>NC_041389.1:627683027-627719434 GCF_002162155.2 Triticum dicoccoides
AAAAAAAAAAACTAACTTGACCCTACTTGATGCCTCGACGTCGACAAAAAGCCAAAAACCATCACTTGACCCTACTTGATGCCTCGACGTCGACAAAAAGCAAAAATCATCAATTGGAAACATCTTACTTAAGATAACATTAACCGGCTCTAATACCAACACATTCAGCACTAGTTCAAATCCATACATAATCATAGCTTGACATTCACCACTAGTTCAAATACCACCACATTCAGCACTAGTTCAAATAAAAACATCTTACTTAAGATTACATATCCATAGTTCAGGAGTACTCATAGTTAATAGAATTAAACTACTATCATTACAGCAAATGCCAAACCACACCCTGCAAAAGGTCAGCAAATGCCAAATGATATTGCCCATTCTTTCTCTTGCACTGCTTATCCATTTATGATGGCCTTGATCCCCTCCAGCTTCACATTGCTCTCCTCAACTGTCTTCTTGAGCTCATCAATGTGGATCTGCAAATTCTTCCTCTCTTCGGCTAGCTTCAACTTCATGTTCCTAATGACAGTACCCTGAGCAGCTGCTATGTTCTTCACAGTGCCATACTTCTCCTGCAACTTGGTGGTTTCAGCATCTTTTCTTTGTATCACTGCCCTCTGCTCCTGGGCATCCATAAGTGCATTTACATCTTCAACCAACTTCTCATAGGCTGCCTGGAGTTTCTTCTTCTCTTGTGTCAGGTCATGAACAACAAATGAATGCATCAGACATTCCTCAGTCCTGTCTATCTTAGTCTGTTCATACATAGACCATAACTTGGACAGTGCATTCTCAAGGGTATTGGGCCAAGATGGATCAATCCACTATACTAGTCCACAGTTTTTACCTTCCTGAAAAAACAATATTAACATAAAGAATTACATAACAATGACTTGCTTACAATGATAGGCTAGATTACTTTATAATAAAGAGTACTCTTATAATAAACAATGATGGTGTGCTAACCCATGAATCTTCTGTCCTAAAATAAGCTAACATGACAGAGTTAACAAAATGACCTAACTAAACAATGTTGCCAGATCCAGACTAAACAATGCTGGTGTGCTAACACATGCATCTTCTCTCTTAAAATAAGCTAACCTGGCAGAGTTAACAAATTGACCTAACTAAACAATGTTGACAGAACCAGACTAAACAATGCTGGCAGAGCAAACAATTAATGAATCCACTGTCCAAACTTCACGAAATAATACAATGCCTGCTGGAGTGCCACATTACATGTCCATAGCAAACAAATGACAGATCAGTTAAGTTAATCAACAACTTCCTCAAATATACACGCCTGCCAGTGCAAACAAATGACAGATCTGTCATAGTTAAGCCAAGAACCATACCTTCTCTGCACAACAAAGAAACCTCCTGCCAGTGTGAATCCCTTCGAAGGCAACACGCCTTTCTGCTGCCTTCCCGTGTCCATGGCACAAAACATATAGATCTGTCTCAGGGCCCTCGAAATCTGAGTCTTTGGTGCTAGCAGGAACCTGGAGTGCAAAGGAATGACAGAGATTTGGTCCATTGTTTGAAAAGAAGCTCATTCCAAAAATCCCCAAATATCAAACCCTAACCCTAACTCTGAGAACTGACCTTAATGATGCCGTTGTCGGAAGCTGAGCTCATGTACTCCCTGGTGTGCTCGCTGCTATCCGACCCATCACTCCACGACACCATGGCGCTGCGGCGGCGGCGCGGCGCGGCGGCGACGGGTGCGGCGACCAAGAACAGAGCGAGAGCGAGAAGAGAGCGAGCGAGGCAGAGTGGAGAAGGAGTAACGGTTCGCACTTTTGACTGCTAGGACCGAACGACGCCGTCTAATGCCGTCTAACTGCTGTCGGGGCGGCCTGGAGTGCCACGTATGCGAAAAAGGGCCCCACCTGTCATAAACTCACTTAACTCGGCCCGATCCGCCGATCAGTGTTTTTTGCAAAACAATTACGCTAGACGTGGTGCTTTCTGCAATGATTCTGTATCCTAGTGTTTTTCACAGACCTAGCCCTGAAAGTGGTGGTTTTATGCAATTTACTCAAAAAATTGTATGCATCAGATAATAGATGTGGGAAGCTTCCCAAACATAAACTCCCACTCCCAAAATGTTCATGTGTTAGTGGCTAATGTTTGGCAGCATGGATTACTAGCTAACCCGAGGAACCATCTCACTAATGCAACTTCCATTTAATTTGGTCATCCAAGGTTCCCATAAAGGTGAAGATCTTTGCTTGGGTGCTTTTCTCAGATCGCATAAAATCCAACGAAAACTTGTGTCACAAGAATAATATGAACTCGACGGCTTGCCCCTGGTGCTACATAATTGTTGAGGACACCGCACACATTGTCCTACTTTGCCCCTCGGCGGCTCAACTGCGGCTGGACCTTGCCATCCCGGATCCACCGTCAATGGACCTCATTTGGGATGCTATCCCGGATCTTGCCATCCCGGATCCACCATCAATTCAAATACATGGAACTCGGTGCTATTCAATATCCTATGTAGGAGTAAGAATCTAGAAACGCGATAGTTTTCTATGGTGAATCTCACAGCTCACGACCTACGTACCAACTACCATTAGGAACATTGTACATGATTTATCTCTTTGGACTTTCGATTCTCTGATCAGTCTGAAAAGGTTGCAACCATATCATGGTGGTAATATCTTTCCTCGTGTCACGCCACTACTAGGGTGTCTTTGGTTGCCTGGCTATCGTTCATTGGACAAGGGATAGCCACTTAGCTCTCCAAATCTCTCTTCCGTGAGTGGCGACGGCTGCAGATGAAAGCATCGACGGAGCAACGACGTGGCAGAGGAGGCATGAAGGGTCGGTCCACTGATCTGGTCGTGCCCCCCTCCTCCTTGGAAAAGCGGCGCGCGCCGGGCGGAGGAGGTAGTGCCGGCAGAGCTGGCGGCAAACCGGCGCGTGGGCGCGACTAGAGCGGAGCACGACTAGCGGAGCGGAGCGCGCGGGCTTGACTGGACTGGCCGAGTGTTGCCGTGCGTGGTGTGCAAGTGAGATGTGCGTGTGTGGCTTTCTGCTCCAATCTCAGATTTTCTTGTTGGTTTTCTGATGCAGGAGCTTCAAGAAAACAAGGGACTACGCGAGCTAGATGCATAACGCTGTCTTTGATTTTCTTCAATTGCTATCCTCAACGCTTCATCCTTCAAACCAAACATAATAACCTCCGTTCCACAATGTAGTGCGTATAGATTTTTTGAAAAGTCAAACTTTATAAACTTTAACCAAGTTTGTAGAGAAAAACATATATATCTAGAATACCAAATACATATCTTTAGATACACCATAAGACGTACTTTTATATTGTATATATTTGGTATTGTAGATATTAGTTTTTTTCATAAACTTGGTCAAAGTTTATAAAGTTTGAATTTCTAGAAAATTTATATGCACTATATTATGTAACGGAGAAAGTATGGGTTAACCTCATCTATCCAACCAAAGAAAAAAAAAGGATACCATGAACCAGCTGGTTGGAATACCAAACCTCCAACGTTGTCCGTTGAACCAAACACACGAATTTTAAGTAAAGCTCTCCCACGCCCCCGGTGTGATTGTTCAAAATAAAAACAAACCCGAAGGGATCCTAGTCATATATACATACCTGAGGTCGAGGGCATTATTAAACAAAACTCGAATTTGGAATACAACACAACGTTCTTATAAAGTTTTCTTAAAAAACGTAAATTTGGAGTTTCTCACAAGTAATTCACAAATGTAGCCTAATCTCTTCTCTATCTCTACTACCTAAAACAAACGGAAGGTTCCGTCTCCCCTCTTACGTTGTCCTTTCGTCTGTCCTCTCCCCGATTCTCCCACGCACAATCACCGCGTCTGAAATTACGGGGACGCAATTTCTCATCCAATCTGATTTTAAGCCCTCCCTCCCATCTCCGCCCGTGGGCGCTGCCTCCTCGCCTCAGCACAGCCGCCACACATACCCATCCGAGCACGCCTCCCATACTCCTCTCTTGAAGCCGCCACCGCCGTCCCTACCTCCTCCTCCGCCAGGTGCACATCAGGGTGAGGCCCTGCTCCCTCTCTTCGCAATGATGGGAGACATCAGTGGTGGCCGTGGATCTGGCGGCGACGTGGACAGATTCCTCCTCTCTCTCCCCATGTTGCTCCAGCAGGTGCAGCGCGCCTCGAGGTGCTCGCGGGTATGGCTGCAGCAAACGCCGGTTGGTCGTCTTCGAGGCTGTCCATGCATGAACCACCTAGGCGAGCGAGCAGAGACGAGCAAGCGTATTCCTGCAGTTGAGCCTCCCCGCCTCCAAGCTGTGTCCTAGATGAGGTCGTCGCTCCTTCGATCTGTACCCTAGCTCGCCTCCGTCTGTAGGAGACCTACCTCGACAAGGTTGTGGGTCGCCTGCTCCAAGTACAAGGACGCAGGTGAGGTAGGCGACCACGATGCTGCACATGGTGGCGTCGATGCTGGAGTCCCTGAATGACTATATAGCTCTTTATTATCTATGTTGAATGACTGAATGGTGACGCTATACTGAATCTGTTAACTCCTCAGCCCTTCACCACATTGTTTGTTTTGATATTCTATAGTACCGGGATTAAGTTACCTAGATTCAGAAGTTACTTTAATAGTTTGGGTGGCTGGGTACTTCCTGTATGGAGCATAGTTTTCTTAAATCCCAGCTTTCTTGCTGCACGTAGCTGTCTCAGTTCATATATACCTAGCTACATTTTACTCGTACATCATATAGGATGCAGTCCAGGTTAGGAAAAGGAGGCCTTATAGTCCAAGACAATATTTTCTCAACTCTAGGCCAACTTTGCTACTAATGAGAATCATCGACAAGTTGCATTTTTCCTTGTGGGTATTAGGAACTGTTCAATACTTCTGTTTAACATGCTCAAGTAACTTTGTAGCATAACAAGAGTCATCTTATCTTATGGAGTACTTCAAACTTTGCTTGTATTCTTGAGAATTATATTAAGGACCTGACACTTGGAATCTAATCTATCCTGAATCTCGCATAGGAACGATTTTCCAGACTGAAGATAGTAAAGTGTGTAGGTCCATTCTTACAAGTTGACGATCCTTCTCTTGGACACCAACCCTGTAATTCTGTATTTGGGAAATACATTGTTTGCGTGATTGACAGGTAAGGTATGCAATAGCACAGCTCTTTGAATTACAATGGCAATATATTTTATAAGACAAGTTATAGTTTCTCAAGCTGCATCCTTCCCTTAGAAAATTAAATTTCCAACATGGAATAGCTGCAGTTGGTGCCGGCAAACATTTTAGGTTACAAATTCTTTTGCTTTCAATATTTATGTGGTATTAACAGGTGTACAACAACTAGATAGGGGGAGAGGAATAGAGAGGGGGGAGGGGGGCGGTGGTTATTTAACATGCATGAGGATCATAAGTATATGTTTGACACAATTGATGTTGAACCACTAGATTTGTATGTCCGGCATGATTGATATTTGAACCACTAGAATTTGTATGTCCGACATGATTTGAAGCACTAGAATTTGTATGTCCTGACATGATTGATGTTTGAATCGCTAGAATTTGTATCCCGTTGCAACGCATGGGCACTTAGCTAGTGTACTATAACAACTGACGATACAGGTTGTGTTGGCGGCGCATGCAAGTAGGGTGATGTATGAACTCTGAAAAAAAAAAACTAGGGTGATCTATGGCTTAATGTGATGAGGTGAGAGGTTGAGGCAAGGCAACATAAACAATCGGCAGCTCCTGCTCATCCATCACCACCTTACCGGCCATCCTTGGTTTCTCGAAGTGCTCAGCGTCAGCGATATCGCTGTCTGGTGCAATCAGATGGTCGTCCTCCCTCACCCTTCTGCTCTGCACAAGGAACACGTCATTGCACTGCATGTCCGGTGGCGCCGCGGCTTCCCCCCATGCTCGCATCGTCACGACGATGTAGCGCTTGGACCGCGGCAGCACGGTGCCTTCTTCTGGTTGCGCGTAGTACTTGTCCTGGTTCATCTTCACGTTGAACACGATAGTGTCACCCGTCATGTTGGTCAGCTGCAGCACGCACCGGACCTCCTTGTTCAGCTCCAATGGGAACCGTAGCTCGAGAGGGTCGATTACGGCACACATTTTGGACTCAGGCTCGGAGTCCTGCGTGCATGGAAGAAAGAGATTAATTAGTTCGCGCTTCATTTCACAATCTTTTGCAGGATATCTGTATTTCGGCTTTCTGAAACTAATTGTATGATCCAAATCAGAAATCTCTTTTTAATTGTATATGATCCGAATGATCAGGTTCATTTGAAGTGCGGGCAAGGAAGCATGAAACAAAACCCAACAAGAGCCAAATTATTACATACCTGGCTTGTGGATGACCTTTTCATGGTATCTATCTTTCTGAGCTCATCGACAATCTCAGTTATGGTAGGCCTTAACACTCGGTCTGCCTCCACACATCTTAATGCTATTTCGATGCATTTGTTCACTTCCTGTGATGTATGCCACGGCATTGGCTGGAGCCTTTTCCCCCAATTTCCACGTACCTATAGAAATGAAACTTCATTTCGTTTAGTATAAGGTACAACAAAAGTACTTCAGATTTGAAAATATCAATTTATTTCCAGAATACAAAAACCGGTATTCTTCTTACGAGCTCAATAAACTCTTGTGCAGTACTCATATCTGCAAACTTCGAGTAGCCTAGAGGTCCTGCCATAATCTGAATGATTATAACACCTAAGCTGAATACATCAAACTTCGGAGAGATTTTTCACTTCTCGATGTATTCCGGTGGCATGTACCCACTGCATGGTATGAAATTGATTATTATCACTATTACTATGAAAAGGCGATAGAATAACCTATTTTCTCAGAATTTACATCAACTTACGGTGTCCCTATAAACTTTTTTGTTGTAAAGGTTTCTGTCGAAGCGAAGAGTCTTGACAACCCAAAATCTCCAATTTTTGGTGTCATATGTTTATCCAACAGTACGTTTTCAGGTTTCAAATCCAGATGGTAAATAGAATCTTTGGATCCAGTATGAAGGTAATCTACACCTTACAAATTCCTTTAATAATTTCATAACGTGTATTCCAGTCAAGTCCACATGATTCATCTGTAGAAGACACATAAAGTATTGTATTATTAAGAAGAAAATATTTATGTGGATAAATTTTCTTTCATGCAAAATATATATTAGTATAGTGTAGGTGTATATATAGACATACCGGTGTATATATAGACATACCGGAAAGATGTTTGTCAAGGCTCCCAGCCTCAAAATATTCAAAGCAGAGAGCTCTTTCTGCCATCTCAGCAAAACTAAATCCTCCATTGTGCTCAAAATGTTTATATCGGATCTCGTAGCAGTAGCCTACTAGTCGTACGATATTTTGATGGTTTACTCTCATAAGGTTGTTGAACTCCTTCTTAAATTGCTCGTCATCAAGTCCTGGCATGTGGTAAAGCTTCTTCACAGCAATCGTTTCCCCATTATACAATCCCTGTTAAACACATACATTAAAATTCAAATAGCCGCTAGGGGCTATAATTTATTGGCAAAGAAAGCCAGACAGAGTTACAAAGAATGAGTTCAACGAAAAAAAAAACGTGAGGGGATTTCAGAAGCAATACCTTGTAAACTTCTCCATAGCTACCACGACCAACTTTGTGCTCCTCGGAGAAGTGATCAGTGATTTCTTCCAGCCGTCGAAATGTAATATCCGCGGGCGTCGAACCTGTTTGCTCTGACTTGCTGGCCATGATGTTCTATATCTCCTACTAGGACAAGGACTAGCTAACTTCGAGGTCCTGTCTATCTACACATTGTAAGAACACAGAAATCCCTTCACATGATCAACAAACGGAAGCTACAAGGAATTCAGACGAATGTACTGAAGAATAACCAGCAGATGAAGGACACAAACTTGAGCATGCATAGAAGTAATCACGCACTAACCTGGAGAAAGAGAGAGGACTGGCCTGCAGAGGTTGGGGGTGTCGTGGAGGGCCGGAGGGGGTGCGTTGTGCGTTACGAAGGAGGGAAGGAGGAGAGGCTAATCAAGTAATCATGTAATTATTATCGCTAATCAGGAAACCGTCTACCCAGCTCGATTGCATCAAGTTGAGGTTAGGTAGGAGCCAGTGGGTTCAGAAAAATATTTTTCGATCTCGAACCGAGATTGATACCCCCTACGCAACGAGCAGTTGACTTGACCCCAATGTGTTCGGTTCCCAGCCAGTGGTCGGCTGTTTCTAGCGGCCATGAGCTTGAGCTACTTGCATCCGTACGCTGTATTCTATTTGCAGAAACACCGGCAAAGTCTGCGCTCCCTGGCAATGCGTGGAAGTGCATGCATGATAGAATGACCGTGAGTAACAAGAAAGGTGTAAAAGAAAGGCGTTTTTTTATCTTTATTACTGCCATGCTACAAATGCCCGGATTTTTAGAAATATTGTCGATGCCAGGCATATACTAGTAGAAGATAAAAGAGGGAGGCCGTGTTATGAGGACGGCAGGGGCTAAACATCTATACCAGGATCTTTGATGCCGCGAGAATAATTGTCTATTACCCCGATCACTTGATCACGTTATGTTTGTAAACTCTTCCTTAATTAACGCTATGAGGCAAAGTTTTTGCCTTCAATTTCGGAAAAAATGCTAGCTGCTGATTAGCGTGTCAACACTTATTTTGGGACGGAGGGAGTACCATTTTAGTTGTTCCGTTGCCCTTTGAAGCATATTCATTGTTAGTGCCTTAATTAACTAGGATCGGATATGCAAGCAACTCGCTTAACCGTGCCGGCACGAAAGTTCCATATACGTGAACCGAGCAGCCGCAGCTATTGACTTTATATAAAAAAGTATGCGGTCAACTGTTGGGGGTCTATACTTTTGGAAAGGATTTGGGCCGCATCAGCTTTGCAACTAACCAAAATTAAAGCCCCTTGGCGATCACCGTGACCTAGCTACCCTCTCTGGTCCACGATACCGAGTACAAGTTGCATAAAAGGAGATCGAGTGCAAGCAACATGAACAGTGTTCCTCATTTCCGTGCGCACTGCACAGCGTTACAGCGCATTGATAATACCAGCATATAGCGCGCCACAGTCGGGTGCGGATTTTTGGAGGCCGAGCTCCAGTGAGCTCGGTATTTTGAAACAAATTTAAAAGCATATTTAAAAGTTCCAAAAAATTCTGAAAAAAATCTATGATAACATATATGTATTCCGCAAGAACGTGTTAAATTTCGTCGAAAAATGTTGTGATTTGTAGGCTGTACAAAAATAAAAAATTTCTCGCCCAATAACAAAATTAAAAGGCCCATTAAAAAATGTGTATTTGTCTTTTTTCTGTACGCGACATGTAAACATATAATACTATGAAATTTTGCTTATATGTAGTATACATGTGCATTCGTGTTCAAAAAATAAATTTAGAATTTTCCGGGCTCAAAAAATTAAAATTTGAAAACGAGCTCACTGAAGCTCGGCCTTCGTTGGCATTTTCCGGCCACAATCCACATACACGCATCCGCCACCGACTCCTGCCAAAACTGCCTGCGCGCCTCCGGTTTCGCTGCCGCGCGCTACGTGCACAAGCCCAACGACTCTTGAACAAACGAAAACAAATACACCTACATGGTGTATTTGCCCACGTCAAATTGCATTTGTTTGTTTGCGGATCAACCTATGGTCGAATGGTTAAAAGGACTGTGGTATTCCCAGCCCATCAGGGTTCAAGTCTTGATGCTCGCATTTATTTCTAGATTTTCGGTGATGCGCATTCAGTGGGAGGAGACTTTTCTGTCGACAACGAGGTGCCTATTGCGACTTCGTAAATTTCAAGATGATATGTCGGCTCAGTTTTTCGGAGGTGCTCATAGGGGTAGGGTGTGCGTGTGTGGATCCCCCTGGGTGAGTGTATGCGCGTGTATATGAGCACTTGCGTCTGTAACATGTTCAATTTTTTTTTTTGCATTTGTTTAACTAATCCATCGATTCAATCTTGTCTTAAGTCTTCCATGTAATTTAAAGATGACAGTAAAAATACGTCTATAATGGGTTGTCTCATAGCCTTATCTTAAATATTAGTTATTCCTAAAATGCCATGAGACATTTGTGCTAAGGGCATCTACAACGCCGACCCTCAAACCACCCGCATACGTCCGGACCGCGCTGTCTCCCGCAAACCAGAGACAAACATGGGCGGACTTTGTGGGCGTCCGGACACCACCCACTCCCGCTTCTGACCGCCTTGACGCACCCAAACCTCCTGCTCCCTCGTCCGCGCACGTTCCCGCCCAGTGCCATATGCCCACATTCATGTCGCTGTAGAGCATGACGCTTCACATTGAAGATGGCTCAGGGCGGACGCGACCTCTCACTGCCTACTCCATAGAAGCGGCGCGCCGGCCGAGGCGCCGCCCACTGCATGCCCGGCTGAAAACGCCTTCACTAAACTCGCGTGGAAGTGGAGAAATCTACTCCGGCCACACGTCCGTTCACAAGCGTTCCGGCATTAAACACAATGTCGGGCAAGCTTCTCCCATCCGCCCGCTATTTAAAGGAGGTCAGAGGCCGGGGAAGAATCGCACCACTCCACCGCTCCCCATCTCCTCCTTCCACCATTTTCTCCACCCTTTCGGTGGCATCCGACGAGCAGGAAGAGTAGTTCTCCGGCATAAAAGCCGGCTTGGTAGCCCGCCGAGCCCGCCAGATACGAGCGAGACAACTCACTACTCCGCCTCCAAGCCAGACGGAGCAAGTTGCCGCTCCAAGCTGGCGTGTGGTTCAGCAACTCACCACTCCAAGCCAGCTCGTGGAAGAGTGGCAAGTTTCTCCAGGTCGGCACGGGCATTGTCGCTACCGTGGACGACATCATGTCGTACCACGCCTCCCGTGCCTGCGACCGCGCCATCCGCCGTCAACATGCACGTAGTCGCGCCTTGCCGGTAGAGAAAGAAGCCGGTTGCGCGGAGATCAACGAGTTGGAGGCCAGCGTGCTGCGCCCGCCGCCATCATCGGGGAGAAGTAGAACACGGGAGGCCACGGCCATTTGGGTCCCATGAAGGCCACATTAGACGAGAGCTACTAAAAAATACACAATATGAGCTTCATATTCACCACATTTTTCTAATCATGCTTCATAAAAATGATGGCAACATCTTCATACCTTTTTTATGAAAAAAATACCCCATATATTAAGTAATTAAAATGTTATCACAATCATTCGTTATAGCATGCACCACACAGGGTGAATAACTATTTAGAAGAACCATCAGACCTACTGTCGGAGCTAAACTTCGCAATCTCATGTGCCACCTCATTGGCAAGCCGGTTATTTTTAGAGATCTTAACATTCAAACAACCAAGAAATACTAAAAGCCTCATTCTTTAGATCAACAAAAGGAGATATGTCAAGATTTTGATTTGCAAGGAACGCTTCTACAAGGCAAGTCCGAAGTTCAGCTTCATTCGCACTGGTACACCGTCCAATAATGTCCCAAGAGTAAATGATGATTTCGCTAGAAGAGTTTCTAGCAACAACTGTTGGAGATATGCCCTAGAGGCAATCGTGTACGATGATATTTTCTATGTGTTTATGAATAAAGATAGTCCTTGAACATTATCAATGATGTGTATCAACAAGTACGTGACTTGTTTGTGGGACTATGCATTGTATGATGACTGTTCTAAAAGGTCCCTAGTCGAAAGGGCTGTGGAGACGCGCAGCCGAGTAGACTAGCATATGACACGGTCGATGGCTTGGTCTCACAAGCCATGAAACATTGGATGCTAAGCAGATAATATGAACTCGAAAGGATCTGGTCGGATTCGACATAGTCGGATCCGAGTGGAGATAAGGTCCAAGTCGGCCAGACCCGACTATGAGACGCAGCAATATGTCATCTGTGAGTCTCTAGTACAACATATGTTCCATGTCCTAAGACCTGAGCTGGCGCATGTACTCGGGATGGTGACGGACTTGCTTTGGGCCAACCAAACGCTACTCGTGACTGGGTAGTTACATAGGTAGGTTTCGGGCTTGTCCTGTCCCATGCTGCGAGACATGGTCGATCAAGATGAGATTTGCCCCTCTGATCAGGAGAGATATACTCTGGGCCCCTCGTGTGATCTGACAAAGATAATGTTGGAGAATGTTGCATAAAATAAAAAATTTCCTACGTTCACCAAGATCAATCTAGGAGTTCATCCAGCAACGAGAGAGAGGAGTGCATCTACATACCCTTGTAGATCGCGAGCGGAAGCGTTCAAAAGAACGGGGTTGAGGGAGTCGTACTCGTCGTGATCCAAATCACCGGAGATCCTAGCGCCGAACGGACGGCACCTCCGCGTTCAACACACGTCGGTCAGCGAGACGTCTCCTCCTTCTTGATCCAGCAAGGGGGGAAGGAGAGGTTGATGAAGGTCCAGCAGCACGACGGCGTGGTGGTGGATGCAGCAGGGATCCCGGCAGGGCTTCGCCAAGCGTCCGCGGGAGGGAGAGGTGTAGCAAGGGGGAAGGGAGGCGCCAAGTGCAAGGGGTGCGGCTGCCCTCCCTCCCCCCTCTTTATATAGGGTCCCCAGGGGGGCGCCGGCCCTAGGAGATTGAATCTCCAAGGGGGGGCGGCGGCCAAGAGGGTGCCTTGCCCCCCAAGGCAAGTGGAGGCGCCCCCCACCCTAGGGTTTCCAACCCTAGGCGCAGGGGGCTCAAGGGGGGCGCACTAGCCCACCAGGGGCTGGTCCCTCCCCACTTCAGCCCACGAGGCCCTCCGGGATAGGTGGCCCCACCCAGTGGACCCCCGGGACCCTTCCGGTGGTCCCGGTACAATACCGGTGACCCCCGAAACTTTCCCGATGGCCGAAGCTGCACTTCCTATATATAATTCTTCACCTCCGGACCATTCCGGAACTCCTCGTGATGTCCGGGAACTCATCTGGGACTCCTAACAACTTTCGGGTTACTGCATATTCATATCTCTACAACCCTAGCGTCACTGAACCTTAAGTGTGTAGACCCTACGGGTTCGGGAGACATGCAGACATGACCGAGACGCCTCTTCGGTCAATAACCATCAGCAGGATCTGGATACCCATGTTGGCTCCCACATGCTCCTCAATGATCTCATCGGATAAACCACGATGTCGAGGGTTCAATCAATCCCGTATACAATTCCCTTTGTCAATCGGTACGTTACTTGCCCGAGACTCGATCGTCGGTATCCCAATACCTCGTTTAATCTCGTTACCGGCAAGTCACTTTACTCGTACCGTAATGCATGATCCCATGACCATACACTTGGTCACATTGAGCTCATTATGATGATGCATTACCGAGTGGGCCCAGAGATACCTCTCCATCATACGGAGTGACAAATCCCAGTCTCAATTCGTGCCAACCCAACAGACACTTTCGGAGATACCCGTAGTGCACCTTTATAGTCACCCAGTTACGTTGTGATGTTTGGCACACCCAAAGCACTCCTACGGTATTCGGGAGTTGTACAATCTCATGGTCTAAGGAAATGATACTTGACATTTGGAAAAGCTCTAGCTAAACGAACTACACGATCTTTGAGCTATGCTTAGGATTGGGTCTTGTCCATCACATCATTCTCCTAATGATGTGATCCCGTTATCAATGACATCCAATGCCCATAGTCAGGAAACCATGACTACCTGTTGATCAACGAGCTAGTCAACTAGAGGCTTACTAGGAACATGTTGTGGTCTATGTATTCACACGTGTATTACGATTTCCGGATAACGCAGTTATAGCATGAATAATAGACAATTATCATGAACAAAGAAATATAATAATAACCATTTTATTATTGCCTCTAGGGAATATTTCCAACAGATAAGCATGGCCATGCGACAAGGATTATGAGATAATCCGGTTGGTGGTCGGCATCACTGGAACGAGAAAGAGGTCGGGCTAACACAAGGATGACAGACTCGCCTTGAGCCCGACAACATATATTGTGTGGCAAAGGGAATAGAAGTGTGATGTACCGGTTAGCCTAACCAGCTCCATCGGACACTTGGACTCGGCATGCTTTGCTAGAGGCCGCTACTGACTAGCCGAGTCGGATGTGATCTGACTCGCGACCAAGTGAACAAGAGCCTAAGGGGTCGCATGCTTAAGGGAAGGAACCTGTGAGGTCAGATCCAACTCTGCGAGTCAGGTGTGATCCTACTCGGACTCGAATCTAGGGCGAACAAACATTGGGCTTTAGGATCCATGCGAGGCCCAGGTGTTGAGCCCGTGACGGATGCCTATATAAAGTGGAGGTGCTTCACACTCATGCGGAGGATCGCTTCGGTGCTGTCGCTCGGGTTTGCATGTGTTGCGGATAGCCACCTCCACTCGTCGCCGACTGCGTGATCGGACCTAGTAGTCTGTCGCACGGTGTTCCTCCTACACTTGTGGATATCGTTAGAGGTGGTGCACTTGCGCCACTCCAGCGAACATGTACGTGGGACCCGACGACCGACCCGCGAGGGAGATCGGACAAGGAGGAGACGATTCACGTAGACGCGCTGCCCCAACTCTTCTTCCGCTGCACAGCACTGCGCGTCCAGTGGTAAGGATTTCTGATCCATCTCTCGTAGCATGTTCTTGGTTGTTCTGCGTGTAGAAAACTTTAAATTGCAGCCGACGCACCCTACCGTAGAGCCCAACCGTGGTATCAGAGCCCCTGCTGTAGGATTTGGATTCATATCGTACGCATATTAGATACGTGGAGGTGGCAGATGAGATCTGTTGTCGTTTATGAAATCGGCTATGTACACGATTGATGATATCAACTGCACATGGGGATCGATGTGGCTACGTTTTCTGATGATCGGAATAGATGAGGTCGTGACACAGCCTACCCCTACCGATCGGTATCCATCATCGGGGTTAACAGCGAAACGTAAATCCAAATCGAATTCACAATGATCGATAAGATCGGTCAGATCCGAAAACTTGGCGGGGCCGCCGTGTGCGTAGCGCCTTGTATTTCGTACACGATCACTCAAACCGGTAGAATGCGATTCTATGCATAACTTTATTTTGCAGGGTTTGATGTGAATAGTATGGCTTGTGTGTATGTGATGCATGTATGTAAATTATACATGGCCTGCGCGTCATGATTTGTCAGCCGGCAGGAACCAAAGTGTATAACGACCTGCGTGTCGACTTGTGACTCTGTAAAATTCATTACTAGTTGTTGTAGTTGGATAACAGAAATCAGGTTGGTGGCTTGGCGTCACGGCGTGACAAACAAGATGAAGTTCCTAGATGGTCATCGGAGTTGGAGCTGACCTAGAAGAACATCCATAAAGGAGCCATACTATTTCACATTATGTGTTTATTTGTGATTGTTATGTTTCTTTGTTTCCATCCAAGTGAGGAATAGAGCACATACATTACCATCCTCTTTTGCTCTTGCAATGAGGATGGCAAGCATGTCACAACCATGTTAAATAAAACTAGAGACATAGAATCACCTTGTCTCAAACCTTTTCCAATTTGAAAGTACCAATCAGTGTCATCATCGCATCCGTTTTACATTGTGGCATGCTCCCTTGTGTAGATAAAAATGACATTTCAAATGTTGGCAAAGTTTTGAAGCATGTTTACGTATATGTCCAAAGTGTCATTTTCTTGTAAACTGGAACACGTAGGTGTTTGATATATTAGCAAATTTATGATTAATTCAATTCATATGAACAAACATGACGACATTGCTAGCAGGATTGAAGTCATATACTCATATTGTAATTCGAACATACAAGCGCATGTAGGAGATATTCATTCTAAGCATAGAACATGCATATATATGTGATCACAGTAAGTATGGCAAACAAATCATACCCGGCAGTTGGGAAAGTGAGGGTCACGGAGGCGACGTCATTGACATTGTTGACCTTTTTCGCAACAGTGTATTTGGTCATCCATGGTGTGGAGATCATGGATGCAGAGGAATTACACAACACACGAGATGCCCCTCAAAATCCGTATTGCCCTTCTCCTCCACTCTTGAGGTGGGACTAAATTTCCCACGATGCCATAAAACCGAGTGAATTGCAAAAAACCACCACATTGAAGCGTAGGGTTGCAGAAAAGACTCTTCTACGAATTTGTGCCAGAAAACACTGATTTTGGTCCTAATCATTTGCAAAAAACACTGATGACCGTTTTATGCATTTTAACCTCGATTATGACATGTGGGGTCCTGGTATTTTTGCATAGTCACCCTTCATGTAGAAGTCCAAAACGCAATCAACTCCAGAGGAGGCGGCGGTGGCTGGTTCATGCGCGCGGCGGCACTGCTGGCTTGGGTCGCCGGTGACTAGGGGCGGGGGCTCGGTCATGCGCGCCACCGCTGGTGCCCGGGCTGTGTGTCGCCGGCGCCGCTTGCTCCGCTGGGAGGCCGGGTCGCGCCCAAGTTGCGTCCGCCCGAGCTGCACACGCGTGCTCGCGCTGGGGAGGGAGGCGGCGGCGCTGGAAGGATGGGGGCGCGTCGGGAGGGAGGCGGCGGCGCTAGGAGGACTGGGGCACGTCGGGAGGGAGGCGGCGGCGCTGGGAGTCGGGGGCGCGTCGGGAGGGAGGCGGCGACGCTGGGAGGCGGGGGCGGCCAGAGAGAGGCGGTGGCGCTGGGAGGCGGGGGCGCGGCACACCAGAGGGAGGTGGGGGCGTGACCGAGCTGTGCACCGGGTTCGTGCCGGAGAGGGAGGCGGCGGCGCCGGGAGGGAGGGTGTGGCGCTCCGGGAGGGGGTCATTTTTATAGGGGAAAATTTTCAGGGAGGGGAGGACGTTTTGGCAAAAAGACCATTATAGCCACGTCAGCAAATGGTGGGCTCCATCTGTCATAATCGTCATCAAATTGGTCAAAGCCATCAACTAGTGTTTTCTACAAAAGATTTGGCTGAGAATCAGTGTTTTCTGGCACAAATTCGTAGAAGAGTCTTTTCTACAACCCTACACTTCAATGTGGTGGGTTTTGCAATTCACTCCATAAAACCACATATAGGCTTTAAAATTATCCAGATATTATTTGTTACATGGGCCTAAAAGCCCATCTAACTGTAGGAGATATTCATTCTAAGCTGGCCAGACGTTGACCAAGAAGCGGTCAAAGTCGCCCAGTGATTATCATTTTGTTTGAGATGCAGCAGTTAGCACAAATGCCTATTGCCCACGGAAAAAAATATTGGATGCTTCGTTGCTCTTATAAAAAACGAGCTTGTTGGTGTGAACTGCGAAGTACTAAGTCTAGCTTGCTCCAAAGTAAACTCCAACTCATAGCTAAACCTGGAAATTTTGCATGATCCATCCACATCGATCTAATAACGTGTATTAGAGTTCTATCTTCTATCTCAAAATCCCCAGCTAGGGCTCCACGGCTTCTGCAGCCAAGGGGATCAAAAGCACTTCTTCAGGCCTCTCTCGGTTAGTGTTTTCTTGCATTTGCTTACACTTATGACTCTCTTATAATTAGTTAGATCCAGGGACCGTGTTGGTCAGCGTCCAGTGCCCTATGGTACGACGACGCTCATCATCTTTTAATTTTTTGATTTACGCTTGAAGCCGCCCCTCCTGCTCCGAGGACAGTGCTGTTGGGCACCCTGGACAATTTGTTTCTGCAATGTCCAACTCATAGTTTCGAGAGATTAATTTCTCTTACATGTGTCCAATAATCACGCTTTCCATTTCATTTGACAAAATGACAGACCTCTGATTGTTTCTTTTTTTTTTGCGGGGACCTCTCATTGTTTCTTTAACAAAATACCGTATTTTCATTTCTTTCTCCATTTTTTCGGGTTTGAGCCTATCTACCATATATATTTGTGTGCGATTTTGCTTCTCGGTCAGTCTACCCTCTGCTGCTGTTAGTCACTTCCATCGGATCAATTAGCAAGCTGTAGGAAACATCAGCAGCGTCCAGCGAGCAGATTCCTTTACTATCGCGTCGCCGGCGGCCAGACATGGGAAGGCCAGACAGGGAGGGGCGGCGAGCTCGGCTCCCCCCCTCTCTCTCCCCGAGGGCTTAGGGCATGTATAATGGTTGATAAAATAGTCTTATGTTAAGTCTTGCATGCAATTTAGAGATGACAAAAAAGCATGTCTACAATGGATCATATCTTAGCTTTATCTTAAATAACTAGTTATTCCTAAAAATATGATGAGACATATTGTGCTAAGAGATCATCTCTTGTCTTCTCTTAAATAAGAGAAGACAAGCCTTTTCTTATGATTTCTCTCTCCTCCACCTTATCATTTATCCTACATGGTATTGCTAAGATAGAACCATTGTACATGCCCTTAAATCAATCAATCGATCGGACTGGACCAAAACAACACGCAAACAGACAGGAGTAAAATCGTCTGCAAAAAGCCCAAACAGGAAAAAATAGATGACTTAAAAAAACAGGGTAGTGTCATTTTAGTACAGAAAAAGAAAATAAATACTATGCTTATGGGCCAAAGGCAAACACGATGTCATTTTGTCAAATTCTTCTAATTTCAATTCAGTCTATGTTAAGGACTTAAGGTAAGAAAACCAGAAGAAATTAAAGGAATTGCTACAGATTCAATGTTTCGTTCAAGCTAGGCTCGCCATTTTGTAAATGGTCAATCTTAACGACTGTCATACTCACATATACTCTAATTTATGATGGACTTCCTTCCGGCAAATATCTGGTCTTTATACATTTTCTTATTCGGTATTTCTACTTCGTAAAGGGTTCAAGATATCAGATATACCAATAAAGTTTGGACGGTATCCGCACGACTAGTTCCTACGTGATCGCTATCTTCCCACGCTCGCTTTTCACTGATCTTTTTCCTTCTCTAAAAAACCGTGGTAAATCGCTAGCGGTTTTTTCTGGTGTTTCACCGCATAATATGAAAATAAAATAAAAGTGCTTGAAAGAGGATTCAAACCTAGGTCTATGCAATACCTATTGAGCTTAATAACCAACTAAGCCACCTTCTGTTGTTGTCTATTGTAGATAAACAATGTTATTTGAACCTTTCTTATTTCTGCCATATTAGAAAATATAAGGTTTGGCTTGGTAACTTTGGCATGATCAACGTGATAACTATGGTATGAGCAACATGATAACTATACCATGATATGGCTGACAACTACAATACGAGAAGGTTAAGGCATGAGGAAGTATGGTAATTTAACACATAAATTACCGATGAAAATGTTTAAAAAACTTTTTTCCCTTGGATGAAAGATACCATGGTGTTTAAAACGTAAGATATTAGTTATCAAATCTGTGATGTACACATTATCATGCTTTTTACATAGAAATTACCGGGTGTATATTTTTCAACAAAAAAATCAGGTCAAAAATTATAATGGCGTTTGTATGTGAGTTATCAGCTTAGTATGTGTCTATTAACAAGCTATCTACGTATAAATTACCGGGGTTGCCCCCCCCCCCCCACACCCCTCGCCACAGTCACCACATTTACCAGGGTCGGATACATAAATTATCAAGTCTACGATGTGTGAGTTATCATGTTATTTGCATAAGAGTTATCGTGGTATGATTCAACAACTCCTCCCACCCTACCCCCGCCGGTAAAGTTATCAAGATTGGATACATAATTTATCATTTCTACGATGTGTGACTTACCATGTTATTTGCATAGAAGTTACCGTGGTATGTTTCAATGACTCCCTCCCAACCCCAACCCCACCGACAAAGTTACCAGGACTGGGTACATAATTTATTTTCTATGATGTGTGAGTTATCATATTATTTGCATAGAAGTTATCGTGGTATGTTTCGACGACTACCCCACTCCGACCCCTCCGACAAAGTTACCAGGACTGGTACATAATTTATCATGTTTACGATGTGTGAGTTATCATGTTATTTGCATAGAAGTTACCGTCGTACGTTTCAATGACACCCCCACCCCGACCCCTCCGACAAAGTTATCAGGTCTACCATGTATGAGTTATCATCACTACAAAAAAACACTTCCGTGATGATACGTGTTTGTCACAGTAGGTCGCGTTTTTTGTCATGCATGTACATCCATGACAAATTTATGACAGAATCAAGATAGTCATACCTGTGTTGTCGTAGAAGTGTTCCATGACATTACCAAAATTATCATCACGGAAGTGTCCACTTCCATGACGATAAATCGCACGTCACAGAAGTGCTTTCATCAAGGGTGACCGACACGTGGCATCCACCGTAAGGGAACGCCGTTAAGCTATCGGGTCAGGTTTTGGATCCAGTAACCCGTTAACAGCCCCGACCAATGGGGATTTTCCATGTGTAAAATCATCATTGGCTGGAGGAAACACGTGTCGGCTCACCGTTGGGACAGATGTCATCCACTCATTGGACGGAAGACGCCTATGGTATGTCGACACGTGGCACGGCCCAACAGAGGCCCATTCCTATGAAAAGGCCGGCCCAGTAAAAATTAGCAGGCCAGCCCATATAAGGCCTACTTGTGTCAGGTCCATTTAAGCCCACAACCCATACAAGATGAGCCAATTCGGCCCGTCAACGGCCCGTTAAAGATTTGACACCATTGCAGCCCATCGTCAGTTCGAGCCCGTTAACAGCCCGCTATATATCTGGGCTCAATATCGGCCCGATGAGATTTCGGCCTGTTAACGGACCGTTTAATGGATGGGCCAATTTTCAGGATGTACATCTTTCGGCCTTTTAGTGACCCATTTAAATGTTGGGCTAGTTTCCGGCCCGGTGTGTCTTTCAGCCTGTTGACGGCCCATAAATCTGATGGGCCATTTGTTGTCGGACCTGAGTTTCGTCCTTTTAGCGGCCCATTTAAGTGTTGGGCCAATTTTCTGCCCCGGTGTCACTTTCAGCCTGTTGACGGCCCATAAATCAGTTGGGCCATTTTTAGTCGGACCTGAGTTTTGGCCTTTTAGCGACCCATTTAAGTGTTGGGCCAATTCCCGGCCCTGTGTGACTTTCGGCCTGTTAACGGACCATAAATGAGTTGGGCCATTTGTAGTCGGACCTTAGTTTTGGCCTTTTAACGTCCCATGCCCTTCATGGTCCAATACCAGCCCGGTTTCTCTTTCGGCCTGCTAAAGGCCCATAACACAGTTGGGCCATTTACAATATGACCTGACTTTCGGCCTCTTAGCGGCCCATGGTCTTCATGGTCCAGTACAAGCCCGCTGTCTCTTTCGGCCTGCTAAAGGCCTACAGTATAGTTGGGCCATATGTAGCCCAAACTTAGTAACGGCCTGTTAACGGCCCGTGAAATAAACTGGGGCCACCTGTTGCCCGCTTCGATGTCGGCCTGTTAACGACCCGGGAGGTAAGAGGGCCGACCATTAAGTTTTGGCCTAGTAACGGCCCATTAACTTAATGGGCCCACTAAAGTTCGTACATGTCTTTAGGCCAAATTAGATAATTTGAGCCCATTACGACGAGCAATTATGCACAGGACCAAAACCGATCACGCAAAGGTACGACATACAGGGAATAACATTGCACATCCAGCATATATTACAGGAAATTACATCCACTGGGCAATTAAAGATTGATGCCAGTGCAAATAAATGAGCAGAACCTTGCTACCTCTTGAGCACTGCGTTGGATTTCCTCGAAGAGGAGAGGGTGATGCAGTAAAGTAGCGTAAGTATTTCCCTCAGTTTTTGAGAACCAAGGTATCAATCCAGTAGGAGACCACGCACAAGTCCCTCGTACCTACACAAAACAATAGCTACTCGCAACCAACGCGATTAGGGGTTGTCAATCCCTTCACGGTCACTTATGAGGGTGAGATCCGATAGAGATGATAAATAATATTTTTGGTATTTTTGATAGATAGATGCAAAGTGAAAAGTAAAAGGCAAAGTAAAAACAAAGCAAGTAAATAAAGCGATAGAGATTGATATGATGAGAATAGACCTGGGGGCCATAGGTTTCACTAGTGGCTTCTCTCAAGAGCATAGATATTCTACGGTGGGTGAACAGACTACTATTAAGCAATTGATAGAATGAGCATAGTTATGAGCATATCTAGGTAATGATCATGTATATAGGCATCACGTCCAAGACAAGTAGATCAAAACGATTCTGCATCTACTACTATTACTCCACTCATCGACCGCTATCCAGCATGCATCTAGAGTATTAAGTTAAAAACAGAGTAACGCCTTAAGCAAGATGACATGATGTAGAGGGATAAATTTATGCAATATGATAAAAACCCATCTTGTTATCCTCGATGGCGACAATACAATATGTGCCTTGCTTCCCCTGCTGTCACTGGGAAAGGACACCGCAAGATTGAACCCAAAGCTAAGCACTTCTCCCATTGCAAGAACTACCAATCTAGTTGGCCAAACCAAAAAGAATAATTCGAAGAGACTTGCAAAGATAACTCAATCATACATAAAAGAATTCAGAGAAGATTCAAATATTTTCCATAGATAAGTTAGACCATAAACCCACAATTCATCGGTCTCAACAAACACACCGCAAAAAGAAGATTACATCGAATAGATCTCCACTAGAGAGGGGGAGAACATTGTATTGAGATCCAAAAAGAGAGAAGAAGCCATCTAACTACTATCTATGGACCCGAAGGTCTGAAGTAAACTACTCACACTTCATCGGAGGGGCTATGGTGTTGATGTAGAAGCCCTCCATGGTGGATGCCCCCTCCGACGGAGCTCCAAAACAGGCCCCAAGATGGGATCTCGTGGATACAGAAGGTTGCGGCAGTGGAATTAGGTTTTTGGCTCCTGTCCTTCGTTTGGGGATACGTAGGTATATATAGGAGGAAGGAGTACGTCGGTGGAGCAGCAGGGGGCCCATGAGGTAGGGGGGCGCGCCCAGGGGGCGCGCCCAGGGGGCGCCCTCCACCCTCGTGACCGCCTCTTTGAAGGAAATATGCCCTAGAGGCAATAATAAAGTTATTATTTATTTCCTCATATCATGATAAATGTTTATTATTCATGCTATAATTGTATTAACCGGAAACATGATACATGTGTGAATACATAGACAAACATATAGTCACTAGTATGCCTCTACTTGACTAGCTCATTAATCAAAGATGGTTATGTTTCCTAACCATAGACATGTGTTGTCATTTGATTAATGGGATCACATCATTAGAAGAATGATGTGATTGACATGACCCATTCCTTTAGCCTAGCACTTGATCGTTTAGTATATTGCTATTGCTTTCTTCATGACTTATACATGTTCCTGTAACTATGAGAAATATGCAACTCCCGTTTACCGAGGAACACTTTGGGTACTACCAAACGTCACAACGTAACTGGGTGATTATAAAGGAGTACTACAGGTGTCTCCGAAGGTACATGTTGAGTTGGCGTATTTCGAGATTAGGTTTTGTCACTCCGATTGTCGGAGAGGTATCTCTGGGCCCTCTCGGTAATGCACATCTTTATAAGCCTTGCAAGCAATGTGACCAAATGAGTTGGTTACAGAATGATGCATTACGGAACGAGTAAAGAGACTTGCCGGTAATGAGATTGAACTAGGTATTGGATACCGACGATCAAATCTCGGGCAAGTAACATACCGATGACAAAGGGAACAACGTATGTTGTTATGCGGTTTGACCGATAAAGATCTTCGTAGAATATGTAGGAACCAATATGGGCATCCAGGTTTCGCTATTGGTTATTGACCGAGAATAGTTCTAGGTCATGTCTACATAGTTCTCGAACCCGTAGGGTCCGTACGCTTAACGTTACGATGACAGTTTTATTATGAGTTTAAAAGTTTTGATGTACCGAAGTTTGTTCGGAGTCCCGGATGTGATCACGGACATAACAAGGAGTCTCGAAATGGTCGAGACATAAAGATCGATATATTGGAAGCCTATATTTGGACATCGGAATCGTTCCGGGTGAAATCGGCATTTTACCGGAGTACCAAGAGGTTACCGGAACCCCCCGGGGGGTTATTGGGCCTACATGGGCCTCGAGGGAGAAGAGGGAAGGAGGCAGGAGGGGGCCGCGTGCCCCTCCCCTTCCTAGTCTGAATAGGACAAGGGAAGGGGGGCGGCGCCCCCCCTTTCCTTCTCCTCTTCCTCCTCTTTCCCCCCTTCTCCTATTCCAACTAGGAAAGAAGGAAGTCCTACTCCCGGTGGGAGTAGGACCCCCCCCTTGGCGCGCCCTCCTTGGCCGGCCGCCTCCTCCCCCCTGGTTCCTTTATATACGGGGGCGGGGGGCACCCCATAGACACACAAGTTGATCTACGGATCGTTCCTTAGCCGTGTGCGGTGCCCCCCTCCACCATATCCCACCTCGGTCATATCGTCGCGGAGTTTAGGCGAAGCCCTGCGCCGGTAGAGCATCATCATCGTCACCACGCCGTCGTGCTAACGGAACTCATCCCCGAAGCTTTGCTGGATCGGAGCCCGGGGATCGTCATCGAGCTGAACGTGTGCTGAACTCGGAGGTGCCTTATGTTCGGTACTTGGATCGGTCGGATCGTGAAGACGTACGACTACATCAACCACGTTGTCATAACGCTTCCGCTTACGGTCTACGAGGGTACGTGGACAACACTCTCTCCTCTCGTTGCTATGCCATCACCATGATCTTGCGTGTACGTAGTAAATTTTTGAAATTACTACGTTCCCCAACAGTGGCATCAGAGCCTAGGTTTTATGCGTTGATGTTATATGCACGAGTAGAACACAAATGAGTTGTGGGCGATACAAGTCATACTGCTTACCAGCATGTCATACTTTGGTTCGGCGGTATTGTGAGATGAAGCGGCCTGGACCGACATTACGCGTACGCTTACGCGAGACTGGTTTCACCGTTGCGAGCACTCGTGCTTAAAGGTGGCTGGCGGGTGTCTGTCTCTCTCACTTTAGCTGAATCAAGTGTGGCTACGCCCGGTCCTTGCGAAGGTTAAAACAGCACCAACTTGACGAACTATCGTTGTGGTTTTTATGCGTAGGTAAGAACGGTTCTTGCTAAAGCCCGTAGCAGCCACGTAAAATTTGCAACAACAAAGTAGAGGATGTCTAACTTGTTTTTGCAGGGCATGTTGTGATGTGATATGGTCAAGACGTGATGCTATATTTTATTGTATGAGATGATCATGTTTTGTAACCGAAGTTATCGGCAACTGGTAGGAGCCATATGGTTGTCGCTTTATTGTATGAAATGCAAACGCCCTGTAATTGCTTTACTTTATCTCTAAGCGGTAGCGATAGTCGTAGAAGAAATAGATGGCGTAACGACAACGATGCTACGATTGAGATCAAGGTGTCGCGCCGGTGACGATGGTGATCACGACGGTGCTTCGAAGATGGAGATCACAAGCACAAGATGATGATGGCCATATCATATCACTTATATTGATTGCATGTGATGTTTATCCTTTATGCATCTTATCTTGCTTTGATTGACGGTAGCATTTTAAGATGATGTCTCACTAATAATCAAGAAGTGTTCTCCCTGAGTATGCACCGTTGCAAAAGTTCTTCGTGCTGAGACACCACGTGATGATCGGGTGTGATAGGCTCTACGTTCAAATACAACGGGTGCAAAAGAGTTGCACACGCGGAATACTCATATCATACTTGACGAGCCTAGCATATACAGATATGGCCTCGGAACACGGAGACCGAAAGGTCGAACGTGAATCATATAGTAGATATGATCAACATAGTGATGTTCACCATTGAAACTACTCCATCTCACGTGATGATCGGACATGGTTTAGTTGATTTGGATCACGTAATCACTTAGATAACTAGAGAGATGTCTGTCTAAGTGGGAGTTCTTAAGTAATATGATTAATTGAACTTAAATTTATCATGAACTTAGTACCTGATAGTATTTTGCTTATCTATGTTTGTTTGTAGATAGATGGCTCGTGCTGTTGTTTCGTTGAATTTTAATGCGTTCCTTGAGAAAGCAAAGTTGAAATATGATGGTAGCAATTACACGAACTGGGTCCGTAACCTGAGGATTATCATCATTGCTGCACAGAAAAGTTACGTCCGGGAAGCACCGCTGGGTGCCAGGCCTGCTGCTGATGCAACCGACGACGTTAAGAACGTCTGGCAGAGCAAAGCTGATGACTACTCGATAGTTCAGTGTGCCATGCTTTACGGCTTAGAACCGGGTCTTCAACGATGTTTTGAACGTCATGGAGCATATGAGATGTTCCAGGAGTTGAAGTTAATATTTCAAGCAAATGTCCGGATTGAGAGATATGAAGTCTCCAATAAGTTCTATAGCTGCAAGATGGAGGAGAATAGTTCTGTCAGTGAACATATACTCAAAATGTCTGGGTATAATAATCACTTGATTCAACTGGGAGTTAATCTTCCTGATGATAGTGTCATTGATAGAATTCTTCAATCACTGCCACCAAGCTACAAGAGCTTCGTGATGAACTATAATATGCAAGGGATGAACAAGACTATTCCCGAGCTCTTCGCGATGCTAAAAGCCGCAGAGGTAGAAATCAAGAAGGAGCATCAAGTGTTGATGGTTAACAAGACCACCAGTTTCAAGAAAAAGGGCAAAGGGAAGAAGAAGGGGAACTTCAAAAAGAACAGCAAGTAAGTTGCTGCTCAAGAGAAGAAACCCAAGTCTGGACCTAAGCCTGAAACTGAGTGCTTCTACTGCAAGCAGACTGGACACTGGAAGCGGAACTGCCCCAAGTATTTGGCGGATAAGAAGGATGTCAAAGTGAACAAAGGTATATGTGATATACATGTTATTGATGTGTACCTTACTAATGCTCGCAGTAGCACCTGGGTATTTGATACTGGTTCTGTTGCTAATATTTGCAACTTGAAACAGGGACTACGAATTAAGCGAAGATTGACTAAGGACGAGGTGACGATGCGCGTGGGAAATGGTTCCAAAGTCAATGTGATCGCGGTCGGCACGCTACCTCTACATCTACCATCGGGATTAGTTTTAGACCTAAATAATTGTTATTTGGTGCCAGCGTTGAGCATGAACATTATATCTGGATCTTGTTTGATGCAAGACGGTTATTCATTTAAATCACAGAATAATGGTTGTCCTATTTATATGAGTAATTCTTTTATGGTCATGCACCCTTGAAAAGTGGTCTATTTTTATTGAATCTCGATAGTAGTGATACACATATTCATAGTGTTGAAACCAAAAGATGCAGAGTTGATAACGATAGTGCAACTTATTTGTGGCACTGCCGTTTAGGTCATATCAGTGTAAAGCGCATGAAGAAACTCCATACTGATGGGCTTTTGGAATCACTTGATTATGAATCACTTGGTACTTGCGAACCGTGCCTCATGGGCAAGATGACTAAAACGCCGTTCTCCGGAACTATGGAGCGAGCAACTGATTTGTTGGAAATCATACATATTGATGTTTGTGGTCCAATGAATGTTGAGGCTCGCGGCGGGTATCGTTATTTTCTCACCTTCACAGATGATTTGAGCAGATATGGGTATATCTACTTGATGAAACACAAGTCTGAAACATTTGAAAAGTTCAAAGAATTTCAGAGTGAGGTGGAAAATCATCGTAACAAGAAAATAAAATCTCTACGATCTGATCGTGGAGGAGAATATTTGAGTTACGAGTTTGGTCTACACTTGAAACAATGCGGAATAATTTTGCAACTCACGCCACCTGGAACACCACAACGAAATGGTGTGTCCGAACGTCGTAATCATACTTTACTAGATATGGTGCGATCTATGATGTCTCTTACTGATTTACCGCTATCGTTTTGGGGTTATGCTTTAGAGACGGCCACATTCACGTTAAATAGGGCACCATCAAAATCCGTTGAGACGACGCCTTATGAACTGTGGTTTGGCAAGAAACCAAAGTTGTCGTTTCTTAAAGTTTGGGGTTGCGATGCTTATGTGAAGAAACTTCAACCAGATAAGCTCGAACCCAAATCGGAGAAATGTGTCTTCATAGGATACCCAAAAGAGACTATTGGGTACACCTTCTATCACAGATCTGAGGGCAAGATTTTCGTTGCTAAAATCGGATCCTTTCTAGAGAAGGAGTTTCTCTCGAAAGAATTGAGTGGGAGGAAAGTAGAACTTGATGAGATAACTGTATCTACTCCCTTATTGGAAAGTAGTTCATCACAAGAACCGGTTCCTGTGACAACTACACCAATTAGTGAGGAAGCTAGTGATATTGATCATGAAACTTCAGATCAAGTTTCTACTGAACCTCGTAGGTCTACCAGAGTAAGATCCGCACTAGAGTGGTACGGTAATCCAATTCTGGAAGTCATGTTGCTTCACCATGATGAACCTACAAACTATGAGGAAGCGATGATAAGCCCAGATTCCGCAAAATGGCTAGAGGCCATGAAATCTGAGATGGGATCCATGTATGAAAACAAAGTATGGACTTTGGTTGACTTGCCCGATGATTGGCAAGCAATTGAGAATAAATGGATCTTTAAGAAGAAGACTGACGCTGATGGTAATGTAACTGTCTATAAAGCTCGACTTGTTGCGAAAGGTTTTCGACAAGTTCAAGGAGTTGACTACGATGAGACTTTCTCACCCGTAGCGATGCTTAAGTCTGTCTGAATCATGTTAGCTATTGCTGTATTTCATAATTATAAATTTGGCAAATGGATGTCAAAACTGCATTCTTGAATGGATTTCTGGAAGAAGAGTTGTATATGATGCAGCCAGAAGGTTTTGTAGATCCAAAAGGTGCTAACAAAGTGTGCAAGCTCCAGCGTTCCATTTATGGACTGGTGCAAGCATCTCGGAGTTGGAATAAACGCTTTGATAGTGTGATCAAAGCATATGGTTTTATACAGACTTTTGGAGAAGCCTGTATTTACAAGAAAGTGAGTGGGAGCTCTGTAGCATTTCTGATATTATATGTAGATGACATATTATTAATTGGAAATGATATAGAATTTCTGGATAGCATAAAGGGATACTTGAATACAAGTTTTTCAATGAAAGACCTCGGTGAAGCTGCTTACATATTGGGCATCAAGATCTATAGAGATAGATCAAGACGCTTAATAGGACTTTCACAAAGCACATACCTTGATAAAATTTTGAAAAAGTTCAAAATGGATCAGGCAAAGAAAGGGTTCTTGCCCGTACTACAAGGTGTGAAGTTGAGTCAAACTCAATGCCCGACCACAGCAGAAGATAGAGAGAAAATGAAAGATGTTCCCTATGCTTCAGCCATAGGCTCTATCATGTTTGCAATGCTGTGTACCAGACCTGACATATGCTTAGCAATAAGCTTGGCGGGAAGGTACCAAAGTAATCCAGGAGTGGATCACTGGACAGCGGTCAAGAACATCCTGAAATACCTGAAAAGGACTAAGGATATGTTTCTCGTATATGGAGGTGACAAAGAGCTAGTCGTAAATGGTTACGTCGATGCAAGCTTTGACACTGATCCGGACGATTCTAAATCGCAAACCGGATACGTGTTTTTATTAAACGGTGGAGCTGTAAGTTGGTGCAGTTCTAAACAAAGGCGTCGTGGCGGGATCTACATGTGAAGCGGAGTACATAGCTGCTTCGGAAGCAGCAAATGAAGGAGTCTGGATGAAGGAGTTCATTTCCGATCTAGGTGTCATACCTAGTGCATCGGGACCAATGAAAATCTTCTGTGTCAATACTGGTGCAATTACCTTGGCAAAGGAATCCAGATTTCACAAGAGGACCAAGCACATCAAGAGACGCTTCAATTCCATTCGGGACCAAGTCCAAGTGGGAGACATAGAGATTTGCAAGATACATAAGGATCTGAATGTTGCAGACCCGTTGACTAAGCCACTCTCACGAGCAAAACATGATCAGCACCAAGACTCCATGGGTGTTAGAATCATTACTATGTAATCTAGATTATTGACTCTAGTGAAAGTGGGAGACTGAAGAAAATATGCCCTAGAGGCAATAATAAAGTTATTATTTATTTCCTCATATCATGATAAATGTTTATTATTCGTGCTAGAATTGTATTAACCGGAAACATGATACATGTGTGAATACATAGACAAACATATAGTCACTAGTATGCCTCTACTTGACTAGCTCATTAATCAAAGATGGTTATGTTTCCTAACCATAGACATGTGTTGTCATTTGATTAATGGGATCACATCATTAGAAGAATGATGTGATTGACATGACCCATTCCTTTAGCCTAGCACTTGATCGTTTAGTATATTGCTATTGCTTTCTTCATGACTTATACATGTTCCTGTAACTATGAGAAATATGCAACTCCCGTTTACCGGAGGAACACTTTGGGTACTACCAAACGTCACAACGTAACTGGGTGATTATAAAGGAGTACTACAGGTGTCTCCGAAGGTACATGTTGAGTTGGCGTATTTCGAGATTAGGTTTTGTCACTCCGATTGTCGGAGAGGTATCTCTGGGCCCTCTCGGTAATGCACATCTTTATAAGCCTTGCAAGCAATGTGACCAAATGAGTTGGTTACAGAATGATGCATTACGGAACGAGTAAAGAGACTTGCCGGTAATGAGATTGAACTAGGTATTGGATACCGACGATCAAATCTCGGGCAAGTAACATACCGATGACAAAGGGAACAACGTATGTTGTTATGCGGTTTGACCGATAAAGATCTTCGTAGAATATGTAGGAACCAATATGGGCATCCAGGTTTCGCTATTGGTTATTGACCGAGAATAGTTCTAGGTCATGTCTACATAGTTCTCGAACCCGTAGGGTCCGCACGCTTAACGTTACGATGACAGTTTTATTATGAGTTTAAAAGTTTTGATGTACCGAAGTTTGTTTGGAGTCCCGGATGTGATGACGGACATAACAAGGAGTCTCGAAATGGTCGAGACATAAAGATCGATATATTGGAAGCCTATATTTGGACATCGGAATCGTTCCGGGTGAAATCGGCATTTTACCGGAGTACCAAGAGGTTACCGGAACCCCCCGGGGGGTTATTGGGCCTACATGGGCCTCGAGGGAGAAGAGGGAAGGAGGCAGGAGGGGGCCGCGTGCCCCTCCCCTTCCTAGTCCGAATAGGACAAGGGAAGGGGGGCGGCGCCCCCCCTTTCCTTCCCCTCTTCCTCCTCTTTCCCCCCTTCTCCTATTCCAACTAGGAAAGAAGGAAGTCCTACTCCCGATGGGAGTAGGACTCCCCCCTTGGCGCGCCCTCCTTGGCCGGCCGCCTCCTCCCCCCTGGCTCCTTTATATACGGGGGCGGGGGGCACCCCATAGACACACAAGTTGATCTACGGATCGTTCCTTAGCCGTGTGCGGTGCCCCCCTCCACCATATCCCACCTCGGTCATATCGTCGCGGAGTTTAGGCGAAGCCCTGCACCGGTAGAGCATCATCATCGTCACCACGCCGTCGTGCTGACGGAACTCATCTCCGAAGCTTTGCTAGATCGGAGCCCGGGGATCGTCATCGAGCTGAAGTGTGCTGAACTCGGAGGTGCCGTACGTTCGGTACTTGGATCGGTCGGATCGTGAAGACGTACGACTACATCAACCGCGTTGTCATAACGCTTCTGCTTATGGTCTACGAGGGTACATGGACAACACTCTCTCCTCTCGTTTCTATGCCATCACCATGATCTTGCGTGTACGTAGGAAATTTTTGAAATTACTACGTTCCCCAACACTCTTTTGTTCCTTGGAGCAGGGTCCAAGTCTCCTGGATCACGTTCGAAGAGAAAATCACGTTCCCGAAGGTTTCATTCCGTTTGGACTCCGTTTGTTATTCCGTTTCTTCGAAATACTGAAATAGGCAAAAAAACAGCAATTCTGGGCTGGGCCTCCGGTTAATAGGTTAGTCCCAAAAATAATATAGAAGTCGAAAGAAAGCCCAATATAGTCCAAAACAGTAGATAAAGTAGCATGGAGCAATCAAAAATCATAGATACGTTGGAGACGTATCAAACCTAACCATCTACAACGTCACAATCTGCAACCTCGGCACAGATGACGTCCATTAGCATGTGGGAAGTTCTTTTTACTTTGCTACACTGTGTCTGAAAACATTGATCAGTTCTTGTGTCGCACGACTCTGCACCTCTGATTCATCCACCATTTCCATCATTGCTTCAGCCATTAATTGGTTCACAAACATACATTTATTCCGTTGCATTCGAGACAGAGGATACTGAACAGATTCAGATGGCGATTTTGGCATGCTTGTAATATTGATAGTGGAGAGTGTCTCGACCACTGCATCATAACATAAATTAGGACGAGAACCAAACAGATTAATCATGATTTATTGCTATATTACCTGACCTAGATTTACTGGAAAGAAACAATGGGGTTGCCTTGCTGTTTTCAGAGTTTGTCTTCTTATCTTCAGCAGCCTGCACAAAATTAACACACTAGCATTGCTATCATTTGCCAAGTCAGATAATAGGAAAGCAACATTGACACAACGAACGTTTGGGCAAGTAGGCTACACCAAATCAACACAATATGACACAGCTATCATCAGCCAGGTAAGGTAGTACGAAAGCAACATTGACACAATGAATGAATGGGCAACCAGAGAAGCCCTACAATTTAGTAATGTGTGTGATATGAGATAGTACATTCATGCAGCTCAGTATGTAAAACTACCAGGCAGTTTTCCTTACAAAAGTCAACATTGGCGCCTTTAACATTTTGCTACAACTAATTTTAGATCAGATAAATGTTAGATTCACGCCGATTAACAAAATACATGTTGATGTAAAAATATAGTGATATACAACAGGTACTTACATCAGCATTGGAGCATAGAGAATTCCCGCAAGATATTTTCCTCGAATACGATCCCAATCGAGGAAGTCTTCTATCGTTTAACCTTATTTTCTAAAAGAGAGATGGGTAAGAAACATGTAGAAAATATATGATCAGAATGCTATAAAATTTCATGATGCGAGGATACGCACACGCTTCTTAGAATGGAGTTGACATTCTTTTGCTGGACTGGAGCGGACTAGTTCTTTGGCCACTGGAATCTGCTTATTATCAGTGGGAGTTGGGTTTCTCTGTGTTGGAGCAGAATGGAGTTAGTTTATTATCTCCTGGCATTTGGATCTTTTGCAAAGACCTGGTCTGTAACCCTTCAGATTCTAACAGAGCCGTCTTCCCCTTGCATTCCTTATATAGAAGAATGGTGATTCAGTTATAAAACATGCTACATCAGAGATGGAATAGGTACTGAAGAATAGAAAGACATGACATATTGACATGTATTCCCTCCATCCGAAAATAAATGGACGGGTCTAGGCGTATTTCAGTTCTAGATACATCTAGTTTTATCCATTTCTGCAACATTTAATCCGGACGGAGGGAGTATGATGTAAGAGCTAGGGATACGACAGGACAACACAGTAAAAAAACACTGAAAAACCCACTGCAGAACCAAAGTATTCAAACCCACTGATATGAGATAGTACACTCATGCAGCTCAGGATGCAAAACTACCAGGCAGTTTTCCTTACAAAAATCAACATTGTGGCCTTTAATCATACATTTTGCTACAACTAAATTTAGATCAGATAAAGGTTGGATTCACGCCGATTAACAAAATGCATGCTGATGTAAAAATATAGTGATATACAACAGGTACTTACATCTACATTGGAGCACAGAGAATTCCTGCAAGAATCTTTCCTCATAAACGATACCATTGCAGAAATTCTTCTATCTGTTAAGCTTATTTTCTAAAAGAGAGATGGGTAAGAAACATGTAGAAAATATGATCAACATGCTATAAAATTTCATGATGCAAGGATACGCACACGCTTCTTAGAATTGAGTTGACATATTTTTGCTCGACTAGAGCGGACTAGCTCTTTGGCCACCGGAATCTGCTTATTATCAGTAGGAGTTGGGTTTCTCTGTGCTGGAGCAGTATCTATAAAAACTGGAGTTGGTTTATTATCTCCTGGCGTTTGGATCTTTTGCAAAGGCCTTGTTTGTAACCCTTCATATTCTAACATAGTCGTCTTCCCCTTGCATGCCTTGTATAGAAGAATGGTGCTTTAACTATAAAACATGCGACATCAGAGAGATGGAATAGGTACTGAAGAATAGAAAGGCATGACATATTGACATGTATTCCCTCTATCCGGAAAAAAATGGATGGGTCTAGGCGTATTTCAGTTCTAGATACATCCTTTTTTATCCATTTCGGCAACAAGTAATCCGGACGGAGGGAGTATGGTGTAAGAGCTAGGGATACGACAGGACAACATAGCAAAAAAAACTAGTTGAATGTAAAACTATATGCTAGCGGAATACATACAGAAATAAATAAGGCAACATACACGTGTATGATTGGAAAAATAAGATGGCATTGCAACAGAGCACTAGAACAACACTTCAATGTAAAAAACATGGTATGGCAGACAGATGAAGTACATACTGATGAATAACAATGCATACGATATTCAGAAGCATGATGTCCAAATTAAGCAGATGGCATTGCGATAGAGTAGAATGCCAGTACTTGAATTTGAAAACATGTTATCATGAATGGAATAGGTACTGAAAAACAGGAAGGCATCTAAGCACATGGCATTGCAACAGAGTAGATACACTCCAGGACATTATATGCATGTTGTACCCATATCACAGGCCAAGTTAGAGCAAGGACCTGGTGGGGTGAAGAGGATTCATCATCTTTCTGCAAGTTTTCTGAAGAACTGCCTTTACATGTTCCATCATATTGGGTATCATTGACATCAAGTTTATTGGCCTTTACATTGCTCCGTGAGGTTCTTGTGGATATATCAGTGTGTGCAATTATATCTGACATGCATGGAAGACAACTAGTAGTTAGATTTATGTAAATGAGTGCCTATAGGAGATGACATAAATAGTAGGACTAGGGTTAACTAGCAGCAACAGGTCTCATAAACTAAAGGGAGAACACAGACGAAAGCTACAAAATATGTATCGTTTGTACTCGAGATTAACTAGATGGCACACAAAAGTATTAAAGAACAACATAGGTAAAACTAGAAGTGGTATAATACTATAATCACCAGCCTGTGGGATAGCATTGGCTGATGGATGATAACTATGGAACAGCGTTACCTAAAGAACAAGTATCTTAGCTGAACTATGGAACAACGTGAACTCCTGAACAAGACCCGTAAGAGATCAACATGAATATACAGTGAAATGTGATGATCTATTTTCCGTGCTTAGATGAATAACAAAGCGATAAATGTTGCACACAAGTAAGATGAGGGTACAACCTATCTAGCTGCCATCCATAGGAGTGAGCATCATGTGATGACTTGTCGATGGCCCTGCAGTTGTTGTGGCTTTCCATGTCGGACACGCGCATTCGATGCAGGGAACTGTTGAGAGGGGACTGTAGCTCCCTTCTGGTGTATGCTTCCCTTGTTGGAGTAGCTGCGGTGAGTCGGAAGACGGTGTGTCTGAAGATGCAGATAACGCATAATGTTAAGAACGACATATCTCTTTGATCCGAAGAAATACACTAAGAGATCAACAGCAAGGTACGAGAGTGGTCACACGTCTGTTAACTGAAGACTAAATTGGGGTCACACGATTTTATTTTATTTTGGTACTGTCTAATCTACGCCGGATGGCTTGATGGCCATCTTGTGCCTCCCGGCTGACACTGTTCGCAATCTTCCCCGAAGAGCCAGCGACCAACGGCAGAGCAGCCTGCCTCCACCGTCTGTGGCCCCGTCCAAAACCCCGCTCCCCGCCCCACCGCACTGCCATGGTTGCGCTGCCCCCGGGCCAATCCACAAAGACTCCCTATCATCTAGATCCGGCGGCGGCAGTACCTTCAACCCACGCAACTCTAAAAGATAGCCATCTAAGCGCTGCTTCCGCGGCGAACTTGCAGCCCCGCACCCTTATGTTAGACACTAGCCAACCGGCAGCCTAGGAGCTCCGCCGCCTCGAGGGGTGCTGCTTCCCATTGGGAATCGATTGGCCCAGAATAAAAATTCAGACAACTGACGCCTAAATAAAGTAATTTCAGATGAGGGTGCAACCTATCTAGCGGCATGGTGAAGTAAGCAGGTCCAGCTGCGGAGTCAGTGAGGCCGGCACGGTTGCGGTGGCGACCGGCGGCAGGGAAAGAGTGATGTCGCCACGGTCGACGGCTACGCGGAAGCAGCGCCAGGTCTCTGGACGGATCCGAAGTTGGAGCCGCTTCGGCGCCGTGAACAACGGCGGGGGTGAATCGGCTCCGGTACGGTTCATGCGGCCGTCGTCGAGGCATCACCGGCAGCATGGAGTAAGAGGCACACGACACAGTGCATGACGGCAATTGGACATCATCTCCGGCATTAGGGAGGAGGGTTCTATGAAATTGGTGCGGTGGGGAGCGCCATGGAGGTGGGGCTGAGGTTTCACGGCTCCGGAGAAGGGAGCTTCCCG
>NC_041389.1:627719561-627720503 GCF_002162155.2 Triticum dicoccoides
ACCATGTCTTACAAACGCATTTGTCTGAAATGTGAGGGGGAGTTACAGTTCTACCCTTGCCTATAGGCTTCTCGGCTTGGGTCTGTGTACTGAGGGTCGGGGATAGTAGAGTAACTTTGCTTCTCCCCAAATAGTGGGCGGGAGCGATTTCGGGCGAGGAGGGCGTGTTTTGAACTATAGTGGGCGCGAGCGAATTCGGGCGAGGAGAGCGTGTTTTGAAATAGTGGGCGCGAGCTATTTTGGGCGAGGAGAGCGTGTTTTGCCGACCATGGTTTGTGAATTATTCGGCACATGTCATTTCGGCCGAGGAGAAGGCGCGCTTGGATGAAGTTACGAACCTACCCTCGATGTACAACGGGCCAATTGATGCGTGTCCCACATAGGACGGTAATTTCGCGTCTCCCATTTATTTGCTCGGGTGAATTCCACCGAGCAGAGAGGATGTTTAATGGTTCGTTCAAATTTTGGGAGAACGAGCATCCACGTCTACCTTACCAAGTCGATTTGAATCAAATTTTGAAATATTAGCTTGCCACTTCTTTTTTAGATGGAGAGATGATGCTCGGGAGTAATATGTTTTCACATGCTCATTGCTAGCGATTTACTATATGACAAATAGTTGACCCACTCAAAAACGCGAATAAAACACAAAATAAAATATCTCGATTCAATGAACTAGCTCGTTCAGTAGGTCAAAATAGTGAACTAAATCCAAAATTGAACACCTGAATCGAGTAGCATGTTGTACAGTATTATAGTACTCCATGAACATGTTGAAAGTCAAATTAATGAACTTGTTTGATATACGCATATATCCGTTCATGTGTGGATTGCAGACAACATGTTCTCCAATTTAAATATTTGAATGCAAGTTTATATCGAAACATGGTTTATATCAGTCTTTGATGCATAAAACGCGACCTCCCCCTCTCCCGGACTCCT
>NC_041389.1:627720615-627743665 GCF_002162155.2 Triticum dicoccoides
TATAGGCCTCTCTCGCACACTATGTATGATACTCTAGCTAGTCCAAGCTAGATATCTTGGGTGCACTCATCGTACGCACACAAATTCCTTGGCTCTTTGCCCATAACTCTCTCACGCACCACTATGTCGTCTCGGTGCTCTTCCCCCCTCTCTCAAACTCTCCATCCACATGGGTCACACATACACATGCATATCTCACTCGCACTCGATAGGCCCATCTAAAACTCTATCTCTCTCCATCGTTCTCTCTCCATCTCACATGCACACACACACAATCTCATGCCCAGCTAGCCAAGTATGATGGTCTCTCACTCAATTGTAGGCACACGCAGTCCCCCCTATATGTATATGACTAGCTAATCTTAGTCTCCATCACAAACATGTGCATGGTCTATCTCGATTTCTCTCGGGGCATCTTTCTATCGCGCACGCACTCCCTCGATCTCCCACCCATATAGTCCCCTCACGATCTCGAGGGGATCTCTCTATCACAAACACACCCTCTCTCCCTCCCCATGCGTCCATGCCATCCATGTGTCCCTCTCGACCTTTTTTCCTTGTTGGCCAGACCTCTATTGGGCATGTGCTACAGGGGTGTCTCTCTCCGTTGCAAACAATCACACACGAGCTATCTTCGTGTATCTCCTCGCCTCGCTTTTCCATCTGGGAGATGCATGCGTGATATCTTCGCATAAGAAATGAAAAAACACACTCTCTCTCTCTAATTTATCGTTTGTTGTCACTTTCTCTTTCACACACATACTCTTTTTGCACACTTACTCATTCTCCTTCACACGCACTTGATCTGTCTCGACTGAGGCACTCACCTCTATCCATAGCACATAGATTTATTGAAAAGTCAAACATCGCAAAGTTTGACCATGTACGTGGAGAAAAAGAATTACATCTAGTATGGCAAACATATACCATTAGATTCACCATGAGATGTAGTTTTGTATGATGTATCTTTGGTATTGTAGATATAAATAACATTTGCGTAAACCTGATCAAAGTTGCCAAAGTTTGACTTCTAAAAAATTTACATGCACTACATTATCGAGCGGATGGAATATCTCTTTCCCCCTCTCAGCTATCTGACGCACCACTCAGCCTTATCGGGGCTCCTCAATCTCTCTCAAACTTTATTGGTCAGTTTGGTTCGTGACCTGACCCTCATGCCTTGATGGTCGGTACTGCTTGGTGTGGACATGAGATGTAAAATATTTCTGCCTGGCCAGGCTTGTGTGGTGCCAAAGCGTTTGGTTCATGCCTGGGCCAGGCAAAGCATCAACATCACATCAATCAATCCATGCATCAATTATTTAATGCTAATATCCATCCATGTTGCTATTAGCCTCGTGGCCGCACGACCAGGCACGGCCAGGCATTCGAAATCGATCGCTTGGGCTACGCTACTTGCAGTGTTTGGAGTTCAGCCAGGCTAATTAAAGTGCAAGGGAACCCAGCCCAGGCGGGCTTTCTTTTTCACAGGGTAGCAACCAAACAAGCGTGCATGAAATCCAGCCACAGCCCCAGGCCACGCAAAAGATGCTCACGACGCAAGCCAAACGGGCCTTATATCTCCCTGGTTCACACATACACATGTCTCGCTTGCGCTATACATATAGACCCATCCAACACTCTCCGCCATTGTTCTCTCTCCATGTGACACGCACCCCCCTAAGTACCATAATCCCTCACTCCATCATAGGCTCTTTTTGGATCCATGGGTTAGAGTTAGTTTGGGTTATTTTGGAGTCAACTAACCCAAAAAGATCCATGGGTTAGAGTTAGTTTGGGTTAGTTTTTGTATTGGGAAGAAGAGTACATCCATATATTGATAGAGCGTAATTTAGTAGACGTTCTATCACTTTTCGCTAGCACAGAGGCCATAGATGAGATTAGTGCACTTGTTGATACTCCTACTTGGTATGCGTGTTGCTTCTTAGACGCGGAGAAAAACGGACCGGAGGGAGTACTAGAATAGAGGATAGACATGAGACTAGATGCGAGGAAGCAACGTCTACTTCTTTACACTCGAAGAAGAAAGAAGCACGCAAGATCGAGCCTCCACAGATCAACAATGAATGCATCGAGAAGGCACTAATCCAACTTACAGGAGTAGTAAAATGTATTCTTGTGGTTCTTGTTTTCTTTGGTCTTGCTTTTCTAGTCAAAATTACCGTTGGAGTTCGTGCAAAACGGAGGTTCGTTTGGGGTCGTGCGTTGCAGTTGGCCTTACAAGTGGGACCGCAGTTAAGGAAACCGACTATCGGCAAACCCCCACCTCGCCAGCCGCGCGATGGCTGAGTTAGAGAAACGATGAGGTTGAAGAGATTGCTCTAGCACGGACTCCAAGAAATAAGGTGTCAGATGGAAGTCGTGCTGGTGGCGTGTGCCGTACTCCTGGACGCGAATGCTTGTTCTGGCCCATGCCACCCTACTACTCCTACTACTTAGTACTATATAGTACTACTAGTATCGAGGATTCGAGGTGCTGGTTACGTAGTACAGTATGGCTATAGTAAAAACACCCGCACGACGCGCAAAGCATGTGAAGCTAGTACAAATAGTGTACTACTATTGTTGATTGGCCTCATCCGATAACCTGTTGCAATGCACGTACAATTATGTATTCGGAAAATATATTTTTTGCCTCGTCGCACCACTCACTCACGGAAGTAACTCGAAAGCCATTCATAAATGGGGAGTAACTTAGACTAGTAACATCACAGTACTCATCTGTGTACAGAAACTAATTTTTGAGCAATATCCATCCAGTCAAACCACCGACGACGGCAACAAGCTTGTCAAAGATAGCAACAACTTCATAGTTGTTGTAATTCCAAGAGCGGTTGGGGACTCGAGAAATTGCTATCTTCCGTAGAAGACAATCACCATGATTGTATTTGAACGTGCGTACAATACCGGTGTGCTCAACCTCTGGGCAGTCTGCTGAGATTTTTGGAAGTGGAACCCGGTCATGAGTGTACACATTCACAAGTTCCCGCTCGCAGTTGGACCCAATGTAAACAACCCAATCTCCATTTGCGCCTGCCCAAGCCTTGCCCTCAAGCGATGGCATCTTAACATCATACGTATCATTATCAAGCGGCATCAACTTGCATAGGGCGAGGCCTCCATTGTGACGGCGCCAGTCATCAGGGTCACGGCGAAGAAGATAGGGGAGATCAAACCGCTCCTTGACTCTTCGGTTCCTTGTAATGATGTTATTAGTTGAGTCGAGAATGGGCTTGAACGAACCTGCCATGCTAGCCGAGGTGATGACGTCGCTCCGATCAATGCGTTCCTCCACCATGTCATCTTTCAGATCGGGGCAAGAATAACGGGGTCGTTTCCATCCTGTTCCCTCCATGGAGAAGATGATCGAACAATGACAGAAGAAAGGGTGAAGGGCTGAAGGAAAATGGAGGAGGGAGAGGAAGAGCATGCGACAGCAGTTCCAAATCGAGAGGGAAAGGCGAAGAGTCGGTGGACGATTGCCAGTTTGCCACGGTTCACGAAGGGGCGCCCCGGCCTACACGCCAGTTCGGAAATACTCCTACTACTCGCCGTCGTCTCACTGATATGTGGAATGGGACCACATGTCAACGAAACATGGTGTGTAATTTCTCGTGCAAAATGCGATCTAGCTGCGTTGGCCCGAGGTGCCGCATTAGTTATTGGCCTTTATTTTTTTAATGGCATGCCGTTCAGTTTTGAAGCACGACTAACTGGTACTGTACGCAGAGAAAATATAAACTACTCTACCACTACTCCACCTCCAGTACTAGTAGTACAAAGAAGATATATAGGTTGTAGCTTCAACACTTTCTTGCCAAGGGCTGCCCACTTGCTTCTCACACTACCACCCTCTCTACAGATCTAAAAAAGATGGCCCCTCTCTCCCTCCTCACCGATGGTCACAGATCCGCCGGGGAAGAAAAGGACGTGCAGCGTTGACGCACTCGTCGTCGGCGAGCGAGGTCACGCACTGACGACAAGGCCGTCCTCTCAGACCTAGCGCTCGTGCAGGATCGCTGCCATAGTGTGTGCGGAGGATGACAACCACGAGCGTAGCCACTTCCTGCCGACCCTCAGGTATGCTACCTCTTTTCGAACCATACCCTTGTTCTATTGCCCCATCTGGCACGTCGTTGCATGTGGATCTTTTTCCACTCCACCATCTTCCCAATTTTCTATCCTCTGCTCTGCTGGCCACGCAGACGAAAACCATAATTTGCAGTATTAAAGGAAACCCTACTTCATGCAGACTAATGCATGTCTGGGTTGAATAAGGAAAGGAAGGGAGACTGTAATGTCTAAGAGAGTAGGCATCGAACCCGCATCTAGGTTGAAAAGGGGAAAATCAGTAGCTAAGGAACGAGTCTCGTGTCTCTTGGTTGAAGAAGGGTAGAAAGGCATGACAACGCAATAGAGAATGACCAGGTCGATCGGTTTGTTGTCCTCACATAGGAAAAAGGTGGCTAAAGAGAACAAAAATGGGATGTAATCCACATATGCTGCCTGGATATTTGTTGCCCTGGGCAACCATACCTCCCTCACCACTCTGCGTCCGTGGAGGTACATCGTACTGGTGCGCCCACTGTCCGAATGGGCCTCCCATGCTCTTATTGCCACTTTTTTGTTGTTAGTATAACGCCAGCAGTCAAGTCAAGCAATGCTACTGCTAAAGTGATGCCACATTTAACTAATGCTGCTCTCAGTCTAATGCCACAGATAAATTTAAGCAGTGCCATTTAATGTCACTGGATCATTTCAGGGTTAGCTGTTGATTGTGGATGTATTAAAGATTTTTCAGCTAAGGCATTCTAATGTTGTTGCACAGCCAGTATACCAACGATGAAACTTGTTACTACCTTCAGATTTTTGCACTGCTAATGCTTATAGATTACATACCTCACTTTCATGAGATAAGTTAATTTTTTTGTACAGTGTCACCAAAATGCCAAGGTGCTGATGTCATTTTATTTTGGTTAAACTGCACAGACAATTATGAAGACAAGACGAAAGGTCAAGAGTGGGCACCTCCTCCTCCGGCTGTTCTCTTGATTCGTTCGATCAAGTTTTTATGTTTGATCGATTATCAAGATTGGGATAGCAATTTTTAAGGTCCCCCCGAGTTCGAAATGATATTTACCTTGGAGGTACATGGTTTGCAATTTTTTTTATACTGTCATTAGTTAATAATGCTAGTTACCTTCAGACTTTTGTATTTGGTTTAATGCTCATGCATAGGTAGTATACCAATGCTGAAACTTGTTATCTTTACATTTTGTATTATTAATTCTTATAGAAACCTTCCAGTGCTAGAGTTTATTGAAATCTGTTCAGTAAAACCATTGTACTGTACCCTGTAATAAACTAACTACTCTACTGTTGCACTAGCCACTGGATTAGTGTATATTTGTAGTATTTGAATGGTGTTGCATTAGCATATGGACATAAATAAAGTGTGGCAAGCTTTCCCAGATATGTGCTCAAGAAAACTACTACCTGTTTTTCTAAATACTAGACGTTTGGGTACTTTAAATTGAACCGTGAAAACGTCTTATATTAAGGAACAGAGGGTGTAGAGTTCACTCAAATTATCCCGGTAAAGCTAGTCACACCTTTGTTAAAATTAATGTTCGTTATGTTATCGGAGGAGGTCTGTATGTTTGTCTCTAATGTCTGTCTACTACATACCCGACATCATGATGTAATGTTAAGTCATTTCCTTTTGTACAGTGTAACTAAATTGTCAAGGCGGTGATGGCATTTTATTTTAGTAGAACTGCACAAAATTTGCTTAAAAGAAGAGGAAAGATCAGGAATGGCTCAGTTTTTCAGAAAAAAAAACTATGTGTGCCTTCCTGACATCAGTCGTTGTTGCTTTATTTATTCCTTCAAACAGGTGGTTAGAAACAGTCTTGCTACCTTTTCCCATTAAGAAATTGGAATGCTTATATTTGTGAGTCTATGCTTCAACTAGTGCCACTTTTATAGTAATCACACTTTCAATATCTATGCAAATAGGGATGCTCGATTTTAGTGGAGCTGCACAAAAAGTCCAACTCATTCAACATTAGGAGCATGTTTTTTTCCAAACCTTTATATCCAATTGGTGGCACTATGAGCTGTTCATTACTGATACGCCCATTTTGCATCATGCTTTTATATCGATATTTATTGCATTATGGGCTGTTATTTCACGTTATGTCACAATACTTATGGCTATTCTCTCTTATTTTACAAGGTTTACATGAAGACGGAGAATGCCGGCAGCTGGAATTCTGGGCTGGAAAAGGAGCAAATATTGGAGGACTATTCTACGCAACTCCAAAAGTCCTGAAACTCCACGGAACACCTTAAAATAAATAAAGAAAAATCGTCGCCAAAGATGAAGGCCAGGGGGCCCACACCCTGCTCACGAGGGTGGGGGCGCCCCCCCTGGGCGCGCCCCCTACCTCGTGGGCCCCCTAGTGGCTCTCCGACGCCCATCTTCTCCCATATGAAGTCTTTCGATGAGAAAAAAATAGAAGAGAACCTTTCGGGATGAAACTCCGCGCCACGAGGCGGAACCTTGGCAGAACCAATCTAGGGCTCCGGCAGAGCTGTTCTGCCGGGGACACTTCCCTCCGGGAGGGAGAAATCATCACCATCGTCATCACCAACGCTCCTCTCATCGGGAGAGGGAAATCTCCATCAACATCTTCACCAGCACCATCTCATCTCCAAACCCTAGTTCATCTCTTGTATCCAATTCCTGTCTCCAAGTCCGGGATTGGTGCTAGTAGGTTGCTAGTAGTGTTGATTACTCCTTGTAGTTGATGCTAGTTGGTTTATTTGGTGGAAGATCATATGTTCAGATCCTATATGCATATTATTACCCCTATGATTATGAAAATGAATATGCTTTGTGAGTAGTTACGTTTGTTCCTGAGGACAAGGGAGAAGTCTTGCTATTAGTAGTCATGTGAATTTGGTATTCGTTTGATATTTTGATAAGATGTATGTTGTCTAACCTCTAGTGGTGTTATGTGAACGTCGACTACATAACACTTCAACCATTATTTGGGCCTAGAGGAAGGCATTGGGAAGTAATAAGTAGATGATGGGTTTCTAGAGTGACAGAAGCTTAAACCCTAGTTTATGCGTTGCTTCGTAAGGGGCTGATTTGGATCCATATGTTTCATGCAATGGTTAGGTTTACCTTAATACTTTTGTTGTAGTTGCGGATGCTTGCAATAGAGGTTAATCATAAGTGGGATGCTTGTCCAAGTAAGGGCAGTACCCAAGCACCGGTCCACCCACATATCAAATTATCAAAGTACCGAACGCGAATCATATGAGCGTGATGAAAACTAGCTTGACGATATTCCCATGTGTCCTCGGGAGCGCTTTTCCTATTATATGAGTTTGTCCAGGATTGTCCTTTGATACAAAAAGGATTGGGCCACCTTGCTGCACTTTATTTACTTTTGTTACTTGTTGCTCGTTACAATTTATCTTCTCACAAAACTATGTGTTACCACTTATTTCAGTACTTGCTGAAAACCGCTTATCATTTCCTTCTGCTCCTCGTTGGGTTCGACACTCTTACTTATCTAAAGGACTACGATAGATCCCCTATACTTGTGGGTCATCAAGACTCTTTTCTGGCGCCGTTGCCGGGGAGTGAAGCGCCTTTGGTAGGTGGAATTTGGTAAGGAAAAATTTATTTAGTGTGCTGAAATTTTCTGTCACTTGTTACCATGGAAAGTAATTGTTTGAGGGGCTTGTTTGGGGTATATTTACCCCGTCCAGTAGAGCAAAGAGTTTCTCCTCAACCTACTCAACCTACTTAACCTATTGAAAATGAAACTTCTTTTGAGATCCCTTCGGGTATGATGGAAAAACTACTAGCTAACACTTTTGCAGGAGATGGAACAAAGCATCCTGATGAACATCTACACTTTGTGGATGATATATGTGGACTATTTAAGCTTGCAGGTATACCCGATGATGTTGTTAAGAGGAAGGCTTTCCCTTTATCTTTGGGGGAGACGCATTGACATGGTATTGGCTATGTGATGATACGAGATCATTTAACTATAAAAGATTGAAATTGGAATTTCATCAAAAGTATTACCCTATGCATCTTGTTCATCGTGATCGCAATTATATATATAATTTTTGGCCTCGCGAAGGAGAAAGCATCGCTCAAGCTTGGGGGAGGCTTAAATAAATGTTATATTCATGCCCCAATCATGAGCTCTCAAAATTGACAATTCTCCAGATTTTTTATGCTCGGCTTTCTGATAATAATCGCACCTGCTCGATACTTCTTGTGCTAGCTCTTTTATGATGAAGTCTATTGAATTTGGATGGAATTTATTGGATAGAATTAAATGCAACTCTGAAGATTGGGACCTCGACGAAGGTAAGGAGTCAGCTATGACACCTAGGTTTGATTGTGTTAAATCTTTTATGGATACCGATATTTTCCGTAAGTTTAGCACTAAATATGGACTTGACTCTGAGATAGTAGCTTATTATGTGAATCTTTTGCTACTTATGTTGATCTCCCCAAGAAGAAGTGGTTTAAATATCATGCTCCCATAGAAGTTAAAGTAACTGCACCTATTAAAGTTGAAGAAAAGATTGTCACTTATAATGATCCTATTGTTCCCACTTCTTATGTTGAGAAACCCCCTTTCCCTGTTAGAATGAAGGATCATGCTAAAGCTTCAACTGTTGTTCGTAAAAGCAATACTAGGACTTATACACCTCCTGAGCAAGTCAAAGTAGAACCCAATATTGCTATTGTTAAAGATCTCTTGTCTGATAATATTGATGGGCATGTTATTCAATTCACTGGTGAAACTGCTAGAATTGCTAAACCCTATGATAGAGATAAACATAGACGTGTGGTAGGCGTGCCCGTTATTTCTGTTAAAATAGGAGATCATTGTTATCATGGCTTATGTGATATGGGTGCTAGTGCTAGTGTTATACCCATTGACTTATACAAAGAAATTATGCATGATATTGCACCTGCTGAGTTAGAAGATATTGATGTTACAATTAAACTTGCCAATAGAGATACCATTTCTCCAATGGGAATTGTTAGAGATGTTGAAGTCTTGTGTGGGAAAACCAAATATCCCGCTGATTTTCTTGTTCTTGGTTCTCCACAAGATAGCTTTTGTCCCATTATATTTGGTAGACCCTGCTTGCGTACTGTTAATGCTACGATAGCCTGCAAAAAGAATGTTGTTACTGTTGGCTTGGATGATATGGTCCATGAGTTTAATTTATCTAAATTTAGTAAACAACATCATGAGGAAGAATTGCCTAGTAAGGATGAAATTATTGGTCTTGCTTCTATTGCCGTACCTCCTAGTGATCCTTTAGAACACTATTTGCTAGACCATGAAAATGATATGTTCATGAATGAAAGAAGGGAAATAGATGAAGTATTCTTTAAACAGGAACCTATTCTGCGGCACAATTTGCCTGTTGAAATCCTAGGGGATCCTCCTCTACCCAAGGGTGATCCCGTGTTTGAGCTTAAACCGTTGCCTGATAATCTTAAATATGCTTATCTTGATGAAAAGAAAATATATCCTGTCATCATTAGCGCTAACCTTTCAGAGCATGAAGAAGAAAGATTATTGAAAACTCTGAAGAAGCATCGTGCCGCTATTGGATATACTTTGGATGATCTTAAGGGCATCAGTCCCACTCTATGTCAACATAAAATAAATTTGGAAGCGGATGCCAAACCGGTTCGTGATCCTCAACGACGTTTGAATCCTAAAATGAAAGAAGTGGTGAGAAAAGAAATACTCAAGCTTCTGGAGGCAGGTATAATTTATCCCGTTGCTGATAGTCAGTGGTTAAGTCCTTTCCATTGTGTCCCTAAGAAGGGAGGTATTACTGTTGTCCCTAATGATAAAGATGAATTGATTCCGCAAAGAATTATCACAGGTTATAGGATGGTAATTGATTTCCGCAGATTAAATAAGTCCACTAAGAAAGATCATTACCCCTTACCTTTTATTGATCAAATGCTAGAAAGATTATGCAAACATACACATTATTACTTTCTAGATGGTTATTCTGGTTTTTCTCAAATACCTGTGTCGGCTAAAGATCAATCAAAGACTACTTTACATGCCCTTTTGGTACTTTTGCTTATAGACGTATGCCTTTTGGTTTATGTAATGCACCTGCTACCTTTCAAAGATGCATGATGGCTATATTCTCTGACTTATGCGAGAAAATTTGTGAGGTTTTCATGGATGACTTTTCCGTCTATGGTTGCTCTTTTGATGATTGCTTGAGCAATCTTGCTCGAGTTTTGCAGAGATGTGAAGAAACTAATCTTGTCTTGAATTGGTAAAAGTGCCACTTTATGGTGAATGAAGGTATTGTCTTGGGGCACAAAGTTTCTGAAAGAGGTATTGAAGTTGATAAAGGCAAGGTTGATGCTATTGAAAAGATGCCATGTCCTAAGGACATCAAAGGTATAAGAAGTTTCCTTGGTCACGCCGGATTTTATAGGAGGTTCATCAAGGACTTCTCAAAAATCTCCTGGCCTCTGACTAATTTATTACAAAAAGATGTACCATTTGTCTTTGATGATGATTGTGTAGAAGCATTTGAAATACTTAAGAAAGCATTAGTCTCTGCACCTGTTGTTCAGCCACCTGATTGGACTTTACCCTTTGAAATTATGTGTGATGCTAGTGATTATGCTGTAGGTGCTGTTCTAGGGCAAAGAGTTGATAAGAAATTGAATGTTATCCATTATGCTAGTAAGACTCTAGACAATTCTCAAAGAAATTATGCTACTACCAAAAAGGAACTTTTAGCGGTTGTATTTCCTTGTGATAAATTCAGACCCTATATTGTTGATTCTAGAGTAACTATTCATACAGATCATGCTGCTATTAAATATCTTATGAAAAATAAAGATGCAAAACCTAGACTCATTAGATGGGTTCTCTTGCTTCAAGAATTTAATTTACATATTGTTGATAGAAAAGGAGTTGAGAACCCCGTTGCAGACAACTTGTCTAGGCTAGAGAATGTTCTTGATGACCCACTACCTATTGATGATAGCTTTCCTGATGAGAAATTAAATGTCATAAGTACTTCTCGTAGCACTCCATGGTATGCTGATTATGCTAATTATATTGTTGCTAAATTTATACCGCCTAGCTTCACATACCAACAAAAGAAAAAGTTTTTCTATGACTTGCGACATTACTTTTGGGATGACCCACATCTTTATAAAGAAGGAGTACATGGTGTTATTAGACATTGTGTACCTGAGCATGAACAGGAACAGATCCTACGCAAGTGTCACTCCGAGGCTTATGGAGGACACCACGCTGGAGATAGAACTGCGTATAAGGTATTGCAATCCGGCTTTTATTGGCCTACTCTCTTCAAGGATGCCCGTAAGTTTGTTTTGTCTTGCGATGAATGTCAAAGAATTGGTAATATTAGTAGACGTCAAGAAATGCCTATAAATTATTCACTTGTTATTGAGCCATTTGATGTTTGGGGCTTTGATTATATGGGATCTTTTCCTGCCTCTAATGGTTACACTCATATTTTAGTTGATGTTGATTATGTTAGTAAGTGGGTAGAAGCTATTCCAACTAGTAGTGCTGATCATAACACTTCTATTAAAATGCTTAAGGAAGTTGTTTTTCCGAGGTTTGAAGTCCCTAGATACTTAATGACCGATGGTGGTTCACACTTTATTCATGGTGCTTTCCGTAAGATGCTTGCTAAATACGATGTTAATCATAGAATTGCATCTCCATATCACCCGCAGTCTAGTGGTCAGGTAGAATTGAGCAATAGAGAGCTCAAATTAATTTTGCAAAAGACTGTCGATAGGTCTAGAAAGAATTGGTCCAAGAAACTGAATGATGCATTATGGGCCTATAGAACTGTGTACAAAAATCCTATGGGTATGTCTCCATATAAAATGGTTTATGGAAAAGCATGTCACTTACCTCTCGAACTAGAACATAAGGCATACTGGGCTACTAAAGAGCTCAACTATGATTTCAAACTTGCCGGTGAGAAGAGGTTATTTGATATTATCTCACTTGATGAATGGAGAACCCAAGCTTATGAAAATGCCAAGTTGTTTAAAGATAAGGTTAAGTGATGGCATGACAAAAGAATACAAAAGCGTGAGCTTAATGTAGGTGATTATGTATTGCTATACAACTCTCGTTTAAGATTTTTTGCAGGAAAACTTCTCTCCAAATGGGAAGGTCCCTGCGTTATCAAGGAGGTCTATCGTTCCGGTGCCATAAAAATCAACAACTTCGCAGGCACAAATCCGAAGGTGGTAAACGGTCAAAGGATCAAACACTATATCTCAGGTAACCCTATAAATGTTGAAACTAATATTATTGAAACCGTAACCCCGGAAGAATACATAAGGGACACTTTCTAGAATGTTCCAGACTCCGAAAAGGAATAGGTATTTGGTACGGTAAGTAAACCGACTCCAAAACAATTTTTAAGGCAATATTTCTCTGTTTTGGAATATTTAGAAAAATAGAAAAATAAGTAGCAGTCCGGGGAGGACACGAGGCCTCCACGAGGGTGGAGGGCGCGCCCTACCCCCCTGGGCGTGCCCCCCTACCTCGTGAGCACCTCGTGTGCCCTCCGGACTCCGTTTCCTTGCACGATACATATTTTGGTCGGTAAAAAATCATTATATATACTCCCGAAGGTTTTGACTCTCGTGTCACGCAAATCTCCCCTGTTCTTGTTTCGAGCTGTTTTTCTGACAGGTCTAGAGCACAATGACTTCTCCCTCCTCCAACAACGAAGACAAGGATGCTTGGCTATTGAAGATAGAGTTTAAAAGAGAGGAACCAGAAGAAATCATCATGGATGAAAGGATCAAGAAGGCTATGGAGCTTCAAGCTCTGGTGGTGAAGGAAGAAGACATCCCTCAACCTTTACCTAACCTTTTCACTCCAACAGAGATTGAAGCATTCCAGATGATTGAGTTAGCCCGCATACAAAACAAGTATCTTACACAGGAGAATATTTTGTTGAAGGATCATATTGCCGGGCTCAAGAACATTATCTGCAAGTTGGAGGAACTTTTACGCTCGATGTGCGATTATCCACCGTCATCATCACCACCTCCATCACCTCCGAGGATATAATCACATGGGTATGGGCACTCCCCTTGGCAACTGCCAAGCTTGGGGGAGGTGCCCTGGTATCGTATCACCATCACAACTCCTATCTTTACTGTTTTTCTTAGTTCGATCCTATTAGTAGTATCTTGATTTAGTAGAATAAAGTCATGGCATGATCTAGTTTTGAGTTTTGCTTTATGATCCCTTTTTGTAATCGAGTCCGTGAGCTATATAATAAAGATTAGTGTTGAGTCAAGGGCTTGAGTATTTTTCCATGATCTTGGGTGATTAGAAGAAAAAGAATAAAAAGAATCAAAGAGTTCATATTGATCTTAGTGAAAGTAATGACTTCACATAGAAAAAGTATGATGATTAAAAGTTGTTGGGAGTTGGCAAATATAGCTTTGGTCATCGTTGCAATTAATAGGAAGTAATAAGGAAAGAGAGGTTTCACATATAGATATATTATCATTGACATCTTTTATGATTGGGAGCACTCATTAAAATATGACATCCTAAAGAGTTGAGGTTGGACAAGCAAGACAACATAATGAGATATGTTTTCTTACATCTGAGATAAAGTATGTTGTTATGGTTCCTCTACCGTGTTGAGTTTGCCTTTCCCCCTCATGCTAGCCAATTCTCAGCACTTAGTAGAAATACTACTTGTGCTTCCAAATACCCTTAAACCAGTTTTGCCATGAGAGTCCACCATATCTACCTATGGATTGAGTAAGATCCTTCAAGTAAGTTGTCATCGGTGCAAGCAATAAAAATTGATCTCTAAATATGCATGATTTATTAGTGCAGAGAAAATAAACTTTGCACGAACTTGTTGTGGATGCAATAAAAGCGACGGACTGCATAATAAAGGTTCACATACAAGGGGCAATGTAAAGTGACGTTCTTTTGCATTAAGATTTTGTGCATCAACCCTAAATGTGCATGAAAACCTCTGCTTCCCTCTGTGAAGGGCCTATCTTTTCTTATTATCCTCTACCTTATGTAAGAGTCACGGTGATCTTCACCTTTCCTTTTTATTTTTATCCTTTGGCAAGCTCAACATGTTGGAAAGAACATGATATATATATATCTAATCGGATGTGGGGGAGCATGAATTATTATTGTTGACATTACCCTTGAGGTAAAAGGTTGTGGGGCAAAACTATAAGCCCCTATCTTTCTCTATGTCCGATTAAAACTCCGTAACCACAAGTATTGCGTGAGTCTTAGCAATTATGAAGGACTAAGTGATAGTTGAGTATGTGGACTTGCTTTTAAGCTCTGACATAGACTCTTTCCGATGTTATGATAAATTGCAATTGCTTCAATGACTGAGGGTATAATTTGTTGGTGCCCAATAAGGTTTCTGATTCATACTTTGGCTTTGTGAAAAGATCATCACTTGAACATGAGTAATCATATGACAAAATCTATATATGTTGTTGTTATGAAATAGTAATGATGCCTTCATGTCCGTATTTTATTTTTATCGACACCTCTGCCTCTAAACATGAGGACATATTTATTGTTATCGGCTTTTCGCTTGACGACAAGCGAGGTCTAAGCTTGGGGGAGTTGATACGCCCATTTTGCATCATGCTCTTATATCGATATTTATTGCATTATGGGCTGTTATTTCACGTTATGTCACAATACTTATGGCTATTCTCTCTTATTTTACAAGGTTTGCATGAATAGGGAGAATGCCGGTAGCTGGAATTCTGGGCTGGAAAAGGAGCAAATATTGGAGGACTATTCTGCGCAACTCCAAAAGTACTGAAACTCCACGGAACACCTTAAAATAAATAAAGAAAAATCATCGCCAAAGCTGTAGGCCAGGGGGCCCACACCCTGCTCACGAGGGTGGGGGGCGCCCCCCCCCCTGGCGCGCCCCCTACCTCGTGGGCCCCCTGGTGGCTCTTTGACGCCCATCTTCTCCCATATGAAATCTTTCGATGAGAAAAAAATAGAAGAGAACCTTTCGGGACGAGACTCCGCCGCCACGAGGCGGAACCTTGGCGAAACCAATCTAGGGCTCCGGCAGAGCTGTTCTACCGGGGACACTTCCCTCCGGGAGGGGGAAATCATCACCATCATCATCACCAACGCTCCTCTCATCGGGAGAGGGCAATCTCCATCAACATCCTCACCAGCACCATCTCATCTCCAAACCCTAGTTCATCTCTTGTATCCAATTCTTGTCTCCAAGTCCGGGATTGGTGCTAGTAGGTTGCTAGTAGTGTTGATTCCTCCTTGTAGTTGATGCTAGTTGGTTTATTTGGTGGAAGATCATATGTTCAGATCCTATATGCATATTATTACTCCTCTGATTATGAACATGAATATGCTTTGTGATTAGTTACATTTGTTCCTGAGGACAAGGGAGAAGTCTTGCTATTAGTAGTCATGTGAATTTGGTATTCGTTTGATATTTTGATAAGATGTATGTTGTCTAACCTCTAGTGGTGTTATGTGAACTTCGACTACATAACACTTCACCATTATTTGGGCCTAGAGGAAGGCATTGGGAAGTAATAAGTAGATGATGGGTTGCTAGAGTGACAGAAGCTTAAACCCTAGTTTATGCGTTGCTTCATAAGGGGCTGATTTGGATCCTTATGTTTCATGCTATGGTTAGGTTTACCTTAATACTTTTGTTGTAGTTGTGGATGCTTGCAATAGAGGTTAATCATAAGTGGGATGCTTGTCCAAGTAAGGGCAGTACCCAAGCACCGGTACACCCACATATCAAATTGTCAAAGTACCGAACGCGAATCATATGAGCGTGATGAAAACTAGCTTGACGATATTCCCATGTGTCCTCGGGAGCGCTTTTCCTATTATAAGAGTTTGTCCAGGCTTGTCCTTTGCTACAAAAAGGATTGGGCCACCTTGCTGCACTTTATTTACTTTTGTTACTTGTTGCTCGTTACAATTTATCTTATCACAAAACTATCTGTTACCACTTATTTCAGTACTTGCAGAGAATACCTTGCTGAAAACCGCTTATCATTTCCTTCTGCTCCTCGTTGGGTTCGACACTCTTACTTATCGAAAGGACTACGATAGATCCCCTATACTTGTGGGTCATCAATTACGAAGGTACATGGTTTGCTACTATCTTGCTACTCTTTTTGTATTGTCATTAGATAGTAACACCAGTGGTTTGCATGTGAATTTATTGGCAGGGTGGACCTACATTGGAGGTGCAGGACAGGATTCAATGATTGGATGCTCAATTTTAGTTGTATCGATTTCACCTCTTCCATCACTACGAACATGGTGTGGTATATGTTTACTAGGTGCTTGATATTTGTGCAGACAGAGATGTCGGCTTGTTGCTATTTGGCAAACAAACAAAGTGTCCGCAATTTTGGTTGAACTACACAAGATAATAGTATAGTCACTGCATGCAGTGCCATATGAAAATAGACACAAAGATTGGATAGTCACTTCATGGACTGCAGAAAAGTAGTAATGTACTATTTACTGGCCAACAATTGGTGCTTCATTGCTTTGGTCTGATTATACAATGGGCATCATTTTCCCTAAGTTAAAGTTTGTATTCCGAAAATAGTCTCGCGGCGTGATCGAGAGAAGACCAAATCATATTGAAGTGGATGTTCCTCCATCATCTGTGGTTCATTCTCATGGTTCCAGCTGTTGGTGAAACCACTTACGTTTGTAAGAGGAATTGTAGACTTCACAAACAAATTTGTCTTTCAGTATGTACTGAATGTTGGCCAAGAGAAGCATCCATGTTAGTAGGAAGAACAGATGTTTTTTCTAGATCTTTGCTTTTGGAGCTACATATTTGTATATGATCTGTGAATCATTGAGATGCATTAACATGTTGATCTTATGTATGGGAATCGTACTAGTTAGTTTTAGTTGCGACGCAAGATCCGAAGTGGCTGATCTTTGCTTTTGGATCTACATATTTGTATATGATCTGTGAATCATTGAGATGCATTAACAGTTACTTATTTCTGTTCGCTCAGTGTTTACAAGTTACTGATCGATCACTAGCTAGCCTACAAATGCGCACCTGGCAGTTTTATTTGCGACGCAAGATGCGAAGTGGCAGTTTTTTGAATAAAAATGCCTACCTCTAAAGAAACTGACAAGCTACACTATCGATCCTACACGGATAAAAATGCCCAACTCTGAAGAAACTGACAAGCTACACTATCGATCCTACACGGATAAATAGCGTATCAGGCACGTACTACCTCCTTTCCGGTTTGCAGGGCTCAATTCAAGAAACGACCTACTCGATCCTACACGAATAAATAGCAGATCACGCATGTACTAGTACCTCCTTTCCAGTTTGCAGGGCTTAATTCAAACCTCTCACCAACCAACGTACTCCCTCCATCCGGGTTTATTAGTCCCGTGAGCAAAGCAGCAAGACCAAGGCATGGCAATAATTAACGGCATGCAGAAGTTTAAGCCTAATTAATTCCAGCGATTTAAGTGGCTGCATGCGTGCCCTCGGCTGCGACTCATTGCATGCTGCTTCTTTTACTGCCTGCGAGCGATTCTGAGTGCCTGCATGCAGTCGGCCGTAATTAAGGCAGCTAACGGATGCGAAAAAAGATACGCTTTAATTGTTGCGGGCTTTTTAAATCCATGAGATCATTATTGACAAGGAGGGAGATGATTTGAGTGCACTCGTTTGACCGACATGCCGGCGTGCGACCCAGATGGGACGGGACGACACAGTCATAATTTCAGTTTCCCTAGTTTTCCACGGCAAGCTAGCGCGCTAAGCCATTATGCATTGAATTCCGATGACCGTCGCGCTACCTTCCCCCTATAAGTACTGTTTCCCGACATTCTCCAGTGCCACCGTGACCCAACTCTCCATATCCTCATAAGCCCCCACCGGCCCGACGTCGCTCGCCACGTCCGCCATGCCACTGCCCGTCCGCGGTAGGCGACTCCGGAGGCGGTCACCGCCGAAACTAGTGTTCGGTTTTTCACCGGAAGGCAGACGGAGGGAGGAGGCATTCTATCTGTCTTTAGATGGCAATGCGCAGATCGAGGAGTTGTTGGAGCACGACCGCATGGCGGAGGAGCAGGAGTTGTTGGAGCGCGACCGCCTGGCGGAGGAGCAGCGTATCACCGATTTGTGCCGCCAGCGGGACATGGAGCAGCAGTGCACTGACGCTCTGAGTCGCAAGCAGAGCGCCCGCAACTGGGCCGACTACATGGAGTCCGGCGCCTGGCAAATAGCCTTGGAGGCTGTCGGGCACGCACACGTTCGCGACGCCGATTTTTACTACCAACTCGTCAAGTGGGTTTCCCGCTTGGAAGCCGAAGCTTCGGTGGACCACGCCGGCATGGAAAGAGCCAACGCGCGCGAGCAACGCGCCCTATCGCACCTCTGGCAAGTCCGAGGCGAGGCGCAGGACGCCGGTGCCGGCGTTTAGCGTGTACCGCCGGCATCGTCTAGTTAGCTAAGAGTAAGTTAGTACTTGTCTAGTGGGAGTAGATAGTTAACTTGGCTATGATGGTTGTCAGCGTGGAAGTTCAGTACTCTATATGTGGATCAGACCTGTTACTTTGCTCTGAATGTTAAACTTTCCGTTTGAACGTATGGAATGGGCTGTTATTTTTTTAAATGGGTTGTATTTGTCCTCCACGGGTTTAGAGGCTGACTTGTGGGCCTGACAAGTTGACGCGTACACAAATAGGAGATGATTGTACGTGGAGAGGATGATAGCAGGGACCCGCCAAGGTCATGGCAGTACGCAAGCAAGTGCCTCCTTATTTCAAGCCAATAAAAAATGGCTCCTCCTAGTGGATTTCTGAGATCTGGGTCCCATGCCATTGTCAACGTAGTCAATAAACGAGAGAATTGCACAACGAGCGGCTGACACCAGGGACCCAGCAGCTCGCCCAGTTATTTTTGTTTTGGGTTAATTTGATAAATGCCTCCGAGAAATGCCACTGCAATTTCTAAACTTTGAAAAATGCCATTTCATGCCATTTCTAGTGGCATTTTTTGAAGTCTGCAGTGGCGTTTTTAAAAGTTTGCAAACTGCAGTGGCGTTTTTCAAAGTTTGCAAAAATTACAGTGTCATTTTTCAAAGTTTGGAAATTGCAGTGGCATTTTTATGAATTGCCATAATAGGAGTGGCATTTATCTAATATGTTTTTGAGACGGAAGCAGGGTGTCAATTGGGCTGTGCGGGACACTCTGGCGTGTCTAGACAACCTTTTCTTTTATATTTACCATAGACCAGCCCAGTAGTTTTTTTTAAATGGCTAGCCCAGTTTTTTTGTGATTTGTCAAGTAAGTCACTTTATCAGGCCTGTTGGGCTAGATGAGGAGAGCTTCATTCGGCTAGCCGAGAAAATGGCCTATCAGTAATGAGAAATGGGTTGTACATTTTTAAAACACATCAAACCGGCAATTAGTTTCAAATATCTTTTTTTCATTTCGAGATTTTAAATTGCATTGATTTTTAGGCGTGGACAATTTATTGGATTTTATATTGATATACATTTATTTTTAAAATCAGTCTGAATGTGACTCGAAATTTCGGGATTAAAAACAGTTCAGACCGCAACGACATATGCAAAATTTCGTATAATTTTTTAACCGTGGCCACAATATGGGCTGTAATGCTAACAAAAAGAATATAGGCTCCAAAAAAACCCGTAAGAATTAGCAAATGGGCTATAAACTATTTGAAATAATGCAGATGGGTTGTATGCTGTTTTCCACAGATTTGAGGCTTTCCACAGATGGCCTGTATATTGCTGGATGTCCATCCAACGTCCGTCATGCTTCTTAAATCTCTGCTCTTCCTGCTCCAGCCGCTCAAACAAGCGCCGGCGGGACTGCCTGCTCCCTCCTCCCCGCGGCCGGCTGTGCTGCCGCGCAGGCCTCACCGCCCCACCGTACTCCCATCGCTGGCCTAGCTATCCCTCTACTCACCCTCAGTCCCACACATGTTGTTATTCTCCGGTGACGGCAGACGAACCAGTTAACCCTTGTACTCCTCCGCGTGGGAAATAACTGACGAGTATTCCCTGACTCCGTGTCGTTCCCTTCATAGGCCTCGCCGTTGTCCACTGTCTTGGTGCTCTCAGTGCGGCCTGGTCAACGTGGTCAATGAACGACATCCATCGGAAGTGGACTGTACGTGGAGAGGCTGACAACTGGGTCCATGGCCGCACGTAAGAAAATGCCATCTTATTACGCGCAAAATAATGATTCCTCCACCTGACATCTGGGACCCACCGAAAGGGCCTCTGTATTTCGTGAAAAAAATGTTACCGCCGCTGACTGCTCGGACCCACCAGCTATATCTTCGCACGCAAGGAAGTGCCTCCTTATTACGCCCAAAAAAAGAATACTCCCCCTACTAGCTGGGACCCAGTATAGTGGGCCTACTAAGTTGACGGGGACGAAGGGCTTTGTCAACTTAGTCAATATGCACGATTCTAGCTCGACTGACCGTACGATGTCCATCCAACGGCCATAGTGCTTCTTCAACCTCTGGTCTTCTTGCTCCAACCGCCCAAAGCAGCGCCGGTCGTGTCGCCTGCTCCTGCCTCTCGTGGCCGGTTGTGCTGCCGCGGAGGCCTCACCGCCCCCATACTACTCCTACCGCTGGCCAGGCCATCCCTCCACTCCACTCACCCACACCCCCTGTTATTCTGCGGGGACGGTAGCGCAGCCGAACCAGTGAACCCTCATACTCCTCTCCGCGTGGGCATCCACTGCCGCATCTTCCCTGGCTCCGCGTCCTCCCCTTCCTAGGCCTCACCGTCGTCCACCGCCGTGGTGCTCTCGGCGCGGCGTGGTCAATGTGGTCAACGACCGAATTCCATCGGAAGAATACTGTACGTGGAGAGGCTGACAGCTGGGTCCACGGCAGCCGCAAGGAAGTGCCTCCTTATTACGCGGAAAATAATTATTCCTCCACCTAACAGCAGGGACCCACCGGACGGGCCACCAGTATTTCGCGAAAAAAAACGGTTGCCCCTGACTGCTGGGACCCACCCGACGGGCCACCGTATTTCGCAAAACAAACGTTCCCCCTGCTGTCAGCTCGGACCCACCGGAAGTGCCTCCTTATTACGCACAAGAAAATGAATACCCCCAGCTATCTAGGACCCACCTTGGTGGGAGGCTGACTTGTGGGCCTACTAAGTTGACGGGGACGGAGGGCTTTGTCAACTTAGTCAATATAAACGATTCTAGCTCCAGTGACCGTACAATGTCCATCCAACGGCCGTAGTGCTTCTTCAACCTCTGGTCTTCTTGCTCTAGCCGCCCAAAGCAGCGCCGGTCATGCCGCATGCTCCTGCCTCCCGTGGCCGGATGTGCTGCCGCGGAGGCCTCACCGCCCCTACTATTCCCACCGCTGGCCAGGCCCTGCGGCGACGGCAGCCTCACACCGCAGCCGAACCAGTGAAACCTCGTACTCCTCTCGGCGCGGGCTTCCACTGCCGCGTCTTCCCCGGCTCCCCGTCGTCCCCTTCCTAGGCCTCGCTGTCGTCCACCGCCCTGGTGTTCTCGGCGCGGCGTGGTCAACGTGGTCAAGGAACGATTTCCATCGGACGTGGACTGTATGTGGAGAGACAGCTGGGCCCATGGCCGCAGCAAGGAAGTGCCTCCTTATTACGCGGAAAATAACTATTCCTCCACCTGACAGCGGGGACCCACCGGACGCAGCAAGGAAGTGCCTCCTTATTACGCGAAAAAACGTTTCCCCCCTGACTGCTGGGACCCACCAGCTACACTTTCGCACGCAAGGAAGTGCGTCCGGGCAAAAAAACGATTCGCCCCTCTGACTGCTGGGACCCACCAGCTACATTTTCGCACGCAAGGAAGTGCTTGACAGTCGGGACCCACCTGGTCGAAGCTTACGTAGCGTTGTCATTCTGGTCGCGAACGTGTACGTACATACTGGTCGTTGTAGAGGCGCGCACGTGTCGTAGTAGACGCGCGCACGTAGCATGTACACGTACGTACAGCGGCAAGGGTGCAAGAAAGAAAATACGGCCACGTACGTACATATGGGCAGGGTCTCGAATGCCTACTCGTGCATACGTACATGGCTGGGTCGGAACAGAGAAACAGTGTCGTCGTCGTGTTCATGGGGAGGCAACGGAATGCGTCGTGTTCATCGGGGGGCAACGGAACGCGTGGGAGCCAACCGGCTGGGTCGGAACGGAATGCGTGGTCGTGTTCATCGGGAGGGCTTGGACGGAACAGGCGATGGAAACGAGGCCTGGCGTACCGCACAACGAAGGAAACGGCCTTGTGTTCGACCGACCACGTTCGAAACGGGATCCTGTTCATCGGGAGGGGTCTGGCGTACCGCAAAATGGAGGAAACGGACCTCCTACGGTGGAAACGGGGGTCCTGTTGATCGGGAGGGGTGTGGCGTACCGCAAAACGGACAAAACGGACTTGTGTTGGAGCGCTACGGTCGAAACGAGGGTCCTGTTGATCGGGAGGGGTGTGGCGTACCGCAAAACAGATGAAACGGACTTGTGTTGGAGCGCTACGGTCGAAACGAGGGTCCTGTTCATCGGGAGGGGTGTGCCGTACCGCAGAACGGGACTCCATGGGATACTGTTCATCTCCACCATTGACCTCCTCCAGCCTCCACGGGCTACCGTCGACCTCCTCTAGCCTCCACGGGCTCCTGTTCATCCAGCCTCCACCACGCGCTACTCCACCGGCTACTGTTCAACCACCCCTCCACGGGCACCCCTCCACCGTCTACTGTTCATCCAGCCCTCCACACCACGGGGTCCTGTTCAACAACCCCTCCACGGCCACCCCTCCACCGTCTATTGTTCATCCAGCCCTCAACACCACGGGGTCCTGTTCATCCAAAGGC
>NC_041389.1:627743974-627744700 GCF_002162155.2 Triticum dicoccoides
CACTGTTCATCCAATCGATCGGCTTGAGTTAGCAGCAGTAGCGAAAGAATCACTCCATCGGGTTCAGTTAACAGCCATCGATCGATCCTCGGGTTCAGTAACGCGTAGCCTGCAGTGCAATCGCTCGGGTTCAGTTAGAGCCCAACGCCTCGCTCAGGCTCAGTTAGAGCCAACGCCTCGCACACACGCGCGTACGTACGAGAGAAATGCGCATCGCTCGGCCCCCGACCTCCCACCGTAACCGGCAACTCCCCGAAATTTTCCTCCCCCTCGCTTCTACCACGGTATTTTCTGTCATGGACGGCCCAAAGAATGTCATGCAGCTGCGTCCCCAGCCCGCCCAGGACGAAAAGCCCATTTTTTGTCATGATTTTTTGTCATAGAAGTAGGATCCCACCACATCTATGATGATACCGGGTTTTGTCACAATTATCGTCATAGAAGTGTCATATGTATGATAGAAAAAAAATTCGTTCGGCCAAAAATGTCACGGATGTGTCTTTTTTTTGTAGTGCATGTTATTTGCACAGAAGTTACTGTGGCATGTTTCAACGACTTGCCCCACCCCATCCTCGCCGACCAAGTTATCAGGACCGGGGTACATAAGTTATCAGGTCCGCCATGTTTGAGTTATCATGTTATTTGCACAGAAGTGACCATGGCATGTTTCAGCGACTTGCCCCACCCCCACCCTCGCCGACCAAGTTATCAGGACCGGGGTACATA
>NC_041389.1:627745402-627827411 GCF_002162155.2 Triticum dicoccoides
CGCGGAAAAAATCGAACACTAAATTAACTCGTTTTTATGCATACGTAGTAGAGGAGACATGTTAAATAGCCCATTTACTTTCATTTGTTCAAGAAATGGATCGTAGGTCAGGTGGTAGGCTAGTTGAGTTGGCTCACTAGTGGTGCAAGGATCGAATTCTCTCTCGTTCACACCAATTTTTGCGTGAAAAATCTCAAACAAAAAAAGATTTGGAGAGGGAAAAAATGGATCAGGAGGAGAGCAAGCAAATCGGATCTGGCGAACAAAAGGATCTGGAGAGGGAAAAAATGATAAATTATGTTTGCCAGATCTGCACTATAGATGGAGGGTTGTACTATAGCAGTGGCCTACTCGCGGTAATCAAGTATCTACAAAATTAGCCCACCTCCAAACATAAACATGCGGCTGGCTCAGATGGTCACTGGGTATAGTCAAAGTCTGAAGCGAGTCTATAGATGCGGGGTTTGATTCCTCTTGCCGCTACTTTTTTGAAAAAAATGAGCCAACAACCGAGGATAACGGAAGCGTGCGTGCCTGTTGTCGATGTCAAAACCGGCGGATCTCGAGTAGGGGGTCCCGAACTGTGCGTCTAAGGCTAATGGTAATAGGAGGTGGGAGACACAATGTTTACCCAGGTTCGGGCCCTCTCTATGGAGGTAATACCCTACTTCCTGCTTGACTGATCTTGATAATATGAGTATTACAAGAGTTGATCTACCACGAGATTGTAGAGGCTAAACCCTAGAAGCTAGCCTATGATTATGATTGTTCTTGTCCTACGGACTAAACCCTCTGGTTTATATAGACACCAGAGTGGGCTAGCGTTACACAGAGTCGGTTACAGAGAAGGAAATCTACATATCTGAATTGCAAAGCTTGCCTTCCACGTCAGGGAGAGTTCCACCCGGACACGGGACGAAGTCTTCAATCCTGTATCTTCATAGTCCAACAGTCCAGCACAAGTACATAGTCCGGCTGTCCGAGGGCCCTGTAATCCAGGACTCCCTCAGTAGCCCCTGAACCAGGCTTCAATGACGATGAGTGAGGGAGTCCTGGATTAGGGGGTGTCCGGATAGCCGAACTATCACCTTTGGCCGGACTCCTGGACTATGAAGATACAAGATTGAAGACTTCGTCCCATGTCTGGATGGGACTTTCCTTGGCATGGAAGGCAAGCTTGGCGATATGGATATGTAGATCTCCTACCATTGTAACCGACTCTGTGTAACCCTAACCCTCTTCGGTGCCTATATAAAACGGAGGCTTTTAGTCCGTAGGACGAACAACAATCATACCATAGGCTAGCTTCTAGGGTTTAGCCTCTCTGATCTCGTGGTAGATCTACTCTTGTACTACCCATATCATCAATATTAATCAAGCAGGAGTAGGGTTTTACCTCCATCGAGAGGGCCCAAACCTGGGTAAAAACATCGTGTCCCTTGTCTCCTGTTACCATCTACCTAGACGCACAGTTCGGGACCCCCTACCCGAGATCCGCCGGTTTTGACACCGACATTGGTGCTTTCATTGAGAGTTCCTCTGTGTCGTCATCTTTAGGCCCGATGGCTCCTCCAATCATCAACAATGATGCAGTCCAGGGTGAGACTTTTCTCCCCGTACAGATCTTCGTATTCGGCGGCTTTGCACTGCGGGCCAATTCGCTTGCCATCTAGAGCAAATCGAAAGCTACACCCCTGGCCATCAGGTCAAATTTGGAAGTTTGAACTATACGGCTGATGTCCGTGGAGACTTGATCTTCGACGGGTTCGAGCCACAACCAAGCGTGCCGCACTTTCACAATGGGCATGATCTAGCTCTGCCGCCGGATAGTGCCCTGGAGGCCGCACCAGTGTCCGCTCCGACCCTTAGCTCGGAGCCGACTGCACCGATCGAGGATGGGTGGCTGGACACCGCCTCGGGGGCTGCAATCTCTACGGTGATCGAGCCGAACACCAACCCTGTCCTTTGCGAAGCTCGTGACTCCAAGGTGCCGGACTCCGAACCTTCCGCGCCCCTGCCAATCGAATCCGATTGGGCACCGATCATGGAGTTCACTGCCGCGGACATCTTTCAGCACACGCCCTTTGGCGACATCCTGAATTCGCTAAAGTCTCTCTCTTTATCAGGAGAGCCCTGGCCGGATTATGGTCAGGAAGGTTGGGATGCGGACGACGAAGAAATTCAAAGCCCACCCACCACCCACTTCGTAGCCACTGTCGATGATTTAACCGACGTGCTCGACTTCGACTCCGAAGACATCGAAGTTATGGACGACGATGCAGGAGACGACCAAGAACCAGCGCCTACAGGGCACTGGAAGGCCACATCATCATATGACATATACATGGTGGACATCCCAAAAGATGGGAATGGCGATGGAACAATGGAGGATGACCCCTCCAAGAAACAGCCTAAGCGCCAGCGTCAGCGGCGCCGCTCTAAATCCCGCCACAGCAAAAATGGTGATTCCGGCACGGGAGACAATAACACCCCGGACAATGCCGAATACAACCCCCTCCAGCAGGATTCAGCGCAGGAGGATGGAGAAGCCAGCCCACATGAGAGAGCGGCAGACAGAGAGGAAGAGGATGATAATTACATGCCTCCCTCCGAAGATGAGGCAAGCCTCGACGACGACGAATTTGTCGTGCCTGAGGATCCCGTTGAACCAGAGCATTTCAAATGCAGGCTTATGGCCACGTCAAGCAGCATCAAGAAAAAGCAGCAACAGCTTAGAGCTGACCAAGACTTGCTAGCCGACAGATGGACTGAAGTCCTTGCGGCCGAAGAGTATGAACTCGAACGCCCCTCCAACAGCTACCCAAAACGCAGGCCGCTACCCCGATTAGAGGAGGAAGCACCTAAACCTACATCACCAGCGCATGATACGGCCGACCGGCCACCTCGTGGCCGCGACAAAGAGGCCTCTCGGCCCTCCACTCAAGCCGCATCCCGGTGCCGCTCAAAAAATACCAAGGCACGGGGAAGTGCGCCAGACCTGCGAGATATATTGGAGGACAGGGCACGGCAAACAAAATCGATCTACAGATCGCATGGGCGCCCCACGGTACGTGATGATAACCGTCATGCCGGATATGGCAATTCCGGCCGGGCCGAACACAGCCGACAAAGCTCATTTGAGCTACGTCGTGATATAGCCCAGTACAGAGGCGCCGCACACCCACTATGCTTCACAGATGAAGTGATGGATCATCAAATCCCTGAGGGTTTCAAACCCGTAAACATTGAATCATACGATGGCACAATAGATCTTGCGGTCTGGATCGAGGACTATCTCCTTCATATCCACATGGTCCGCGGTGAAGATCTACACGCCATCAAATACCTCCCACTCAAGCTTAAAGGACCAGCTCAGCATTGGCTTAACAGCTTGCCAGCAGAGTCAATTGGTTGTTGGGAAGACCTGGAAGCCGCATTCCTTGACAATTTCCAGGGCACTTATGTGCGACCACCAGACGCCGATGACCTAAGCCACATAATTCAGCAGCCAGAGGAATCGGCCAGACAATTCTGGACACAGTTCCTAACCAAGAAAAATCAAATCGTCGACTGTCCGGATGCAGAGACCCCTGCAGCCTTCAAACATAACATCCGCGACGAGTGGCTTGCTCGGCACCTAGGACAGGAAAAGCCGAAATCCATGGCAGCCCTCACAACACTCATGACCCGCTTTTGCGCGGGAGAGGACAGCTGGCTAGCTCGTAGTAACAACATGACCAAGAGCCCTGGTAATTCGGATACCAAGGACAGTAACAGCTGGTCGCGTCGCAACAAGCACAAGCGCCGCATTAATGGCGATAATACTGAGGATACGGCAGTTAATGCCGGATTCAGAGGCTCTAAACCCGGTCAGCAGAAAAAGACATTCAAAAGAAATACTCCGGGCCCGTCCAATTTGGACCGAATGCTCGATCGCTCGTGCCAGATACACGGCACCCCCGAAAAACCAGCCAACCACACCAACAGGGATTGTTGGGTGTTCAAGCAGGCAGGCAAGTTAAATGCCGAAAACAATGACAAGGGGTTGCATAGCAACGACGAGGAGGAGCCCCGGCCGCCGAACAATAGAGGACAGAAGGGCTTCCCCCTACAAGTGCGGACGGTGAACATGATATAAGCAACCCACATACCCAAAAGGGAGCGGAAGCATGCACTAAGGGACGTATATGCGATGGAGCCAGTCGCCCCAAAGTTCAATCCGTGGTCCTCCTGCTTGATCACTTTTGATCGAAGGGACCACCCCACTAGCATCCGCCATGGCGGATTCGCCGCATTGGTTCTAGACCCAATCATTGACGTATTTCACCTCACCAGAGTCCTGATGGACGGCGGGAGCAGCCTGAACCTGCTTTATCAGGATACAGTGCGCAAAATGGGCATAGACCCCTCAAGGATTAAACCCACAAAAACGACCTTTAAAGGCGTCATACCAGGTGTAGAGGCCAACTGTACAGGCTCAATTACACTTGAAGTGGTCTTCAGATCCCCGGATAACTTCCGAAGCGAGGAATTAATCTTCGACATAGTCCCGTTCCGCAGCGACTATCACGCACTGCTCGGACGAACCGCATTTGCAAAGTTCAATGCGGTGCCGCACTATGCATACCTCAAGCTCAAGATGCCAGGCCCTCAAGGAGTCATTACGGTCAACGGAAACACCAAACGCTCTCTCCGAACGGAGGAGCATGCGGCGGCCCTTGCGGCGGAAGTAAAAAGCAGCCTCTCAAGGAAATTCTCGAGTCCGGCTATTCAACGTCTGAACACCGTCAAGCGCGCCCGGAGTAACCTACAACAAGACCGCCTAGCACGTTCCAAGCATGCGTAGCAATGCGGCCCCAACCCCAGCCCTCACGAAATTGCAAATCAAGTACTACGCGTACATAATTACGCTCTGGAAATACCATGGGCATAGGGGGAGGGGCACGAAAATGCAGGCCCAGAATGCGGCTCAACCGCACCAGGGGCTCCCGATTGTGTCATTCTTTTTTCTCTTACTTTCAGGACTCCTTTCTCAAGAAGCCCTGCCCGGCAGTAGAACCGCCAAACACACGATGCAACAGCCAGGTAAGCAGAAAGCTACGTCGAGTGTCCAGGTGGTCTCTATAACGAGCGGTATACTTGTTTCACATATCATCCTGCAGCTCTCCCTGGAGGGGGGCATGTCAAATAGTCCCGTCCATTGCTTATTGCACTATTTGTATTGTTCTGCTTTTACCGCAGCCTTTTTTAAACAATACATAGCTTCTGCCTATTATTGCATTCCTTTTTTTTATCTATATATGTTCACTTATGACATGTTGCATCCGTACACTTTGGTACGGCCAAATACACCAGGGGCTTAAGTACCCCAAAATATGGTGTGATAAGTCTGAACACTTTCACAAGTGCGGCACCCCGAACTTATAGCATTATATGCATCGGCTCCGAATCATGTCTTGGGTCAATAGTTGGATTTGCCCGGCTCCCATGTTTTGGTACCTTACGTTCCGTTATATCGGCTAAGGTAGCGCTGGGAGAACCATTGCGATTGTGCCCCGGTTGAGCTGGGTTAAGCACCTCAGTGGAGAAAGCTAAAACTAACCGTCATGATAGGGCGAGAGCCGGTCGCTGTTCGAGAGGTTTTCGAGTCTCTAAAGACTTATGCCGCTTAGAGCGAGGAGTCGGCTTTGTCCGGCCCAGGCGTGGATAGCGCCCCGAACTCGATCTTCCGAATACTAGGGGCTTCACCAAATTTTAAAATTATAGAATTCTATGGCTAAGTGAGAGTGTTCAAGCATTATAGTCTGGTTGCCTCATTCGTTGTGTTGAGCGCCTCCCTCGAAGGACCCAGGAATGGGAAAAAGAGCACTCAAGTTTATCCCGAACACCCCAGCACTCGTGGTATGGGGGCAGAAGCCGACGACTATCCATCTCTCAAATTTAATAAACGGCCGCACAGAAGGTAATATTTTAAATTCACAAGCATTGCTTAGCGCATATGAACAAGTTTTCAGAGTACAGGATAACAAATGCGAGTTTACTCAAAAATTACATCTTTGGAGCATTCACCCGCTATAAGGCGGGCACCCTTCAGGACGCCCTCATAATACATCTCGGGCTTGCGATACTCCTTGCCCGGCGGTGGTCTGTCCGTCACAAGCTTCTCAGCGTCCATCTTGCCCCAGTGCACTTTAGCACGGGCAAGGGACCTATGGGCACCTTCGATGCAGACGGAGCGCTTGACAACTTCAATCCATGGACAGGCGTCCACCAGCCGCCTCGCCAGCCCGAAGTAGCTCCCAGGCATGGCCTCCTTAGGCCACAGCCGAACTATGAGGCCCTTCATGGCCTGTTCGGCCACCTTATGGAGCTCGACCAGCTGCTTCAGTTGGTCGCTCAAGGGCACCGGGTGTCTGGCCTTAGCATACTGAGACCAGAACACCTTCTCCGTCGAGCTCCCCTCCTCGGCTCGGTAGAACGCGGCAGCATCGGACACACTGTGGGGCAGATCTGCGAATGCTCCTGGAGAGCTCCGGATTCGGGTAAGTAACAAGTAATTCACTTTCACGTGCCTGCTTTGCATAAAGAATGCCTTACCTGCCGCTATCTTCTTCATCGCTTCAATTTCCTGGAGGGCTTTTTGGGCTTCGGCCTTAGCGGCTTTGGCGCTCTCAAGGGCCGAGGCAAGCTCAGACTCTCGAGTCTTTGAGTCACGCTCCAAACTCTCGTGTTTTTCCATGAGAGCCTGGAGCTCTTGCCGCACCTCCGCCACCCGCGCCTCCTGCTTCTCTCGCTCGGTGCGCTCCGCGGCCACACTGCTTTCGGCCTTGGACACCGCTTCCTTCAGGGTCGCCACCTCGTTCATGACCCCTGCAATACTCACGTTATTCCTGTCATTTTTTGCAACCACATCTTTTATATACTTCCATAAGGTATTACTTACCTTCCTTGTCCTCGAGCTGCTTCTTGGCAAGGCCGAGCTCGTTCTCGGACCGCTCGAGGCTCTGCTTCAATGCATTGACCTCCGCAGTCAGTGCAGCAGAGGTCAGCAGCGCAGCCTGCATTCCCATATTGACATACTTATGTTAGACTCCTGCGTACATCTTTTTAGATCCTCAGTTCGGCTTTTCTTTCTGAACACCAAACTGAGCATCAGGGGCTACTGTCTATGCGGTAATATTTTTACATATCTTAAATACATACCTCAAAGCCTGTTAGAAGGCTGGCACAGGCTTCAGTCAGCCCGCTCTTGGCAAACTGAACTTTCTGGATCACCACACTCATAACAGTGCGGTGCTCCTCGTCGACGGAGGCGCCGTTAAGCACCTCCAGCAAATTATCCGGTGCCTCCAGTTGGACGGAGGTCACCGGCGTCGTAGGCTTGCCCTTCTTACTAGGGGGCCGCCTGTCGGACTCCGAAACCACTGAAGGTTCCGGCGCGGTGTCCGGCCCAGGGCTGGACTTAGAGCCCTTTGGGGTTTCATCCCCTTTGCACCTGGAGTCCGGGAGGTCGCCTTGTGGCGCCTCCAGGACCGCCTCCTCCCGGCTTGGCCCCTTTTGAGACTCCACCTCGGCATCGTCCGTAGGGCGAGGGGAGGTAGTAGTCGGGAGTGAAAGACTATTCACATCCGACGAATCCATGGAGCCGCTCGACGAGGCGTCGAGCCGGGCCTTGGGCAGACTCCATGATTATATTCGGCGTCAGAAGATACTGTGCAATAAAGGAACGCCATGAGTCATTCTGGTATCCGGATACTAACGATTTCGCCAGGGGCTTGGCCCTGGATGGCCACTCCTCTTCGCCGTCGTCGGCGTTGGTGGAGTAGTCCGGAGGAAGGGTCCTTCCCTTCTTGGACCCTCAGGCCCCCCTAGTTGGGGCGGTCTTCCTTTTCTTTCCTCCCCAGCTGGAGGGGGAGAGGCCTCTTCTTCCTCCTCCTCGTCTTCGTGGGAGGAGTGTGCCTCGGAGTCATTGGACGATGAATCCGATACCACCAGGCGCCGGGAACTCTTTCGAGTTCCCGTGGCCTTCTTCTTGGCCTTCTTCTCCGTCACCACGTAAGGTGCCGGGACCAGCAGCTTCGCCAAGTAGGCATCTGCTGGGCCTTCGGGCAAAGGAGCCGGACAGTCGATCTGTCTGGTCTTCTTCTGCCAGTCCTGTCAAAGGAACGGGAGATAGATCCCGCATAGAGTCAAACTATGAAAAACAAGTATCCCGTAAAGGGTAAAACAAGCTTACTACGCTGGCTTGGCGCTTTGCGCTGAATCCGTGATCCTCGGTAATGGGAGGGGGAACCTCGGCGCCCTTGAATAGCACCTTCCAGGCATCCTCGTGCGTTGTGTCAAAGAGCCTGTTCAAAGTTTGGTGCTGGGCCGGGTCGAACTCCCACAAGTTAAAGGCCCGTTGTTGACACGGGAGGATCCGGTGGAGGAGCATGACCTAGACTACGTTGACAAGTTTAACCTCCCTGTCCACCAGGTTTTGGACGCAGGTTTGGAGTCCGGTCAGCTCTCCTGAATTACCCCACGACAGGCCCTTCTCTTTCCAGGAGGTGAGCCGTGTGGGGATGCCAGATCGGAATTCGGGGGCCGCTGCCCATTCAAGGTCACGCGGCTCGGTGATGTAGAACCACCCCGACTGCCACCCTTTGATGGTTTCCACGAAGGAGCCCTCGAGCCATATAACATTGGGCTTCTTGCCCACCATGGCGCCTCTGCACTCCGCCTGCTGGCCGCCCACTACCTTCGGCTTGACATTGAAGGTCTTCAGCCATAAGCCGAAGTGGGGCTTGATGCGGAGGAAGGCCTAGCACACGACGATAAACACCGAGATGTTGAGGATGAAGTTCGGGGCCAGATCGTGGAAATCTAGGCCGTAGTAGAACATGAGCCCCCGGACAAATGGGTGGAGTGGGAAGCCTAGTTCGCGAAGGAAATGGGGGAGGAACACCACCCTCTCATGGGGCCTGGGGGTGGGGATGAGCTGCCCCTCGTCTGGAAGCCGGTGCGCAATGTCATTGTGCAAGTATCCGGCTTTCCTCAACTTTTTGATGTGCCCCTCCGTGACGGAGGAGGCCATCCACCTACCTCCCGCTCCATACATGGCTGGAGAAGGTTGAGGTGGGAAGTGCGGACTTGGGCGCTGGAGCTCGAGTGCACGGAAATGGATAAGCAAAGGAGGAAGAAGGCGTAGATGAAAAAGGTGGATCCTTATCCACTTATATGGGCGGATGAAACTATGTGCCCCCACCAGCCTGGTAAAACTCGCTTATCTCCCAAGCGCCGTAATTAATGGCACGGTTGGGTTACCCACGCCCATATTGATGAGAATCCCGGAATAAGGGGACACGATCTCTACTTTGACAAGACGTGCCAAGGAAACCGCCTCGCTAAACGTGTTGAGGTGGGACAGATTCGAATAAAGGCTTGGCCGTGGTGTGATTTCACGCCACGGAATACGTCAACAGATTGAATTTGTGTAAATATTATTCTCTCTACGGTGGTATGTGGAACTTATTTTGCAGAGCCGGACACTATCCTTGTGTTCAAAATCTTCTATGAAGTATTCGGAGGAGGAACCCGCCTTGCAATGCCGAAGACAATATGCGTGCCGGACTCGTCATCATTGAAGCCTGGTTCAGGGGCTACTGAGGGAGTCCTGGATTAGGGGGTGTCCGGATAGCCGAACTATCACCTTTGGCCGGACTCCTGGACTATGAAGATACAAGATTGAAGACTTCATCTCGTGTCCGGATGGGACTTTCCTTGGCGTGGAAGGCAAGCTTGGCGATACGGATATGTAGATCTCCTACCATTGTAACCGACTTTGTGTAACCCTAACCCTCTTCGGTGCCTATATAAACCGGAGGGTTTTAGTCCGTAGGACGAACAACAATCATACCATAGGCTAGCTTCTAGGGTTTAGCCTCTCTGATCTCGTGGTAGATCTACTCTTGTACTACCAATATCATCAATATTAATCAAGCAGGAGTAGGGTTTTACCTCCATCGAGAGGGCCCGAACCTGGGTAAAAACATTGTGTCCCTTGTCTCCTGTTACCATCCGCCTAGACACACAGTTCGGGACCCCCTACCCGAGATCCGCCGGTTTTGACACCGACAATGAGCCCGGCGCAGATTGTCTTCGGCATTGCAAGGCGGGTTCCTTCTCTAAATACTCCATAGAATATCTTGAACACAAGGATCATGTCTGGCTCTGCCAAAACAAATTCCACATACCACCGTAGAGAGCACAATATTCCACAAATCTAATCTGCTGACAACTTTTCATAGCGTGACATCACGCCGCGGCCCGGTCATTATTCAAACCGTTTTTCTCAACCCGCTACTGCACATCTTGCGAGGCGGTTTCATTGGCACGTCTTGTCGAAGCAGAGATCGTGTCCCCTTATCACGGGATACTCATCAATACGGGTGTGGGTAACCCAACCACGCCATCAACATGATGCTTGGGGAATAAGCGAGTTTACCGGGCAAGTGGGGAGGCGCAGGATCCCTGCTGCCTTTATAAAGAGATAAGGACTCTCCTTTTTCACCCACGCCTTCTTCTTCCTCTGCTCATCTGTTCCCTCTCGCTCGAGCTCCAGCGCCCAAGCATTCGTCTTCTCCGCCCACAAACGCCCTCCGAAAATGTCCGGATCCAGAGCAGGAGGCAAGTGGATGGCCTCTACCATCCGGGAGAAGGATATCAAAAAGCTTCGGGAGGCCGGGTATCTGGCCAAGAAAATCAACCATCGTCTCCCGACGGCGGGACAGATTGACTCAACCCCGGAACCCCACGAGAGGGTTGTATTCCTCCCTCACTTTGTCCGTGGGCTAGGGTTTCCCCTCAACCCATTCGTTCGCGGCATCACGTATTACTACTGGATCAATTTTCATGATCTATCCCCAAATTCCTTCCTCAACATCTCGACATTCATCGTCATGTGCGAGGCCTTTCTCCGCATCTTGCCACACTTCGGCTTATGGCTGAAGATTTTTAATGTGAAGCCCAAGATAGTGACAGGCGAGCACGCTGAGTGCGGAGGAGCCATGGTGAGCAAAATGCCCAACGTCACATGGCCATCAGGTACTTTCAATGATTCCGTCAAAGGGTGGCAACAGCGGTGGTTCTACATCACTGAGCCGCGCGGCGCAAAATGGGCCGCAGCTCCTGAATTCCGATCTGGAGCTCCCCAGCGGCTTACGTCCTAGCCCAAGAAGGGCCTGAACTGGTCTTTACCCGACGAGTTGTCGGTGCTCTAGACGCGCGTCAAGGATATGGAAGACAAGAATATCAAACTTGTCAATGTAGTCCAGGTGATGTTAGTTCGCCGGATTCTCCCTTGTCAACACTGGACCTGCAATTTATGGGAATTCGACCCGGCCAAGCACCAGATCCTGCTAGAGTTCTTCGGCTCATCGCACAAAGACATTTGGAAGGTGCTTTTCAAGTCAGGCAAGTCGTGGCCGGACTCATCTGAGGACCGCGGGTATCAACTGTCCCGTCCTGCAAGCTCGGTAATTCATTGTACGTCGCCAAGTCATACGTTTTGTTTGCATAACCCAAGGGAAATGCTTAATGTGTTTTCCACAACTCTCCTAGGGCTGGACGAAGAAGGCGGGGCGGATCTACTATCCGGCCCCACTGCCAGAAGAACCGGCCGGCCCACTTCTGACGAAGATTCTGGTCCCGGCGCCTTACAAGGCGACGAAGAAGAAGGCCGAGAAGGGGGCCAAAGAGACCCGGGGCAGCCTTCGTCGCCGCGGCACTTCGGACACAATATTCGAAGACTCCGATGCCCACTCTTCCTCCGGAGAGGACGAGGAAGAGGAGGAAAACCAATCCCCAGCAAGGGGAAGAAAGAAAAGGACGGCCTCCACATCCTTGGAGGCCAAGTCGCCTAAGAAGGGAAAAACTCCCCTTCCGGAGGAGTCCACCGCCGCTATCGACAACAGCCCGGAGTGGCATCCCAGGGCCCAGCCCCTGGTGAACTCGTGAGTATATAAAATCTGAACACATTTACGCATCCAGACTCACCATGGCATGACGTTTTAATCATTGAGCCATACCTTTTTTTGCAGTCCGGCGAGGTCCCGCACCGAACAATCCTCATTGGAGGATTTACGGGGCTCGGATGCTATGGACAGCAGGACAGCCTCGAAGGCCCCTTCCCCAAAACTCGTGAACGTCATCGAGGTATCGTCCTAGAGGGACCCAGGCCAAGGAGGGGGGAAAGATCGTCAAGGCGGCGCCAGGAGGTCAAACCTCAGGGACCGGACACGCGGGAGAAAAGGCTCCTGAGGGAGTCCCGGATTAGGGGGTGTTCGGATAGCCGGACTATGACCATTGGCCGGACTCCTGGACTATGAAGATACAAGATTGAAGACTTCGTCCCGTGTCCGGATGGGACTTTCCTTGGCGTGGAAGGCAAGCTTGGAGATACGGATATGTAGATCTCCTACCATTGTAACCGACTCTGTGTAACCCTAACCCTCTTCGGTGCCTATATAAACCGGAGGGTTTTAGTCCGTAGGACAAACAACAATCATACCATAGGCTAGCTTCTAGGTTTAGCCTCTCTGATCTCGTGGTAGATCTACTCTTGTACTACCCATATCATCAATATTAATCAAGCAGGAGTAGGGTTTTACCTCCATCGAGAGGGCCCGAACCTGGATAAAAACATCGTGTCCCTTGTCTCCTGTTACCATCCGCCTAGACGCACAGTTCGGGAACCCCTACCCGAGATCCGCCGGTTTTGACACCGACATTGGTGCTTTCATTGAGAGTTCCTCTGTGTTGTCATCTTTAGGCCCGATGGCTCCTCTGATCATCAACAACGATGCGGTCCAGGGTGAGACTTTTCTCCCCGGATAGATTCGTATTCGGCGGCTTTGCACTGCGGGCCAATTCGCTTGGCCATCTGGAGCAGATTGAAAGCTATGCCCCTGGCCATCAGGTCAGATTTGGAAGTTTGAACTACACAGCTGATGCCCGCGGAGACTTGATCTTCGACGGGTTCAAGCCACAGCCAAGCGCGTCGCATTGTCACGATGGGCACGATCTAGCTCTGCCGCCGAACAGTGCCCTGGAGGCCGCACCAGTGTCCGCTCCGACCCTTAGCTCGGAGCCGACTGCGCCGACCGAGGACAGGTGGCTGGACACCGCCTCGGGGGCTGCAATCTCTACGGCGATTGAGCCGAACACCATCCCTGTCCTTTGCAAGGCTCATAACTCCAAGGTGCCGGACTCCTCTCCGGACTCCGAACCTTCCGCGCCCCTGCCAATCGAATCCGATTGGGCGCCGGTCATGGAGTTCACCGCCGCGGACATCTTTCAGCACTCGCCCTTTGGCGACATCCTGAATTCACTAAAGTCTCTCTCTTTATCAGGAGAGCCCTGGCCGGACTATGGTCAGGAAGGTTGGGATGCGGACGACGAAGAAATTCAAAGCCCACCCACCACCCACTTCGTAGCCACTGTCAAAAGTTAAAACGACATGCTCGATTTCGACTCCGAAGACATCAACGGTATGGACGACGATGTAGGAGATAAGCATGAACCAGCACCTATAAGGCACTGGACAGCCACCTCATCTCACGATGTATACATGGTGGACACACCTAAAGGAAGCGATGACGAGGAACAACGGGACGCCATGAGGGATCATTCCCCCGAAAAGCAGTCAAAATGGCGACGTAAGCGCCGCTCAAAATCCCGCCTCGACAAAGACAGCAGCCATACAGATCCAGCCATAGAGCAGGGCGAACCGGCGGACGTCGAACATGCCATCGCGCAACCGTCCGAACAGGACAACCTGGATAAACAATCCGTCCCCGGCGAAGATAACAGTCCGGACGATCTCACGTCGGACAAGTTGCTGGAGCAGAAGAACCTCCACAAAAGGCTCGTCGCCACCGCGCGTAGCCTGAAAAAACAGAAGCGAAAGCTCAAAACAGCGGAAGATGCACTCAGAATCAGATGGAGCAAAGTACTCATCACCGCAGACAAATACGGAGATAGTCGCCGAACAAAGAGCTACCCGAAGCGAAAACTACTGCCCGAATTTGATGAGGGGGCCGTAGAGCCCCCGCAATCAAAAAACAAGGAGACCACTAGGTCGGATAGATGACTCCATGGCAAACATAGAGCGGCAAACGGCGCCGCACACAAGCCGGCACGCGATCCGCACACGGATTCGCATCAAAAAGATGGCCCAGTTAGATCTATCTACGGGCCAAGAAAGCAAGCTCTAGTAAGCAATGCAACACATCAAGTATCCGAAAATTACGGTACACCTAAATATAGAGGTGCCGCACACCCCCTATGTTTCACCAATGAGGTTCTGGATTATGAATTACCAGCGGGATTCAAGCCCGTAAACATAGAGGCATACGACGGAACAACAGACCCCGGAGTCTGGATTGAGGATTACATCCTCCACATACACATGGCTAGAGGAGATGACCTCCATGCCATAAAATACTTACCCCTCAAGCCCAAAGGGCCAGCCCGGCATTGGCTCAAAAGCCTCCCCGAAAACACCATTGGAAGTTGGGAAGAGCTCGAGGATGCTTTTTGGGCAAATTTTCAAGGGACTTATGTCCGACCTCCGGATGTAGACGATTTAAGTCACATAAGTCAACAACCCGAAGAGTCAGCCCAAAAATTCTGGAACAGATTCCTTACTAAAAAGAACCAAATAGTCGACTTTCCGGACGCCGAAGCCTTAGTAGCTTTCAAACACAATGTCCAGGATGAATGGCTTGCCAGACACCTCGGCCAAGAAAAGTCAAGAACAATGGCCGCATTAACAAGCCGCATGACCCGCTTCTGCGCGGGGGAGGATAGCTGGCTGGCAAGATGCAGCACCAGCGACCCAAGTACATCCGAAGTCAGGGATGGAAACAGGAAACCGCAACGCAGCAAGGACCAGCGCCGGACCAAGGGAAACAGCCCGCAGAGCACGGCGGTCAACGCCGGATTCAAAAGCTCTCGGCAGAATCATAAAAAAAACTGCCCCCTAAGGATAACAGGGACGAGCTATCCAACTTAAACAAAATCTTGGACAAGATATGCCAAATCCACAGTACTCCCGGGAAGCCTGCAAACCAAACCCATAGAGATTGTTGGGTCTTCAAGCAGTACGGCAAACTCAACGCCAAACACAAGGGGCTCGACACACCAAGCGAGGATGATGACGAACCCCACAAGGAGAGCACCGGAAAACAAAAGAATTTCCCACAAGAAGTCAAAACAGTAAACTCACTTCACATGACAAAAGGGAAAAATAGAGCGGTGCCCATAGAGATACGCGCCATACGGCCTATCCCAGAGGAGTCCCGCAACTGGTTGTTAAACCAATCACCTTCGACCATCAGGATTACTCTAGAAGTATCTGGAATGCAGGATGGACTGCCTTGATATTAGATCCGATAATTGACGAACTCCAATTTACACAAGTCCTAATGGACGACGGCAGTGATTTAAACCTGCTATACCAGGACACAATCCGCAAAATGGGGATAGACCGAACCAAAATTCGCCATAGCAACACTTCCTTTCAAGAGGTAATGCCAGGTCCATATGCCATTGTACGGGCTCTCTACTGCTAGAAGTTGTGTTCGGCTCACCCAAGAACTTCCGCCACGAAAAGTTAACCTTCCACCTCGCCCCATTTACAAGTAGCTACCAAGCACTACTAGGACGCGAAGCTTTCGCCCGCTTTAACGCAATACCGCATTATGCATCCCTTACACTTAAAATGCCCGGTCCGCCAGGCATCATCTCCGTAAAGGGAAATATTGAGTGTTCCTCGAGCGCGGAAGATTGTGTGACTGCCATGACAGCCACACACTAAACCAGCTTCACTAATCAAAGCACCTAAATAGGTCGTTCAAACCTTGGACACGGTTAGACGAGTCCGGCGTAAACATACAAGGGCTTACTAGCCGCATACCCCCACACAAGGGGCTTTGCGCATGTACAACAAGAGATAATAAAGCTCAATTTTATTCATTCTTTGAATTGTACTTTGTTTATTTAATATAACGTACATTTTTGCACGATCTTTTTCAACTAAGTTCCTCTCTTTTGCAGATGAACACCGTGCTCCCGTCCAGGATACGGCATAACGGAGACACAAGCGCAGACGTGCAGTAGGGACCTGTGACAAGGATTCTTTTCAGATTAAGACCCTGCGTAAACCTTTTTTACTGTCTCTTGTTGATACACATCCCCTGGTTTCTTGCTATAACCAAGGAGGAGGCTGACGTTTTGGCATGGGCCACGTCAGAATTTTGCACGTACCTGGACACCAGGGGCTTATTACCAAGGGCGTTGTTCAGCCCGTTTTCATAAAGACCGAATACCTTAGGGAGTGTTCGGTGTCTCGAGTTAGGCCTTATATGCATCAGCTCCGAATCATGTCTTTGATCAAATGTTGGGTTTGGCCGGCTCCTGTGTTTTGCTGCCTTACGTTCCGCTCTATCGGCTAAGGCGGCACCAGGAGAACTACTGCGATTGTGCACCGGTTCAGCCAGGCGAGCACCTCAGTAGAGAAAGCCGAAAACTGACTGTCATGATATAGCGTGAGACTGGTCAACCACTCGATGACCCGCCGGAATCTATAGGATTCCTCTGCATTGACGAAGGACAGTTTCCCGGTCAGGCACATACGCGCCCCAAATTCGGGTGAGCGCGGTGCCCCTAGGGGCTATATCGTAGCCCCGCTGTCAAACTCCTATGGCTAAGTGAAAGTGATAAAGCATTATTGTCCGGTTGCCTAGTTTGCTGCGCTACCACCTCCTTTATAGGACCAAGTCGTTGGATCAAGTGTGAAAATGCGCTTTTTTGCAAACACCCCCGCATTATATGCGTGGGGGCTGAAGCCGAAGACTACCATCTTTCAGGTTATATATACATATACATTAGCGGCCGCACAGGAGGTATTTTAATTCTTGAAAGGCACAAGTATAAAAAGCTCTTATATTCCATCGATACATTGTTTCACAATAATACATGTTATTCGAACATAATATCCTTTGAGCACTACGTCTCTATTAAACGAGTGCCCTGCAGAACTTCCTGAAAATAGTGCTCGACAGGTATTCGGCTTCCGTCCGAATCTTGGGATGCAACATCGGTGGCCTTCATCTCCGCCCAGTATGTCTTGACACGGGCAAGAACCATCCGCGCACCCTCTATGCATGCCGACCTCCTCATTACATTGATATGCGGCACCGCACCAAGGAACTGCTGCACCAAGCCAAAATAACTCTTCGGCTCGGGCCTTTTCGGCCACAAAAGACTCACGACATCCTTCATGGCAAGTCCGGATAACCTATTCAGCTCCGCCCATTCGGCCAAGAGATCGGTTAATGGAAGTGGGCGCTCTGGATTATGGAACTGCGACCAAAAAACCTTTTCCATTTCGTGATCCTTTTGATCTCGGAAGTGTTCGGCCGCGTCCACGGCACTTGCCGCCAGGTCCAGATAAGCATCCTCCACACTCCACAGCCGGTCCAACTGAGCATATTTAGGATCCACGAATTTCCTCTGTAGCAGAAAGGGCTTTCCAGCCACGATATCTCCGGCCTGACGCAGCTCCTCCTTCATAGCTCGCATCGCAGAGCGAGCATCCTTGGCCTCCATAGTGGCCTTCTTCAGGTCCTCTTGCACCACTCGATCTTCTTTTTCAAGAAGCTTGCATCGGTCGGCAGCATTCTTTAACTTCACGGCCATCTCGGCCATTTCCTTCTTGCTTTGGCAGTGAGCAGCATGTTCGGCTTTTAGCTCTTCGGCCGCCTTTAAGGCAGCCGCATCACTCTTTCTGGCCTGCTCCTTGGCTCGGGCGAGCTCCGCCTGAAGGTTCTCCATGATAGCGGCACCATCTGCATCAAGCATACATGTTGTAAGGCACTGGCATCAAGCTCCCTTACCAGGTGTTCGCGGAGAAATTGCATACCTTGTGACTCGTCAAGTCGCTTATTGACAAGCGCGATGTCGGCATCAGCCACGTCAAGCTGCCGCTTTAGTTTGCAAATTCATCAGTCCGGCTAGCCACCAGACCCTTCGCCACCTACATTGGAAGGGCGACACATTATACCTGGGATTATGATCCTCGGTGCGCTGTCATTTTTGACAACACACCGAGCCTCAGGGACTACTATCTACACAGGGCGCATTTCATATGCGGAACTGTCAGAGGGTACATCATTTTGCATACCTCAAAGCCTATCAGTAAACTTTTGACGGCTTCATGCAATCCGCTCTCAGCGGATGAAATCCTTTCAATCACCATACCCATTAACGCACGGTGATCTTCTAAGATAGACGCTCGCCCTAGCAGATCCTTCAGCTCGTCCGACCGTACACCAGGTGGTGCCGGACTCGTCCGATGGCCTTTTTCGAAGGCCGGACGCGGAGAGCTTTGAGGGGACATACGACTTCCTTCCGGCCCCGCCGGACTCGGAGAAACCCTCCGCGACGACACCTCAGGGTTGCCCGCCTCGCAAGACGGTACGGCAGGGGGAGGCGTTTCGCTCTCTATCATCTCCGGACGAAGATCCCCCGAAGATGAGCTCTGCTGAGAAGGGCTGAGATCCGAACTACAAGGTAAAATTTCGGTTATCTTCATCAGAAATAGGGCAGGGATATCCTTTATTTTAAAATAAACTCCTCTTTTTACTTACGGCTCGGTGGAGGGCTGATCCCCTTGGGGCATAATGCTGCCGAGGCATCTCTCGGCGCAGGACCCGATGACGAAGACTTCTTCCCCCGCTTTGAGACCATGGTCTCCGGGTCTTCAGAGGCGGTCCTCTTCTTCCCTTGGATGGAGGGATTCTCGATCCCTCCTTTCCTGACAGCCTCCTTCACGGAGGCGATAGCTTCCTTGTTCCCCCCTTCGCCCTCTTCCAAAGGCGCAACCTCCAGCATCCTGGTTAACATGGGATCCGGCGTGGTCTCAGGGAGGGGGCCGGACACCTGATTAACTTTGCTTTCGCTATCCACTCCTGTTCAAGGAACAGCTCCTTTAAAGGGCAAGTTCGTGATAAATATGGGATAGCGTGTCCGGGTACAGGGTTACTTACTTGAGTATCCGGGCGATTGCAACTCAGACATGCGTCCTCGTTCAAGTCCGGACACATCGCTCGTGATCCGAAGAGAAGCTTGTACATCTCCACGGGCGTCACGCCCATAAAATGTTGGAGAGCTCGTGGTCCCTCCGGGTTAAATTCCCACAGGCAGAGGGGGCGACATTTGCAGGGCAGGATGCGGCGAATCAGCATGACCTGCGCTACTACAACCAGAGTGATCTCTCTCTCCAGGAGATCTTGAATGCGGCCCTGCAGCAAGGGCACGTCCTTGGAAGGCCCCCAGTCAAGTCCTTTATTGACCCATGACACCAGCCGCGGTGGAGAACCCGAGAGAAAGGCAGGTGGCGCCACCCATTTGGTGCCCCTGGGAACTGTGATATAAAACCACTCTTGTTGCCATAGGCCGAGCTCCTCTTGAAAAGAGCCCTCGGGCCATGGAGCATCAGCATTCTTGCTTATAACAGCCCCTCCGCACTCTGCCTGCTGCCCCTTGATAATCTTCGGCTCCACCTTGAAGGTCTTGAGCCACAATCCGAAGTGAGGGGTAATGCAGAGGAAGGCTTCGCATACGACAATGAACGATGAGATGTGGAGGATGGACTCCGGATCCAAGTCATGAAATTCCAACCCGTAATAAAACATGAGCCCCCTCACGAAGGGGTCCGTCGAGAAGCCTAGCCCCCGAAGAAAGTGAGACGCAAACACCACGCTTTCGCCGGGCTTGGGAGTGGGAATAACCTGCCCTTGGGCAGGCAGCCTATGCGAAATTTCGCCGGTTAGATATCTGGCATCTCTTAGCTTTAGCACGTCTTCTTCCGTAACGGAGGAAGGCATCCACCAGCCTTGCAGGTCGGAGCTGGACATCATCGAATGTCCGAAGCGCCTGAATCTGGAACTTTGGGTGCTGGAACTCGAGGCAAGGGGCGGATTCGATTGAGATTGAAAGAAAGGAGTGAAGCCTTGGTCTCTTTATAAAGAGGTTGAATACCAAGAGCCTTCCCCGTGACTGTTCGGGACTCGCCTTCGATAGAGTAGACGTGCCGACGGGCGCAATTGGGTTACCCACGCCCGTATTGATGAGAATCCCAGAATAAGGGGACACGATCTCTGCTTTGACAAGACGTGCCAAGGAAACAGCCTCGCTAAACGCGCTGAGGTGGAACAGTAAAAATGATTCGAATAAAGACTTGGTCGTGGTGTGATGCCACGGAATACATCAGCAGATTGAAGTTGTGTAAATATTATTCTCTCTACGATGGTATGTAGAACTTATTTTGCAGAGTCGGACACTATCCTTGTGTTCAAAATCTTCTATGAAGTATTCGGAGGAGGAACCCGCCTTGCAATGCCGAAGACAATATGCGCGTCGGACTCGTCGTCATTGAAGCCTGGTTCAGGGGCTACTGAGGGAGTCCCGGATTAGGGGGTGTCCGGATAGCCGGACTATGACCATTAGCTGGACTCCTGGACTATGAAGATACAAGATTGAAGACTTCGTCCCGTGTCCGGATGGGACTTTCCTTGGCATGGAAGGCAAGCTTGGCGATACGGATATGTAGATCTCCTACCATTGTAACCGACTCTGTGTAACCCTAACCCTCTTTGGTGCCTATATAAACCGGAGGGTTTTAGTCCGTAGGACGAACAACAATCATACCATAGGCTAGCTTCTAGGGTTTAGCCTCTCTGATCTCGTGGTAGATCTACTCTTGTACTACCCATATCATCAATATTAATCAAGCAGGAGTAGGGTTTAACCTCCATTGAGAGGGCCCGAACCTGGGTAAAAACATCGTGTCCCTTGTCTCCTGTTACCATCCGCCTAGACACACAGTTCGGGACCCCCTACCCAAGATCCACCAGTTTTGACACCGACAGCTCCCATGGACATCGACGGCGGGGGTTATCTCGAATTCGGCCCCTAGCCGGATACAATTCCGGAGACCGATACGGCTCCGAAATCAGGCAGGCATCCTCCCTCGGCTGGAGGGGGTGCGCCTGTTCCACCGGCAACCTCTGTCCAACCGGAGGTGCCGGATACTTTATCGGCGATGCTGAAGAGTGCCTCCATCATTGAAGAACACCATGCCCTTATGGGTGCAGTGATTGAGAAGATTCAGTCCGCTGAGAATGGACTGAATGAAGCCTGCATCAGCCTTATAACGGGCTTTGAGGTATGATTTGTGAGGTTTCGAAGAGTGTCATAGTATAGGTAGTAGCCCCTGATACACTGTTCGGTGGAAGAAAGAACCGGACAGAGGATCAAACATATGTTCGCAGGAGACTCACTTTATGGCATCTCGCCCTCTTTTTCTTTATAAGAAGACGTCTATAGCGACTGCCGCCTCTCGGACTGCGGAAGTCTCTGGACTGAAGCAGAGTCTGGAGGGGGCCGAAGAGGGACTCGGCCGAGTGAAGAAGCAGCTGGAGGATAAGCAAGGTGTGCAGAAACCTTTGTTCGCATTTAGCGGGAATGAACAAGTTAGTATAATGAAAATATGTTCATGGTTTGCTCTAGGGGCGATGACCGAAGTCGAGGCTCTTAAGAAGGCTGTGGCCGAGGTCGAGAAAAAGGCAGCCACAAAGCAGGCTCTTCATGAGAAACACGAGGCCAGGGTTATTGAAGCTGAGCAAGACCTCCAAGAGGCTGTGAAGAAATGCAAGACCTTGGAGCAGAGTTTAACGGAGAAAGAATCCGAACTCGCCAAGGCTCATCAAGCCGCACACGATGCCCGGGGGGAAACCCAAGGCGCCCTGCAGGAAATCCAGGAGGCGAGGAAGATCGCGGCGGGTAAGGCTTTTTCTATGCAAAGCAAGTATTTGAGGAGAAAATCACGTTGCTAATTTGAATTCGGAATTCTCCAGGGGTATTTGCGGTGCTACTGATACGTCCATTTTGCATCATGCTTTTATATCAATATTTATTGCATTATGGGCTATTATTACACACTATATCTCAATACTTATGGCTATTCTCTCTTATTTTACAAGGTTTACCATGAAGAGGGGGAATGCCGGCAGCTGGAATTCTGGCTGGAAAAGGAGCAAATATTGGAAACCTATTCTGCACAGCTCCAAAAATCCTGAAACTCCACGGAAGTTATTTTTGGAATTAATAAGAATTATTGAGCGAAGAAAACACAAGAGGGGGCCCACACCCTGGCCAGGAGGGGGGGCGCGCCCACCCCTACTGGGCGCGCCCCCTGTCTCCTGGGCCCCCTGGTGGCCCTCCGGTGCCCATCTTCTGCTATATGAAGGTTTTTACCCTGGAAAAAAATCAGAAGCAAGCTTACGGGGCGAAACTCCGCCGCCACGAGGCGGAACCTTGGCGGAACCAATCTAGGGCTCCGGCGGAGCTGTTCTGCCGGGGAAACTTCCCTCCGGGAGGGGGAAATCATCGCCATCGTCATCACCAATGATCCTCTCATCGAGAGGGGGTCAATCTCCATCAACATCTTCACCAGCACCATCTCCTCTCAAAACCCTAGTTCATCTCTGGTATCCAATCTTGTATCAAAACCACAAATTGGTACCTGTGGGTTGCTAGTAGTGTTGATTACTCTTTGTAGTTGATGCTAATTGGTTTACTTCGTGGAAGATCATATGTTCAGATCCTTAATGCATATTAATACTCCTCTGATCATGAACATGAATATGCTTTGTGTGTAGTTACTTTTGTTCCTGAGGACATGGGTGAAGTCTCGCTGTTAGTAGTCATGTGAATTTGGTATTCGTTCGATATTTTGATGAGATGTATGTTGTCTCTCCTCTAGTGGTGTTATGTGAACGTCGACTACATGACACTTCACCATTATTTGGGCCTAAAGGAAGGCATTAGGAAGTAATAAGTAGATGATGGGTTACTAGAGTGACAAAAGCTTAAATCCTAGTTTATGCGTTGCTTCGTAAGGGGCTGATTTGGATCCATATGTCTAATGTTGCCTTAATACTTCTTTTGTAGTTGCGGATGCTTGCAATATGGGTTAATCATAAGTGGGATGCTTGTCCAAGTAAGGACAGTACCCAAGCACAGGTCCACCCACATATCAAATTATCAAAGTATCGAACGCGAATCATATGAGCGTGATGAAAACTAGCTTGACGATAATTCCTATGTGTCCTCAGGAGCTCTTTTCTCATTATAAGAAATTTTCCAGGCTTGTCCTTTGCTACAAAAAGGATTGGGCCACCTTGCCGCACTTTATTTACTTTCATTGCTTGTTACCCGTTATAATTTATCTTATCACAAAACTATCTGTCACCTACAATTCCAGTGCTTGCAGAGAAAACCTTACTGAAACCCGCTTGTCATTTCCTTCTGCTACTCGCTGGGTTCGACACTCTTACTTATCAAAAGGACTACGATAGATCCCCTATACTTGTGGGTCATCAAGACTCTTTTCTGGCGCCGTTGCCGGGGAGTGTAGCGCTTTTGGTGAGTGAAACTTGGTAAGGAAACATTTATATAGTGTGCTGAATTTTTTTGTCACTTGTTACTATGGAAACTAATCCTTTGAGGGGCTTGTTTGGGGTATCTTCACCCTGACCAGAAGAGCAAAGAGTTGCTCCTCAACCTACTGAACCTACTGAAAATATTTACTTTGAGATTCCTTCGGGTATGATAGAGAAACTGCTAGCTAATCCCTTTGCAGGAGATGGAACATTGCATCCCGATTTACACCATATCTTTGTGGATGAAGTTTGTGGATTATTTAAGCTTGCAGGTATTCCTGATGATGTTGTCAAAAGGAAGGTCTTGACTTTATCTTTGAAGGGAGATTCATTGACATGGTATAGGCTATGTGATGATACAGGATCTTGGAATTATAAACGATTGAAGTTGGAATTTCACCAGAAGTTCTATCCTATGCATCTTGTTCATCGTGATTGTAATTACATATATAATTTCTGGCCTTGCAAAGGAGAAAGCATCGCTCAAGCTTGGGGGAGGCTTAAGTCAATGTTATATTCATGCCCCAATCATGAGCTCTCAAGGGAAATGATTATTCAAAAAATTTATGCTCTGCTTTCTCCCAATGATCGCAACATGCTCGATACTTCCTATGATGGTTCTTATATGCTGAAGACTATTGAATTCAAGTGGGACTTATTGGAAAGAATTAAAAGCAACTCTGAAGATTGGGGTTCCGACGATGGTAAGGAGTCAGGTATAACACCTAAGTTTGATTGTGTTAAATCTTTTACGGATACTGATGCTTTTCGTTGATTTAGTGCTAACTATGGACTTGACTCTGAGATAGTAGCTACTCTCTGTGAATCTTTTGCTACTCATGTTGATCTCCCTAAGGAGAAGTGGTTTAAATATAATCCTCCCATTGAAGTAAAAGTAGTTGCACCTATTAAAGTTGAAGAAAAGACTGTCACTTATAATGATCCTATTGTTCCTACTACTTATGTTGAGAAACCTCCTTTTCCTGTTAGGATAAAGGATCATGCTAAAACTTCGACTGTTGTTTGTAAGAGTAATACTAGGACTTATACACCTCCTGAGCAAATCAAAGTTGAACCTAGTATTGCTATGGTTAAAGATCTCTTGGACGATAATTTAGATGGGCATGTTATTTATTTCTGTGGTGAGACTGCTAATATTGCTAGACCAGATGCTAAGATACATACACCTGTAGTAGGCATGCCTATTATTTCTGTTAAAATAGGAGATCATTGTTATTATGGCTTATGTGATAAGGGTGCTAGCGCTAGTGCAATACCCTATGACTTATATAAAGAAATTATGCATGATATTGCACCCGATGAATTAGAAGATATTGATGTTACTATTAAGCTTGCCAATAGGGACACCATTAAACCAGTTGGGATTGTTAGAGATGTCGAAGTCTTGTGTGGGAAGGTTAAATATCCTGCTGATTTCCTTATTCTTTGTTCCCCACAAGATGACTTTTGTCCCATTATTTTTGGTAGACCCTTCTTGAATACTGTTAATGCTAAGATTGATTGTGAAAAGGATACTGTTACAATTGGCTTAGAGGATATGTCTCATGATTTTAATTTTGCTAAGTTTCGTAAACAACCCTGTAATAAAGAATCACCTAGTAAGGATGAGATTATTGGTCTTGCTTCTATTGCCGTGCCTCCTACTGATCTGTTAGAACAATATTTGCTAGACCATGAAAATGATATGTTTATGAATGAAAGAAGGGAAATAGATGAAGTGTTCCTTCAATAGGGTCATGTTCTGAAACACAACTTACCTGTTGAAATCCTAGGGGACCCCCCTCCACCCAAAGGTGATCCCGTGTTTGAGCTCAAACCATTACCTGATAATCTTAAGTATGCTTATCTTGATGAAAAGAAAATATATCCTGTTATTATTAGTGCTAACCTTTCAAAGCAAATAGAAGAAAGATTATTGAAAACTCTGAAGAAGCATCGTGCTGCTATTGGATATACTCTGGATGATCTTAAGGGCATTAGTCCCATGTTATGCCAACACAAAATTAAATTGGAGGAGGATGCCAAACCAGTTAGAGATCCTCAACGATGATTGAATCCTAAGATGAAGGAAGTGGTAAGAAAGGAGATACTAAAGCTCCTTGAGGCAGGTATAATTTATCCCGTTGCTGATAGTGATTGGGTAAGCCCTGTCCATTGTGTTCCTAAAAAGGGAGGTATTACTGTCATTCCTAACGATAAAGATGAATTGATCCTGCAAAGAATTATTACAGGTTATAGGATGGTAATTGATTTCCGCAAATTAAATAAAGCTAATAAGAAAAATCATTACCCTTTACCTTTTATTGATCAAATGCTAGAAAGACTATCCAAACACACACATTTCTTCTTTCTAGATGGTTATTCTGGTTTCTCTCAAATACCTATGTCAGCGGGGCATCAATCGAAAACTACTTTTACTTGACCTTTCGGTACTTTTTCTTATAGACGTATGCCTTTTGGTTTATGTAATGCACCTGCTACCTTTCAAAGATGTATGATGGCTATATTCTCTGACTTTTGTGAAAAGATTTGTGAGGTATTCATGGATGATTTCTCCGTTTATGGATCCTCTTTTGATGATTGCTTGAGCAACCTTGATCGAGTATTGCAGAGATGTGAAGACACTAGTCTCGTACTGAATTGGGAAAAGTGCCACTTTATGGTTAATGAAGGCATTGTCTTGGGGCATAAGATTTCTGAGAGAGGTATTGAAGTTGATAAAGCTAAAGTTGATGCTATTGAAAAGATGCCATGTCCCAAGGACATAAAAGGTATAAGAAGTTTCTTTGGTCATGCCGGTTTTTATAGGAGGTTCATTAAGGACTTTTCCAAAATCATTGGGCCTTTGACTAATTTATTGCAAAAAGATATTCCTTTTGTCTTTGATGATGATTGTGCAGAAGCATTTGAAATACTTAAGAAAGCTTTGATCACTTAACCTATTGTTCAGCCACCTGATTGGAATTTACCTTTTGAAATTATGTGTGATGCTAGTGATTATGCTGTAGGTGTTGTTCTAGGGCAAAGAGTTGATAAGAAATTGAATTTTATCCAGTATGCTAGTAAGACTCTTGATACTGCCCAGAGAAATTACGCTACTATTGAAAAAGAGTTCTTAGCAGTTGTGTTTGCATGTGATAAGTTTAGACCTTATATTGTTGATTCCCAAGTTACTATTCACACTGATCATGCTGCTATTAAATATCTTATGGAAAAGAAAGATGCTAAGCCTAGACTCATTAGATGGGTTCTCTTGCTCCAAGAATTTGATTTGCAGATTATTGATAGAAAGGGAGCTGAGAACCCCGTTGCAGACAACTTGTCTAGGTTAGAGAATGTTCTTGATGACCCGCTACCTATTGATGATAGCTTTCCTAATGAACAATTAACAGTCATTAATGCTTCTCGTACTGCTCCCTGGTATGCTGATTATGCTAATTACATTGTTGCCAAATTTATACCACCTAGTTTCACATACCAGCAAAAGAAAAAAGTTCTTTTATGATTTAATACATTACTTCTGGGATGACCCACACCTTTATAAAGGAGTAGATGGTGTTATTAGATGTTGTGTACCTGAGCATGAACGGGAACAGATCCTACGCAAGTGTCACTCTGAATCATATGGACGACACCATGCTAGAGATAGAACTGCACATAAGGTATTGCAATCTGGTTTTTATTGGCCTACTCTCTTCAAAGATGCTCGTAAGTTTGTCTTGTCCTGTGATGAATGCCAAAGAATAGGTAATATTAGTAGACGTCAAGAAATGCCTATGAATTATTCTCTTGTTATTGAACCATTTGATGTTTGGGGCTTTGATTACATGGGACCTTTTCCTGCCTCTAATGGTTACACACATTTTTTAGTTGCTATTGATTATGTTACTAAGTGGGTAGAAGCTATTCCAACTAGTAGTGTTGATCATAACACTTCTATTAAAATGCTTAAAGAAGTTATTTTTCCGAGGTTTGCAATCCCTAGATATCTTATGACTGATGGTGGTTCACATTTTATTCATGGTGCTTTCCGTAAGATGCTTGCTAAGTATGATGTTAATCATAGAATCGCATCTCCTTATCACCCGCAGTCTAGTGGTCAAGTAGAGTTGAGCAACAGAGAGCTCAAATTAATTCTTCAAAAGGCTGTGAATAGATCTAGAAAGAACTGGTCCAAAAAAACTCGATCACGCATTATGGGCCTACAGAACTGCATATAAAAATCCTATGGGTATGTCTCTGTATAAGATGGTTTATGGAAAAGCATGTCACTTACCTCTAGAACCTGAACATAAAGCATATTGGGCTATTAAAGAGCTCAATTATGACTTCAAACTTGCCGATGAGAAGAGGTTGTTTGACATTAGCTCACTTGATGAATGGAGAACCCAAGCCTATGAGAATGCCAAGCTATTCAAAGAAAAAGTTAAAAGATGGCATGACAAAAGGATACAAAAGCGTGAGTTTAACGTTGGTGATTATGTGTTATTATTCAACTCTCGCTTAAGATTTTTTGCAGGAAAAATTCTCTCTAAATGGGAAGGTCCTTACGTTATCGAGGAGGTCTATCGTTCCGGTGCCATAAAAATCAACAACTTCGAAGGCACAAGTCCGAGCGTGGTGAACGGTCAAAGAATCAAACATTATATCTCAGGTAATCCCATCAATGTTGAAACTAATATCATTGAGACCATAACCCCGGAGGAATACATAAGGGACACTTTCCATAATGTTTCAGACTCCGAAAAGGAATAGGTATGTGGCACGGTAAGTAAACCGACTCCAAAACAATTCTAATGGCAATTTTTCTCCGTTTTGGAATATTTAAGAATTTTAGGAAGAAAGAAGTAATCCGGGAAGGACACGAGGCTTCCACGAGGCTGGAGGGCGCGCCCACCCTTCCTGGGCGCGCCCCCTGTCTCGTGGCCACCTTGTGTGCCTCCCGGACTCCGTTTTCTTGCACATTACATATTTTGGTTGTTAAAATTCATTATATAATCTCCCGAAGGCTTTGACCACCGTATCATGCAAATATCCTCTGTTTTTGTTTTGAGCTGTTTTTCTGACAGATCTAGAGCACCATGACATCTCCAAGCACTCCCAAGGACGAGTTTTTTGAGAGGGTTATCAACCCCTATCTCGCGGAGGGGCTGCAACACCCTCAAACCATTGAGATGCGTGAGGGGGTGCTGCACATCCGCGATGTGGAGGGACCAAGGCGTACCGAAAGCATGGGGACAAAGCTCAAAGCCATGGAGCAACAAGTTTTCAAGTGCCAAGGGATGGTGGAGCGTGGACTCAACGCCAATCAGATGATGATCACGGAGTTCACCAACAACCATAAGCTAGATGCCAAGATCATTGGGGAGACCATCTTCAAGCTTCAAGAGAAAATCGAGCACCTCCAAGCCCAGATCTATGACCTGCAAAACCAAAACTGTGAGTATGAATATAGATTCAAGAGGATGAGTTGGGCTGTAGATTTGAGGATTCTGGAGACTCGATCATCCTTCTATGATGGTGAGCCTATGCCTTGGAAGACGGACGACAAGCCTGCATCATCAACAACTCCTACTTCACCACCTCCGAGGACATAATGACATGGGTATGGGCTCTCCCCTTGGCAACTGCCAAGCTTGGGGGAGGTGCCCCGGTATCGTATCAGCATCACACTCCTATGTTTATCGTTTTACTTAGTTCGATCCTTTTAGTAATATCTTGATCTAATAGATTGAAGTTTTGGTATGAAGTAGTTTTGAGTTTTGCTTTGTGATCTCTTTATGTAATCGAGCCCGTGAGCTATCTATAATAAAGATTAGTGTTGAGTCAAGGGCTTTGCTAACTTGCTATGATCTTGAGAAAGTAGAAAGAATAAAAAGAATAAAATAGTTCATATTGATCTTATGGATAGTAATAACTTCACATATGAAAAGTATGAGACATAAAAGTTGTTGAGAGTTCACAAACATAGTTTTCGTCATCGTTGCAATTAATAGGAAGTAATAAGGAAAGAGAGGTTTGCACATACAAATATACTATCTTGGACATCTTTTATGATTGTGAAGCATTCATTAAGTATGACATGCTAAAAGAGTTGATGTTGGACAAGGAAGACAATGTAATGGTTTATGTTTTCTCACATCTCAGTTAAAGTATATTGTCATTGATCTTCCCAACATGTTGAGCTTGCCTTTCCCCCTCATGCTAGCCAAATTCCTTGCACCAAGTAGGGATACTACTTGTGCTTCCAACTATCCTTAAACCCAGTTTTGCCATGAGAGTCCACCATACCTACCTATGGATTGAGTAAGATCCTTCAAGTAAGTTGTCATGTTGCAAGCAATAAAAATTGCTCTCTAAATATGTATGACTTATTAGTGCAGAGAAAGTAAGCTTTATACGATCTTGTTATGGAAGCAATAAAAGCGACGGACTGCATAATAAAGGTCCATATACAAGTGGCAATATAAAGTGACGTTCTTTTGCATTAAGATTTTGTGCATCCAACCCTAAACGCACATGACAACCTCTGCTTCCCTCTGCTAAGGGCCTATCTTTTACTTTATGTTTTTACTTTATGCTTGAGTCAAGGTGATCTTCACCTTTCCCTTTTTCATTTTATCCTTTGGCAAGCTCCTCGTGTTTGAAAGATCTTGATATATATATCCAATTGGATGTAAGTTAGCATGAATTATTATTGTTGACATCACCTAAAGGTGAATACGTTGGGAGGCAACACAATAAGCCCCTATCTTTCTCAGTGTCCGATTGAAACTTCATAACCACAAGTATTGCATGAGTGCTAGCAATTGTAGAAGACTACATGATAGTTGAGTATGTGGACTTGCTGAAAAGCTCTACTCTTGACTCTTTCTGATGTTATGATAAATTGCAATTGCTTCAATGACTGAGATTATAGTTTGTTAGTTCTCGATGAAGTTTCTGAACCATACTTGACATTGTGAATTGATTGTTACTTGATCATGATGCCCTCATGTCCGTATTTTATTTTTTTATCGACACCTCTATCTCTAAACATGTGGACATATTTTTCGATTTCGGCTTCCGCTTGAGAATAAGCGAGGTCTAAGCTTGGGGAGTTGATACGTCCATTTTGCATCATGCTTTTACATCAATATTTATTGCATTATGGGCTGTTATTACACATTATATCTCAATACTTATCGCTATTCTCTTTTATTTTACAAGGTTTACCATGAAGAGGGGGAATGCCGGCAGCTGGAATTCTGGCTGGAAAAGGAGCAAATATTGGAAACATATTCTGCACAGCTCCAAAATCATGAAACTCCACGGAAGTTATTTTTGGAATTAATAAGAATTATTGAGCAAAGAAAACACAAGAGGGGGCCCACACCCTAGCCAAGAGGGTGGGGGCGCACCCACCACTACTGGGCACGCCCCCTGTCTCCTGGGCCCCCTGGTGGCCCTCCGGTGCCCATCTTCTGCTATATGAAGGCTTTTACCCTGGAAAAAATCAGAAGCAAGCTTACGGGACGAAACTCCGCCGCCACAAGGTGGAACCAATCTAGGGCTCCGGCAGAGCTGTTCTGCCGGGGAAACTTCCCTCGGGGAGGGGGAAATCATCACCATCGTCATCACCGATGATCCTCTCATCGGTAGGGGGTCAATCTCCATCAACATCTTCACCAGCACCATCTCCTCTCAAAACGCTAGTTCATCTCTTGTATCCAATCTTGTATCAAAACCACAAATTGGTACATGTGGGTTGCTAGTAGTGTTGATTACTCTTTGTAGTTGATGCTAATTGGTTTACTTGGTGGAAGATCATATGTTCAGATCCTTAATGCATACTAATACTCCTCTAATCATGAACATGAATATGCTTTGTGAGTAGTTACTTTTGTTCCTGAGGACATGGGTGAAGTCTTGCTATTAGTAGTCATGTGAATTTGGTATTCGTTCGATATTTTGATGAGATGTATGTTGTCTCTCCTCTAGTGGTGTTATGTGAACGTCGACTACATGACGTTTCACCACTATTTGGGCCTAGAGGAAGGAATTAGGAAGTAATAAGTAGATGATGGGTTGCTAGAGTGACAGAAGCTTAAACCCTAGTTTATGCTTTCTTCGTAAGGGGCTGATTTGGATCCATATGTCTAATCATGTGGTTAGGTTTACCCTAATACTTCTTTTGTAGTTGTGGATGCTTGCAATAGGGGTTAGTCATAAGTGGGATGCTTGTCCAAGTAAGGACAGTACCCAAGCACAGGTCCACCCACATATCAAATTATCAAAGTACCAAACGTGAATCATATGAGCGTGATGAAAACTAGCTTGACGATAATTCCCATGTTTTCTCGGGAGCTCTTTTCTCATTATAATAAATTGTCCAGGCTTGTCCTTTGCTACAAAAAGGATTGGGCCACCTTGCTGCACTTTATTTACTTTCATTGCTTGTTAACCGTTACAATTTATCTTATCACAAAACTATCTGTCACCTACAATTCCAGTGCTTGCAGAGAAAACCTTACTGAAAACCACTTGTCATTTCCTTCGGCTCCTCGTTGGATTCGACACTCTTACTTATCGAAAGGACTATGATAGATCCCCTATACTTGTGGTTCATCAGCTGCCATGCAGCATATCTAATGTTGAACAGTTCTATCGAGCCGAAGAAAGGAGCACTGCAAAGAAGCTCTTTTGGTTGCAGTATCTGGCGCCGAAGTATCTAGTGCCTTTCGCCGATCAACTGAAGTAGCTAATCGAACTGCATAAGGTGGCCGAACTAGCCATGAAGGATTTAATTATCCGCTATGGCCTGCCGAGCCAATTCCTAGCAGTTACTTCGGGCTCGTAAAGCGGCTTGTGAGTGCCTGCCCTCAACTTGAAGTCATCAAGCGGTCGGTCTGTATGGAGGGTGAGCGAATGGCCTTCACCCGCGTGAAGGTGCACTGGGTGAAGATGGATGATGAAAAGCTGATGGCCGAGGGACCGCCGGAGGGGAAGGAGCACCGCAAGCCCGAGTTATATTATGATAGTGTCCTGAAAGGATCCCGCCTTGCGGCGGAGCAATGCACCAAGGACATTATATTTCCATGAACATAGTCATGTTGTCCTTTGTAATGTTAAACAACATCATTTCTATTATTTATTGCCTGTTATTTGAAAGTTTTTCCTCCTCTGCGGCCGTTTTATATATTAATCCTGAGAGTTGGCCAATCATCGGCTTCTGCTCACATGTAGTAAGTACGGGGGTTTTCGGGATAAACCTGAGCACTCTTTATCCCAGTTTTGGGTCCTTGAAGGAGGTGTTCAGCGCAACGAACCAGGCAATCAGACTATAAGGCTTTATCACTCTCACTTAGCCATAGGAGTTTGACAAAAGGAAGGTAGGCGCAGCCCCTGGTGTTCGGAAGACCACACGAGGGGCTCTATAAGCACCTTATCGGAAGAAAAGCCGATCCATCGCACGCTGCATTAGTTATCGCATAATGCGGAAGAAATCCTTAAAGATTTTACAACCTCTCAAACAGCTGACCAGCTCTCGCTGTATCATGACAGTCAGTTTTCGGCTTTCTCTACTGAGGCGCTCGTCTGGAAGAACCGGGACACAATCGCAGTAGTTCTCCCTGTGCCGCCTTAGCCGATATAGCGGAATGTAAGGCAGCAAAACATGGGAGCCGGGCAAACCCAACTATTGACCCAAGACATGATTCAGAGCTGATGCATATAATGCTATAAGTTTGGGGTGTCGAATGACCGTGAAGATGTTCGGACTTTATTGCCGTATTATGGGTACAATGAAGCCCCTGGCATATTAAGGCATATCGCGGTGCACGGATGCCATTTGACAAAGAGTGTCAATAAGAAACAGCAGCAGCTAAGCGTCATATAAAGCCACATGTTGTAATTGAATAACACGTCGATGCGGACGAGTACAGGTAATGTGATAAAAAGAAATATGACTTCAGAACCTGCTGAGACCAGGCGGGAGGAGGCTGTGTGTGGATCCGGAGTGTAATCGGATGGTCATCGAGGGGAATATCTAAGGATTCCCTTACGCGTTCGAGCTGCTTCCCGTCCGTTCATGGGTATGTTCTCCATGTCGCCAGTCCTGGCCTACGCAAAAGTGGACCTGCAAAGAAAATGCAAAAAACGTTTGTGTGCCACGGAGCGGTTAAGCCGTAGTGTGTGGCTTGTCCTAGCTTTGCCTTCGTTTACTGCCGGAGTGTTTTAATTGAGCTCCTGACGAGCCGGGCTATCCTGCTGCGAAGTAGTTCGGACTCCTTTAACGGTGTCCGGGAGCTTGGCCGTCGACTCAAGGTTCGATTGAAAGATGCCACTCGTTGCTTCTACTATGAAAGCGGCGGTATGCTCTTCGGCACGGAGGGAGCGTTCAGCCTTGCCATTAACTGTTGTGACGCCGCGCGGACCGGGCATCTTGAGCTTAAGGTAGGCATAATATGGCACCGCATTGAATCAAGCACACGCGGTTCGTCCGAGCAGTGCATGATAATTACTGCGAAAAGGGACGATGTCGAAGATTAACTCTTCGATACGGTAATTGTCCGGTAATCCGAAGACCACCTCTAGAGTGATGGAGCCTGTACAACGGGCCTCCACACCTGGTATAACACCTTTAAAGGTGCTTTTAGTGGGCTTGATCATCGAAAGATGAATACCCATCTTGTGCACTGTGTCCTGATACAGCAGGTTTAGACTGCTGCCTCCGTCCATAAGGACTCGTGTGAGGTGGAATCCGTCAATTATTGGGTCAAGGACTAGTGCGACTGAATTTCCCTGATTCCTATTGGACGGACGATCCATACGGTCAAAGGTGATTGGCCATAGGTTATATTGTGGGGCAACTGGCTCTGTTACGTCGACATCCCTAAGAGTGCACATCCGTTCCAACTTGGGAATGTGGGTGGCGTTTATCATGCTCACCATTTTGATTTGCGGGGGGAATTTCTTTTGCCCTCCTGTGTTTGGAGGTCGGGGCTCCTCCTCGTCGTCATTGCTTTAAGACCCCTTCTCCTTGTTTTCGGCACCTGACCTACCGGCTTGTTTGAAGACCCAGCATTCTCTGTTGATATGATTGGCCGGTGTTCCTGGGGTGCCATGAATTTGGCATGGACGGTCGAGTATGTGGTCCAGACTGGACGGGCCCGGACTGTTTCTTTTGAATGGCTTTTCCCGCTGACCGGACTTAGAGCCACTGAATCCGGCATTGACAGCCGTGTCTTTGGCTTTATCGCCATTACTGCGACGCTTATGTTTGTTGCGTCGGGGCTTGCCGTTGCTATCTCTTGCGTCTGATGTGCCAGGATTGCTTACTGTGTTGTTGCTACGAGCCAACCAACTATCTTCACCCGCACAAAAACGGGTCATGAGTGTTGTAAGGGCTGCCATGGACTTCGACTTCTCTTGGCCGAGGTGTCGGGCAAGCCACTCGTCACGGATGTTATGCTTAAAGGCCGCTAGGGCTTCGGCATCCAGACAGTCGACAATTTGGTTCTTTTTAGTTAGGAACCGAGTCCAGAATTTCCTGGCTAACTCTCCGGGTTGTTGGGTTATGTGACTTAAATCATTAGCATCCGGTGGTCGCACATAAGTGCCCTGGAAGTTATCCAGGAATGCATCTTCCAGGTTCTCCCAACTTCCAATGGAGTTTGTCGGCAAACTATTCAGCCAATGCCGAGCTGGTCCCTTGAGTTTTAGTGTGAGGTACTTGATGGTGTGTAGATCATTCCCACGAGCCATGTGAATGTGGAGAAACAAATCTTCTATCCATACTGCGGGGTCTGTAGTCCCATTGTAGGGCTCGATATTCACGGGCTTAAACCCTTCTGGGAATTCATGATCCATTACTTCGTCAGTGAAACATAGGGGGTGTGCGGCGCCTCTATGATGGGCTACATCACGGCGCAGTTCAAATGAGTCTGATCTGTTGTATTCGGCCCGGCCGGATTTGTATTTAGTATATCCGGCGTGACGGTCATCGTCACGTTGGGGCGCGCCCCCATGATCCGTAGATCGATCTTGACTGTCCTGCTTTGTTTTCCAATTCATCTCGCAGGTCATGCGTGTAGCCCCGGGCCTTCGTGTTTTTGTTTGTTTGCCGACGGGGTGCGGGCTGATACACTACTTTGTCTCAGACACGAGGTGGCCGGTCAGCCGCATCCTGCGCTGGTAGTGCAGGCTCTAGTGTCTCCTCCTCGAATTGAGGTAACAACCTGCGCTTTGGGTAACTTTTGGTTGGGCGCTCGAGTCCGTATTCCTCGGCTGCCAGGACCTCAGTCCATCTATCAGTTAGCAGATCTTGGTCAGCTTGAAGCTGTTGCTGCTTTTTCTTCAGTCTTTTTGCAGTGGCTATAAGCCGGCGCTTGAAGCGCTCCTGCTCGACGGGATCCTCAGGCACGTTGAATTCTTCGTCGCCGAGGCTCACCTCATCTTCTAAGAGGGCCATGTAATTGTCATCCTCCGAGTCTCTGTCCATTGCCTGTTGGTCAGGGCTAGCTTGCCCATCCTCCCATCCGGCTTGCTCGAAGCTTGGTTGGGCGGGATTGTTTTCGTCTTCGGCATCATCTGGAGTATTATTGTCTCTTGTGCCGGTATCGCTATTTTTGCTATGGTGGGGCTTAGGACGGCGCCGCTGACGCCGGTGCTTAGGTTGCTTCTCAAGGGGATTATCCTCCGTTGCCTTATCGCCATTGCTTTATTTGGGTGTGTCCACCATATATATATCATATGATGAGGCGGCTGTCCAGGGCCCTTTGGGCGGTGATTCATGTTATTCTCCGGCATCGTCGTCCATACCGTCGATATCTTCTGAGTCGAAATCAAGCATGTGGGTTAAGTCGTCGAAAGTGGCTATTAAGTGGGTGGTGGGTGGGGAACGAATTTCTTCGTTGTCCGCTTCCAACTCAAGCCGGACATAGTTCGGCCAAGAGTCTCCTGACAGGGAGAGAGATTTCAACGAATTTAGCATGTCGCCCAAGGGTGAGTGCTGAAAGATATCCGCAGAGGTAAACTCCATGATCGGTGCCCAATCAGGTTCGATATGCATGGATGCGCGCGGTTCAGAGCCTATGGACGGAGACGAGTCCGAGGGTCCGATGACACAGACCTCATTGGAGGCGAAGTCTGTGTTCGGCTCTATCGTCGATGAGTGTGCGGCCTCCATGGCGGGGTCTATCCACCCGTCCTCGGACGGCACGGTCTGCTCCGGATTTAGAGTCGGGGCAGCTGCAGGTGTGATCTCCCGAACACCGTCCGATGGCAAATCTAAGTCATGCTCATCGTGACTGTTCGGCGCGCCTGTCACGGGCTCGAATCCGTCAAAGATCAAGTCTCCACGGATGTCGGCGGTGTAGTTCAGGCTTCCAAACCTGACCTGATGGCCAGGGGCGTAGCTATCGATCTGCTCCAGATGGCTAAGCGAGTTGGCCCGTAGTGCGAAGCCGCCGAATACGAAGATCTGTCCGGGGAGGAAAACCTTACCCTGGATCGCATTGTTGTAGATGATTGAAGGAGCCATCAAGCCTTACGGTGACGACATAGTGGAACTCTCAATGAAAGCACCAATGTCGGTGTCAAAACCGACGGATCTCGGGTAGGGGGTCCCGAACATTGCGTCTAAGGCTAATGGTAACAGGAGGCGGGGGACACAATGTTTACCCAGGTTCGGGCCCTCTCGATGGAGGTAATACCCTACTTCTTGCTTGATTGATCTTGATGATATGAGTATTACAAGAGTTGATCTACCACGAGATCGTAGAGGCTAAACCCTAGAAGCTAGCCTATGATTATGATTGTTCGTGGTCCTATGGACCTAACCCTCCGGTTTATATAGACACCGGAGGGGGCTAGGGTTACACAGAGTCGGTTACAGAGAAGGAAATCTACACATCTGAATTGCCAAGCTTGCCTTCCACGCAAAGGAGAATCCCACCCGGACACGGGACGAAGTCTTCAATCTTTGTATCTTCATAGTCCAACAGTCCGGCACAAGTACATAGTCCGGCTGTTCGAGGACCCCTTAATTCAGGACTCCATCACATGGGTCGGCCCAAAAGGGTGGGCGGTGGATCGGAGGGTGAGTGCTTACTCGATAGTGGGCGCATAGGTCGCGAAATAGGGGCTCCACTACCACCGCATGCATGCGCTAATACGCATACCTACTGCCTCGCTAGCGTCGCGAGCCTGCCGTCACACGCTCCTGAGGGCATGAACAGTGGTGGCATATGGATACAGATGCCCCATCAGAAAAAGAAGCTTGAGGCAACTACATTGATTTTTTTCTCCCCAACGCAAGCTACTACTAGTGGGCCTCATCAAGAAATAGAAAATATAAACTTTAATACATATGCATCTCTAATCTCCACTACAACTTTTTCAGCTTTTTACACCTTACCATACATTTTCTCCCCAAGCACCCGCCTCTTGCATAGGATCATGTTTACCTATCTGAACCTACTTTTCATGACATCCAATTCTACATGGCACACGGGGCATCACCATCAGGCTAATGCATTGACCATGCCCTCGGATCGATCTGGTTTGATCTCGGCGAGACGGTCATCGTCGAGTTCTCGAACACCGGTGTTGCTTCTACGCATATGCTTCGATTGCTCCCATGAACTGTTACGACGTCTCCAATCGCTCCCTTTACAACATCTCCAATCGCTCCCACCTACACCTCCCGCATTACCATGACTTCTCTCATGTTAACTAAGCCAATCCATGTTGGGCTTTTTCCCTCTAGATAAACAATTTGTGACCTTCAAACAACCTGACTTATGATATCATTTGTTAGAATAATCCAAGGGGCATATCAATCTATCGAGAATTGAGCAATTACACTAAACACGATATAAGGATTTGTTAACGAGATTCATCGAACATGGGTTAATTCGAGTATGGACCTTTTTCCCGTTGATACCATGGTAATGCCACATACTGGTCGCCAGACCATCCACACATGCCGCGCAGAGGCTACCCTATGCACTGTGCTATTATATTGGCAGTATTATACAAGCTTGACATGCGGACGTGTGAAGCTATATTACTACAGGTAAGCATGCATGTCTTGATGTATTTTAGAAGTTCTTAATAGTTCTCTTTTCTTATTTTGAATGCAAATACCTAACTAAACACTAATAAAATTCTTTGTTGACAGCAATATATGCTTTACAGTAGTATATATTTTGTATATTGAAGTCCTAGATAGAAAAGTAGAGTAGGCACAAATCCTCCACAAAAGGCAGAATGTATATGAGAAAAAGATCGATTGAACTTTTCAATGGACTCATTCCATGAGTAAACGATTGCATGGTATTCGCTTGGGCAACAAAATCAAGTCTTGGACCCCTTTTCTCTCTTATTGAATTAACCAATTCATTTCCTTTTTTACTTTTGGATTTTTTATTTGATTTGGCATTATTCAACAATAAGAAAAGAAAATGGAGAAGGAAGTCCAGATGGAGAGTTAACTGGTCACCATAGGATCAACGTCACAAATCTTACACGATACAATCAATGGCGAAACGAGCAATCTAGCATGCTTCGGCAGCTGCCATACCTTGAGCTCTTTTTTCTTTCCCCTCTCGTAAAGCGACCAGGACTTGATTTCGTTGCCCCACGCGAATCCCATTCAATCGTTTACTCATGGAATGAGTCCGTTGGAAAGCCCTGCATAGAACTGGCTGGTTTTGGGAACTTCCAGAAGGGTCCTAACCGATTCAGGTATGGTTTTTCCTCCTTCTTTTTTTACTCTTCCTGTGGTTCCTTTTATCGGATTTTTTCTTCATCTTTCATATTTTTCTTCCTTTTCCTCCTTTTTTTTGAAGAAAGTTCCATTTCAAAAAATTGTTCAGTAATTTTCAAGAACTGTTTGGAATTTAAAAATGTTCATATTTTTATAAAAAGTTTGGGAAATTTGAAATAATGTTTGGAATATAATAAAAAATCGGTTTTAAAAATTATTCACAAATTCAAAAAATGTTCATATTTTTTGTAAATGTTTGTGTTTTAGAAAATTATACAATATTTCAAAAAAAATCCTGTTTACCAAAAATCAGAAATTCAAAAGATGTTTGTGTTTCCAAAAAGGGTTTGAAATCTTTTTAAAAAATTGCATCTAAAAAAAGGTTCGGAAATTTCAAAAGATGTGTGCATTTCCAAAATATGTTGACAAATTAAAAATTGTGTAATTTTTGAAAAGGGTTTACGCTTTCATTAAAAAACATAATTTTGAAAAAAGTTGATTGTCTAAGAAAACATTTTGGATTTTTTATAAAAGTGTTTGCTTGTTTAAAAGTTTGTACTACCTCCGTCCCACAATATAAGAGTGTTTTTTGACACTACACCGGTGTAAAAGACGCTCTTATATTATACTTCCTCCGTTTCTAAATATTTGTCTTTCTGGATATTTCAATAACAAGTGACTACATACGGAGCAAAATGAGTGAATCTCACTCTAAAATATGTCTATATACATCCGTATGTGATACTCCATTTAAAATATCTAGAAAGACAAATATTTAGGAACGGGGGAAGTAATAGGACGGAGGGAGTAGTTTTCAATAAATGTTTGAAATTTATAAAAGTGACAAGAGATGCTACAGTGGCCGATTCGCTACTATGGATCGGCTTGGTACAGTGTCCAGTCCGGTGTAGTGAACCGGCTCGCTACAGTGCGTGGGTTTGCCACGGTGCTTTGCGTCTTCCATGGGTTAGCCCAGTAGGGAGCGTGCATGTGCGACGCGACATCTGTTGTGACGCAACATGATTTTTTTTATTGATAGTAATTAGTACTGCAGCAATTAGAAAATTGATAATTGGTGGGCCAAAATTTAAGAAATATGAAGGACGCTATGTACAACGGCGTCCAGGCTGGTCGCATTGTGAATGACGTCTATATCTGGACGCTATTATAGACAGCGTCCAGTTATGTGGTTCGGTCAGGTGCTCTTATTTAACTATACTGAAAGTATCTCCTCTAATAGATTTAATATGTGAGTTTCTGGATATTTTGTGATGGTTGTAAGGTATCGATAACAAATCACTGAAACACCCATTTATACCATTCTAGCACAGTTTGCTTTTGCCAAATTAGACGTAAAATCATCTTACAACACTTGAACGTATGTATTTCTAACTCATTAGCTACCAAAACTGTCGCAAGCAAGTCTAGTTGTGCACCTGTGACTTAATTGATTTCTGGGCTGCCTTGAGGGCGAAAGCCTCCAGCAATTTAATCATGGACAGTGTGCTCCGGAACACTCCTTTGCAACTAAGAAAACAACCCGAGTGGTGAGCTAGTCAAGAGACCTCCCATTTTTCCCCTCTCCCTTATGGGTCTCTCCCTCGAGCTACCGGAGGCTAACCCTAGCCATCGTCATTGGGGTTCCCCCTCCCCCTCTCCCTCCTCCCTAGTTGTTGCCAAAAGGCATGTTCACCTCGTCAGCGTAGGCGGCGGCGGGGATGTTTTCTCTTCCATGCACAGGAGGTCGGGCGCGGGCCAGTTCGGGCAGGCATGGACGCCGCGTTGGACAACGGGCGCGGCGGTGCACCGAAGCGGCCACGGACGGTGTCGTGGCAGCGGTGTGACGGTTGGCGGGCGGCTCGGGCCAGCGGGCTACAAATGGCTACTCCTGCCATGGGCATACAGGCGGCATGGTGTCCGGTGTTCGGCAACCAATGGCCGTCTCGGAGGCAGAGAGTGCATGCCAGAGGGTAATCATTGTATGGTTTGCGCAAGGCCGGCGACGGCGGCAGCCGTGGACGTCGTTACCTTCCTGAAGGCGGCGTTGTGGGTACAAGTCGAAGGCCGGAGGTATCCAGACGGGGTCTGGTCGAACCAAACAGTGGACGCTGTTTATAAGAGCGTCCAGACTTGGACGTTGTTGGTACTGGCGTCCAGCCTTGGACGCTGTTATTCCTAGCGTCCTTCCTATTTTCCAAATTTCTCATTAATGTTTATTAGTTTCATAATTACTGGAATATTAATTATCAATAATAAAAATTTCGGGACGCAACACGCGTCACATACATACATAAAGGTGCCTGTGGAATTATACTCGTCGTGTATGGTTGGTTTACCACCACTGCACGCTAGGTACTTACTTAGGTAGCCAGCCAGCTTGGGCTATATATACGGTCGGTCCGATACGTGCAAGGTGCAACAACGCACCACAGATCGATCAGTGCAACGAACTCATTTACATACGATCCTAGCTAGAGCTTGGACGAGGATGTGCAACTGCGGTACGGTAGGACCTTCAGCTACGACCGGCAGCTGCACATCCATGTCCAAGCTCTAGCTACGACCGGCAGCTGCACATCCATGTCCAAGCTCTAGCTACGACCGGCATCAGCGACCGGCATGCAGCGGGGCGGCCTGCGGAAGAACAACGACGCCCGGGGGCGCTCTGGATCCGCTTCTTGTGCGCTTTGAAATTGACTGCTCCGTCACTATTTTCCGAGTCACCATTTGTGTTTCAGTGTTTGTTTATTCTGCGTTGTCGTCCATCTAGTGGCTGCGCACTGATCTCTACCTGCTCATCACTACTGTAGCTGCTCCACGCTCGCTAGCGACCCCCGCGCCGCGCGTGTGCCCATGGCGGCGGAGGTCACCCTGCGCCGCTTCGACCTCTCGGACGTCGACGCCATGATGGCATGGGCGTCCGACCCCGAGGTCGCCGCCTTCTGCCGCTGGGAGCCCGGCTACGTGGTCAGGCGGTACCAGTACCAGTACTGGTGCCGCGGGGAACACCCCGTACTGGTCTACTTCTCCCCGCCCCGCGACGCCCTGCTCGCGTTCCTCCGGGGCACCGACCCTCCGCACACCTGGATCCGCGCCGTCTGCCTCGGCTGCGCCATCGTGGGCGCGGTGACCGTGTCGCGCACAGAGGACCGGTGCCGCGCGGAGGTCGGGACCGCGCTGGCGCGCGCGCACCGGGGCAGGGGCACGGCCGCGGCGGCCCTGAGGCTCGCGGCGACCACGGCGTTGGGGGACCTGGAGGGCGTGGAGCGCGTGGAGGCGCTGGTGGACGCGGACGACGCCGCGTCCCGGCGCGCGGTGGAGGACGCCGGGTTCCGCCGCGAGGCCGTGCTGCGGAGCCACCGCGACGCCAGGGACGTGGTCGTCTACAGCCTCATCTCCACCGACGACGACCCACTCATCGACTTACCCAGTTCATGACCTTGTTGGCCGGCTTGTTGCCATGCGATGCTAATAAAAGCGACTCACGCATCATCAACACGATCAAATGTTACCAAGAAAAGAAACCGAATTACATTGCTGTGTTTCACTCTCAGCCACGGATTACAAGAAGAAGGTGGTGCCGCTACTGTTCTGCCGGTCTCTCCAAGAGATCGGAGCTTATGTATGAGAGAACGCACGGGCTCGATTATTGAACTTTTTGTTGAGTTGTGACTTCGACGGGATCCCATGGAGTCGGCGAGAGAGCACGGGCATTGCAGGATGCCGGCCGGCGAGCGATCAGGCCTCCCAGCCGCGGAGGACGGTGGCGCGGGCGACGCGGTTGACGCCGAGGGTGAAGGCGCCCATGCGGAGGTCGCAGTGGTGGGAGCGGCACATCTCCTTGGTGTCCCGGAAGGCGCGGGTCATGTACGTCTTGAGCTCCCGGTTCACCTTCTCCTCGTCCCACATGAACCCCTGGATGTTCTGCACCCACTCGAAGTAGCTCACCGTCACGCCGCCCGAGTTGGCCAGGATGTCCGGCAGGATCAGCACCCCCTTCTTCGCCAGAATCTGCACCACGAACATGTACATTTCTCCACTGTCAGTCAGTGTGTGAGTTGAATTATGACAACAAATGCGAGCTTTGTTTTGTGGCAAAATTTTGGGTGTTCTTGCCTCGTCGGCCTCGGGGTCTGTCGGGTGGTTCGCGGCCTCGATGATGTACTTTGCTTTGATGCCATCCGCATTGTCCCTGGAAGAAGAATAAATCATGGTCAAGACAATATGTTGTTTCATTTACAAAAATGCTTTCAGATGTAGAAAAAGGAAAACAACATACTGGAAGATACTATAACTGAACTCAGGGCAGTAATCTGATAGAAAGTAGGATGAGGTGAGCTAGGATGAGGAAGAAGTTTACTTGTTTATGACTCCTCCCAGCGCAGCTGGGATAAGGACGTCGCACTCTTCGGTGAGCAGCGAGGTCGGGTCGACGGCGTCTCCTCCGTCGAAGCCCTTGATCCCACGGTTCTCCGCCGAGTGCTTCATCAGCTTGGCTATGTCAATGCCATTAGAGTTCTTGACAGCCCCTGTGACATCGCTGATGGCGATCACCTTGCCACCAGCTTCAGTGATCAGTTGAGCAGCCCAGGAGCCAACATTACCAAATCCCTGAAAAAGGCAAGCCCAATAATTGCTTACCTCTGCAAATGTAGGTGAAGAAACATAGTTCTAATCTTACTTTCTTTTTAGTAAGAAAAGTTCTGGTCTTACTCCCTTTTGTAACCATAAAGTGCAAAAGTGTGTATTGTGCGATCCACTGACGGTCACTTTTTCCTAGTAAGTATTTCTTAAATCTATGCGTGTAATAGATTGAGGCTTCATGACTCATACCACACTGAATCCTCAGTTCAATTACTTTTCATCATTTTAAATTCAAAGAGCTTGACTCATTAGCCTACACATTATTTAATTACCTGGATCACAAAACGCTGGCCTGCAATGCCTTTGCCATGCTCTGCAAGTAGGGCTTCAGTGGCAAACAGAACTCCCCTTCCAGTAGCTGCATCTCTTCCCAGTGATCCTCCAAGGTCCTGTGTTGAGCAAAAAAGTTCAGGAACATGGCAAGAGGGATAACTACAAACCAGATTTCTCTCAACACTCAAATCCTGCATCTTCCACTTTTCATATAGAAACAACATTTCCGTTGCACATTATACATGATAGAGTTTCAGGATGGATAATTACCACAGGCTTTCCTGTCACCACAGCAGGTGAGTAACCATGGAACTTTGAGTACTCATCCAGAATCCATGCCATTGTCTGAATCCATACAACAAGCAAAAGAATACTCATCAGGATACAGATGGTTAATTCTCACAACACTCTGCAGAGAAATAATAAATATGCAAAGCACAATAAATAACCTGTGCGTTGGTGCCCATGTCAGGAGCCGGAACATCGGTGTGAATGCCAATTAAGTCATGAATTTTCTGGGTGAAAACTCGGGTAAGCCGCTCGAGCTCTGATATGCTCAGGTCTCCAGGACTGCATCCTATGCCACCTTTAGCGCCTCCATATGGAATATTGGCCACGGCTGTTTTCCATGTCATCAGTTGCGCCAAGGCATTGACCTCGTCAGGATCAACCTGAATGTTATCATAGCTTGTCAGTGCAAGAACTTACTATGATCATAGATAATCTTGGTTGCCAGTGTCTTGAACTTGCATGCACATGATCGGTTTTTATGGAAACCAAGTCAGAATGTGATCCAGTATAGTAGCTTTAGTGAGATGTGACTAATTTCCAAAATAGCTATGCTCTGCTTTACTGCAAGTAGACATTGCAATTGCATAACTAGGTATGGGCTGAACAATAAGCCATTCAACTATCTGACAGATTCCTGAAGGAGATCGGATTTATGCTGAAGGACCATTTCAAGTCGGCGGCAGTGCGGCAAAGAATCAAGTGCTTAATGGTTGGTTGTATCATGATGAACAGAAGAACCCAGGAATATATATGTGTGTGTGTGCGCGCTCACCTCATGGTGGTATCTGATTCCACCCTTCATAGGGCCCCTGGCATTGTCATGCTGCACCCTAAACCCAACATAGGATGCTAATGTCCCATCATCTTTAGGAATTGTGCACTCAACCTGCAACCACACAAGAAGCATGTCACTTTCGGTTGAACAGAGGCATGATCCTGCACACAGCTTAACCTTGCAGAGTAAGTGACTACGAGGCCAGTTGAGCAACTTTTTTTGCCATATTCAGCAGGAAAATCACTCAGAATAAATTAACACGGACACCACAAGTGAGGGAATGGGAGAAGACAAATCAAGTGATTGCTCAATGGGGAAAAAAAGTGAAGTAGCACACGAGAAGATATCAAATCCATAAATAATCCAGTAATAACCTAACTGAAAACAGAAAAAATCACGGTCCAGGTGAAAAATAATCCTAGGTCAACTACCCCAGCCCCAAGGGCAAGGAGGGAGAGGAAAAACACGGGCCTATGTGACAGTTCTCAGTAAGCACCGGGCTCCGCAGACCAAGCAGCAGCAATCTGGTAAATCCCTATAGAACGAACGAACAGCAAGCGTAGCCGTCTAGATTCACTGGTTCACAGCGAAGGATAGGAGGCAGGCTGGGATCATCACCTTGATCTCCCTGAAGGGGATGAGCAAGCTCTTCTCGAGCTTGGAGTCGAGGCCCAGCAGCTTGGCCGCCTGCTTGAAGTTCCGGCTGGTGGCCGCCAATGCGTTCATCCTGCTCGACGGAATTCCCCTCCGGAGCCGCCGCGCCTGAAAAACGGATCCAGAAACCCAGCAGCATGAGTAAAATCTGAGGTAGGAAACCAAATCACAGGAGATGAAACGATCAAACTCTGCGCGAGAAACCAAAGGATAATCTCCCGCTTTTATATTACCGAGTAGGAGTAGAGCAGCGGCGAAGTGTTAGCGGTGAGAGCGAGCGTGGGGGAGGCAGCGGCAGAAAGACTATGGAGGAGTTTCAGGTAGGCCGTATGCATATATAGGCACACTGAAACTGAACCCCTTGGTGGATTTGGGTTCCGTTCAAAAAGCAGAGGGGATTTTTTTTATTTTAATTTGTTTTCTTTGTCTCTACCAGGATAAGAACAAGATCTGATTCTCGCCCTGCCTGCAATTAATTTCCCTCGAGACCCGAGCCCTGTCTGTAATCAATACCATAATTAACTACTCGTAGCCTACCAGATCGAAGAGCATCAATCTATGCCAAGGAATCGACCATCTCCCCTTTTGTTTAATAGGAGCTTACTAACATCTACTAGTACAAAAAAGATCACTGTTCTAGGGCCAACATCTGAATGAAGATTCAGACTGCCGACAGCTGTGCTTGTTTCGCTGAGAAAATGCCCAGAATTTGAGCCACAAGTCAGTGGAAGGAGTGTTCAAGGAAGCCTCTGCATCTGCATGTGGCAACTTCAGATTACTACTCAAATCGGTTGTATGTATGTATGTATGCACTGTACTGAGCTGTGCATGTACGGGTTGTACAGCTTGCGCCAGGCAAACTGCTGATACGCTGACGGTGATGAGCATCCATGCACGTGTAACATGTGATCCCTGACACTTCATGCTCACAATACATGTCTGTCAAACAGTACTACTAAATGTAAGGCTTTTTAGAGATTTTAACAGGGACTACGTACAAATGTATATAGACATGTTTTAGGGAGTTGATTCACTCATTTTACTTCGGATGTACTTTGTATCGAAATCTCTAAAAAGGCTTACATTTAAAAACGGAGGGAGTAGTACTTAATTACAGCTAAAGTTAGAGCTTAACAATTTGGTCTAGCAGTTGGGTGAAACCGCTACTGTAGAAATGTGGTGTTTGTACTTTGGCGGCCTGTGAGAGACAGAAATCTCATAAGCAACTTGGCGAAAAAGCACATGGCTGAGTCAGCTGCGATACTCCGTGGAATTATTTGGGTAACCATGCAATTTTGCACTGTCTTGCATAGCACAATCTAATAATTATTGGACACGAAGACACGTGTATCCCATGGATCAGGCGGTTGTTGGAACTCGGATTAGGGCTAATGGTCTGCATAGGATGTGTGAAGCATATGCCATATGCCGTATGTTATTTGTTTATTTGATTGACAACACATATGGCGTATAATAATTTTTGCGTCATATGGTGACAAGAAATATATCATATGCCATGGACAGGGCTGGTATGATAATTAAGCGAACCTATTAGTATGGGTAATGCCGACTTTGGCTCGGGATAAGAGGGCATAAGTTCGAGGAAGATGCATTCGCCGAAAAGTGGGGACGGATTGGGGGAGCAGGACAATCCCAGAGCGGCGAGCAAAATCATGTGGAGAAGAAGAAGAAGCAATACGGATCGAAAGTGGTTTAGCTGCTTTTAGATGCATGGATTCCAGATTATACAAGGCCTGCATTATTATTTGTCCTGTTTTTTGCTATCTCTTTTCTAATGCCCCTAAAAGGAGTGATAAAAGAATCACCCCACTATCAACGCAGATAATGATAATTAAGGCGATACTTTCAGATCAGAGGATAATGAAGGCAAATATTCTCAAAATCAGATCCCGGGTTAGGTAGCCGTAGATGAACAACCCCAATCAAAAGCTTCAGAATATTAGTGCTAGTACAGACTACAGAGTTTTCAGAGCTTGGATAAACCATCAGTAATTGATCTTTCCCTGGCCATGTGATCACTGCTAACACTAGCACGCTGCCATCTAAAGGAAACACAAAAGGAGAGAGGGGATTACTTTCTCGCAGTACCTGATCAGGGTGAGTGAATCGTAGCGGCCGAGGAATTTCGCCCGCGCTGTCTGCTCTGTTGTGGCATGCAGGCAGAGGGTTACAAGGGGTTTTATAGGGTGAAACCGGCTGGGAATGATACACGGAATTAGTTCGGAGATATCGCGAATATGGATCATATTGCTCCAAGGACTTTGGGCGATTCCATCTGCTTGGGTTGAGTTGGCCCTTGGCCGCGTTGCGTTTGCATTGCATCCAATTCCATTTCATTGCTATTTGAGGGCCAAATGGGCAGAGGGTCCACGACCCAAATTCTCAGTCTCATCATTATGTGGAGCTACATAGATTATGTTCGCAAACTGGTGGTAACTATGCTCGGTTGGTTAGGTATCCTGTGCTAGAATCTGCCCATCTGGATTTAAGTCGTATATATACTTGCACAATACTTGCACTCTCAGACAAGTGCTCATATTTTTCTGGATTTATTCCACAAGTTTTTTCGCCATTCTCTAGCGGAAGACAGTTTTGCGCCTTGACTATGAGGTGCCTATGATGAGATTTGCCGGCTCGGTCTCTTGGAGATGAGTGTTTGTATTTCCTGAATTTATTTTGAAATTATCGGCGCTATTCCTTAGTGGGAGACGTTGTGCGCCTTGAGTACAAGGTGCCTATGATGAGATTTGCCGACTCGGTCTCTCAAACTTGCTTGTAGGGAGTGTTTGTGTGTGCTTGTAGTGTGTGTGCATGCTTTCATTGGGGAGTGTACTTATGTGTGAGCATTTGTATTTGCATAGAAAGTGTGTGTGTGTGTGTGTGTGTGTGTGTGTGTGTGTGTGTGAGAGAGAGAGAGAGAGAGAGAGAGAGAGAGAGAGAGAGACACTATGTAGTAAGTTCTTGGGAAATAAGCGTATTTCAGACGCACCTCATCCACTTTGGCTTCCAAATAATGCGTTCAAGAGATGATTATGACAAATCTGGTCCAGAAGATATCCTCCGGGAGAGAGAGAGAGAGAGAGAGCAAATCATCATATGCACGAGCAACCAAAAGCTCCATGTCATGAATTATGACGCGAGACGCATCGTCTTGCATCATCGGTGGAAAACCGTGGAATATGGAACCAATCGCAGGATGCGCCGTGCAAATTGCCGCAATTGGAGTCCAGCGACATGGCCACCCCCCTTCCAGTTGCTTTAGAATTCTTTGATCGTAGATGGATGGATGGCTTGTGTTCGTTTCGTGGACAATGCATAGATTACTACTAGACCTTTACTGTTGTGTCATGGATGTAGCATCATGCTGCATTAGGCCAAAAAAGCACGCCCAAAAGGAAGGTTCTCTCAGCATAAAAGTGTATGTGTTACGTGTGTGGAGATTCCAGCCTTGGTGTGCACCAACTTGTGCGATGAGTCTTCGGTGTCACTCAGGGCATGTACAATGATGGCATATGGATACATATGTCTCATGACAAAAAGTAATTTGAGGCACCTACATTTATTTTTTCTCCCCAATGCAAGCTACCACTAGTGGGCCTAATTATGAAATAGAAAAATAAAGACTCTAGTACACATGCATCTCTACTTTTCACTCCAACCTTTTCAGTTTTTGTCACTGGACCACACTTTTCCTCTTCAAGCACCCGCCTCCTGAAGAGGATCCCGCTTCCCTATCTAAACCTACTTTACGTCATATCCGATCCTACATGGCATGCGAGGCATCACCTGGAGGCTATGCATTGTATATGCCCTCATAAGCCTCCTTTCAGGGTTCATGTTCTTTTGCCAAGATTTGTTAAAAGCTCTGCTTGGGGAGTGCTAACTGGGAAGGAAGCTATCCAGGGATTTCTGGATTTCAAAGGATTTTGAGAGAACAGTAAAATTCCTTGTACATTTCGCAACAAAGGAATGATGATTTCTTTGGAAGTGGAGAATTTTGTAAATAGTTTCATTTCCCCGTACGAAGAGGGAAATATTCCCATGTGTCAACCGGAGATTAAATTGAGATTCAAGCTAGTTCTGACATCACGATAGAAAGATACTTTGATATTGGAGACTGATACTTTTAAACTTTAATATAGTTGTGTGCATCGTAATGATGCAGAGGCCAGGGTGATCCTTCTTTTTCTAAAAATATTTTCTAGAACGAATATTTAAATGTATTTGGCTGTTTTTTCAGAAATGTTATGTTGCTGTTTTTCCCTGTGCGAATTACTGCAAATCCCTCATGGGATTTTTTTTGGGATTAACTACTTTGTTTGCACTTATTTACATAAAACTGCAATGTTATTCTTGTGCGGTTCATTGATTTCCATTTTTCTGAGACCCAGAGAGGACCTGGACTTGATGCACATAGGTGGATGGACTTGCGTGTTGGAGTCAATGCCTACCATTCGGTGTAAAGGGAAAAGGCAGACAGTCATTTCCCAATCTGAATGTTGATTAGGACTACCACTTACAAGAAAAAAAATAACCCTGACCATAACATCTTTCTGTTAGATCTATTTTCGAGTCATCGTGTTAGTGGTGCTCATTTTAATTTAAAACTTAAGGCAGACCACTTGAGCTACAGCAAAGAGGCGGAAATGATAGTCAAAGTTGAAGAAGTGAATGTGACACCTCGAGTTTGCAAGGGCGCGTGACCTCTCGAGTACGCAATAAGCACAAAGATGAAGAAGATGTTAAGGCGGTGGGTTGGTTGAGTGGGCGTCTCCAACGCTATTTCCTAAAACGGACACACTATCCGTCCATGGAGCACGCCCAGACGCATTCACAGACAGGACACGGGAGCCGCACATTCAACTTTGTCCCTCAAATAAACATCAAATCTGGAGATTTACGTAATAATTAACACAACACATCCGCCTCCGGATCGCCTCCCTGGCGACTCCGGGGCGTCCCCAACACCAACCTCTCAGCGCCGCCTCACTAGACCCTCTCGCCGCCGTCGTCGCTCGCCACCCCGGCTGGCCGACAGTGGCTGCCGGCCGCCCCTTCTCGCGCTCCCGAACCCCCATCCCTCCTCCCACCTTACTCCTTTCATGCCCAGATCGGCGCAGTGATGCGGATCTGGTAGGTCGGAGTGGTGTTTTTGTTGGCGCTAGCATTTTCCGCCGCTGCTGCCATGTGCATCCTCTACCGGTCGGCACCAGAATGGTTTGGGAGGTGAGATCCTGCGCATGGCCACCTCCCACAGCAGTTTCCTGGTGCCAATCAGGTGACATCAAGATCTCCCGCGGACTGCTACGACCGGGCACGCGCACGACAACTCACCCGGAGGCGTGCGTGCGTGCTTGGTTCGACAAGCATTGAATCAACGTTTGTGGTTGGCAGAGCGATGGCCTCTTTGTCTGTTCTGCCATCGCCAAGGGAGTGTGACCCTGTGTCCTGTCGTCGCCATTGGCAACGTGAAGATCCATTTACTATGGCTAGTGGCGACCACCATCTACCTTGCGCCTGCCTTGGCACCTTCATTGCCGCGTTAACCAAGCTATTTGAAGAAGACCGAATAGGCTCTGGAGGTTCCATCTTGCATGCTCGTATCGAGTCGAGAGCCGGTGAAGATTCAAGAGAGCATGAATAGCAGATCGAAGAAGTATGTGTGTCGGATGATTGGCGTTTTGCAGTGGTGTTCTCGGCGAGTGGGGGCAGCGACACTAGCAGACTTCGTTCTTGGTGGTGCTCTTTGAGTTCCGTGTCTCAGTTTCCAGGGTGAAAACCCTAGGTCTAGCCTTCGGTGGTTGTACCTGGCGGCTCCCTAGTCGTTTTTCTTGTTGAAGTCATTGTCTGGAGATGAGACCTTCTCCAGGGTGAAAATTCAATATCTGACCATGCCGATTAGACCGGACGACAATGTTGTTTGTGCACTATTACCTTCCTGAAGGCGTCGTTTTGGAGAACCTTCTTCGAAGTCTATGTGTCTACACCACTGGTCGTGCTCTTGCTGGTGCGAATCTCTATTTGCTTTGGCGGGGTCTTTGTTTTCTTTTCTCTTCTTCTTTTCTTTTCTTTTGGCTATGTGCATCCTTGACGTTTAGACTTAATCTAAGCATTATGTTGTTGCAGAGACTGAGTGTATTTGGTATCATCTTTATATTAATATATTCCTTTTATAAAACAATAAGCATCACATCCGAACAACAGAGATGGGCTAGGAAGACCTAGAGGACAAAGCACATGGGTTGTGAGGGCATGTCGTCCAATTGACAGTGGGCCAAGCGGACCTCCGCGTGCTTTTTGGACTCTCGCAAATCAGTTATTTGTTTGCGTATTGGAATTCGGTCATCCAAATTCATCTGCGTACATTAACGGGTCTCCATTGGATTAGCAAAAGTGGGCAAAATTGGTCCGTACTAACATTATGTCCAGTACTTTGATTGGTGAGGTTGGGGGAGATGAAGATCCTCTGCCACCTGATGGTGCTAAACCACACCCCTTGTGCGTTGGCGGAAACGTCTTGTCCGATCTAGGGCGACGTGTTGCATGTTAAATAGGCAGGGTGCGAGCCTGGCATACGCGTACATAGTTTGTTGAGATACAACTTGTAGAGGAAGAAATACAAGAGATAAGAGATAAGAGATAAGAGATAAGCTAGGAAAGAAGTTACAGAATATATCATATGTGTGCCGCCTAGCTACCTCAATATCTCTCTAACTGAATAATCCTCTCAACCTTCTATATGTCACGTATAACATATGTTTAACACCCTCCCTTAATCACAATTTGGTCAAGTTGAGATTATGTTTGAAGTCCTCAAAGCTTCGTACAGGTAATGCCTTTGTGAATCCATCTGCAACTTGATCTCTGGAGTGCACAAACCGAATGTCAAGTTGCTTCTAAGCAACTCTTTCTCTGACCAAATCAAAATCAATTTTTATATGCTTTGTTCTAGCATGAAAGACTAGATTTGCAGAGAGATAAGTAGCACCAAGGTTGTCACACCATAGAGATGGAGCTCCTGTGGTTTTCACACCAAGTTCTTTCAACATAGACTGAACCTATATTATCTCTGTTGTGGCATTTGCTAATGCTTTGTATTCTGCCTCTGTGCTTGATCTGGAGACAGTGGCTTGTTTTCGTGCACACCATGATATCAAGTTAGGCCCAAAGAATACAACAAACCCACCAGTTGATCGCCTGTCATCCAAGCATGCTGCCCAATCTGAATCAGAAAATGCACTGACAAGTGTAGAGGGTGACTTTTTGAAATTTAGACCAATGCTCAAAGTGTGTTTGACATATCTAACTATGTGTTTTGCAGCAGTTAAGTGAACAGTAGTGGGTGCATGAAGGAACTGATAAACTTTGTTAACTGCAAAGGAAATGTCAGGTCTAGTAAGAGTAAGATACTATAATGCTCCCACTAAACTTCTGTATCTTGTGATTTCCTCTTAATTCAAGAGTGTCCCTTCTGTGAGAGATAGCTTTTCTGAACTGGATAGTGGAGTAGGTGAAGGTTTACAATCTTTCAAACCAGCCTTCTTTACCAGATCAGTTGCATATTTCTTGAGAGAGATGGAGTCCGTATTTGTTTCTTTTTACCTCAATCCCAAGAAAGAAATGCAAGTCTCCAAGATCCTTCAAGGCAAAATCTGCACCCCAAGTCCTTTAAGAGCCCTGTGATTGCTTCATTAGATGAGCTTGTCACAATAATGTCATCAACATATATGAGGACAAATATGCATGTGTTGGACTTGTTGTAAATGAACAATGAGGTGTCAGACTTAGAAGGGACAAAACCAAGTGCCTGCATCTTATGACAGAGATGAGAATACCATGCCCTTGGAGCTTGCTTTAATCCATATAGTGCTTTATCAAGTTTGCACACATAAGAGGGAGCACTTTTACTTACAAACCCAGGAGGTTGCTTCATGTACACTTCCTCTTCCAGAACACCATGGAGGAACGTGTTCTGCACATCTAGCTGTCTAAGACTCCAGCCCCTGAAAACAACAATAGACAGGACAAGGCAGATGGTAGCAGCTTTTAAAACTGGACTAAACGTGTCCTCATAGTCTATGCCATATCTCGGTTTAAAGCCTTTTGCAACAAGTCTAGCTTTATAACGATCAATGGTTCCATCAGATTTTCTATTAATCCTGAATACCCACTTGCAGTCAATCAAGTTTTTACCTTGCTATGGAGGAACCAAGTGCCATGTTTTATTTTTCTTCAATGCCATGTACTCTTCATTCATAGCTTTCTTCCATTGCTCATTACCAAGTGCTTCTTCAACTGTGCTTGGTTCACCTGGTTCACCTGTAGAACAAATCATACCATATTTAACTATATGTTTGTAGTTCACAAGTTGTGTTACCCCTTTTTGCAATCGTGTGTGCCGTGGTGATGACGCAACCAAGTCTATGGCCATAGAAGATCCAGCCGCCTACACAGGAGTTCCAGCTGAAGCTGATACCGAGGAGGATCCCCTGGGTGCAGCGGCGCGGGCTGTCTCGGGCGGATCTTCTGCGGCTTGTGGTGGAACTGTGTCGCTTGAGGAGGCCGCAGAGAATCCCGGCCTCTGGACTGGCCCATCATTCCCTAATGATGGCGAATCAGCGTTGGGACCCGCGCCAGGGCCCGTGTTGGTGGAGCAAACCGGAGCCCGCCACTTGTAGCACACTAGCTAGCTGCAATAGCGCGCGTCGTCTGAGCCATCCACGCGTCGCTAGTTGGCAGAAGGTGATTGGCGCGTCGCTGGGTCCGCGTCGCGACCACTGAGAGGCGGTCGCGTGTCGCCTGTGGAAGCAGGCGCTGCGGCGCATGCACCTGCAGCCGTAGCCGCGTCCGCTCCACTGGATCCCGAGGGAGATCCCGCGTTTGCTGCAACAGATCCCGAGGGGGGTCGGATTTCCTAATGTTGTGCCGATCCCGAGGAGATTTTGTCTCCTATTTCTGGACACATGAAATAAGGGCCAGAATTTGCTCCGTTTTCTTCATTTTTTTCGCCGTTCGTTCCTGTTTCATCATGACAAGGCTCATGCAACGTATCAGTGGGATTAGTCAACAAGTGATCATCAATATCATTCCCCCCTTGATCAATACCGGTGAGATGTGAGGGCAAAATAAGAATTTCTTTGCGAAGAAGCGCACCGGCGTTAGGATGAAGACCGGCAAAGGGAAACTGTGTTTCATCGAATACAACATCCCTAGAGATGTAGACACGACCAGTGGAGACGTTGATACACTTGACACCTTTGTGTTGGGAACTATAGCCAAGGAACACACATTTGGTGGAACGAAACATGAGTTTACGTTTGTTGTAGGGACGAAGATAGGGCCAGCATGCGCACCCAAAAACATGGAGAGATTGATAGTTTGGTTTTTCATGGAGAAGTCTTTCTAGTGGTGTTTCATTGTTGATGACACGACTGGGAAGGATGTTTATGAGGTGAAAGGTTGTGAGAAGAGCCTCATCCCAGAATTTGAGAGGCATGGATGCTCCTGCAAGAAGAGCAAGGCCAACTTCGACTATGTGGCAATGTTTCTGTTCAGCTGAGCCGTTTTGCTAGTGCGCATGAGGGCATGATACGTGGTGTGAGATGCCAAGGGTTTGGACGAAGGAGTTTAACTTCTCATACTCCCCCCCCCCCAGTCTGATTGGACAGCAATGATTTTGTTATCGAACTTGCGTTCAACAAGAGCTTGGAAGTTTTGAAGAACTTGAAAAACTTCGGATCTATTCTTAAGGAGATAAATCCACGAGAATTTACTAAAGTCATCAATGAAACTGACGTAGTAAGAGTGTCTACCAACAGAGGTGGGGTCCGGACCCCAAACATCAGAAAATATAAGTTGCAATTGCTTGGTAGAAACACTAGTAGATATAGGATACGGTAATTAATGACTTTTAGCTCTTTGGCACGAATCACAAATAGTTTCATTATGTCGCTCACCAACAAACGGGAGCTTATTCTTCCTAAGTAGTTTTTCAACTAAAGAAAATGAAGCATGTCCTAATATATCATGCCACCGTGTTGACGAAAGCCTGGCAACACCATAGACTTGTTCATTGACTCTTCTACGCACCGGAATCAACGGATAAAGCCCTTGAACACATCTACCTCGATAGAGGATTTTCTTCATTACCTGGTCCTTGTTCAAAAAGAAATAAGGGTGAAACTTGAGGAAGACATGATTATCTAAGGCAATATGGTGAACAGAAAGAAGACTTTTGGCGGCACTAGGAACATGCAAGATTTTCTTGAGATGAATATTGCGACTAGGGGTACTAAATATTGAATGACCAATGTGATTTATCCGCATACCTTCTCCACTAGCCATGTGAATTTGATCCTTTCCATGGCATCTTTCCTTCATAGTCACCTTCTCAAGTTCATTAGTGATGTGATTGGTGGCGCCGTTATCAACATACCAGTTTGTGTCGATGCCGTAGGAGCCATCCGCCGCCGCAGTGACCTTGTCATCATCTGGAGAGTCGTCCTCATCCTCATCATAGCGGTACCAGCTGTCTTTTGCAGTATGGCCTGGCTTGCACATATTTGGCAACGAGGCGGATCCGGATGAGTGCGGCCAGAGCCACTACCGCCGCCGCCGCCGCGGCGAGATTTGTTGCCGAAGTGCCTGCCGTTGTTGTCGTTGTCACCAGAGCGCCCCCTGCCCTGGGAAGAGCCGCGGAAGCATGCACCACCATGCCCGCGGGTTGCAGCGTTTGTGGACGACTTGAAGGAGTTGCCGCCCGCACCGCGGAACTACACCATGCGTTGGTCGAAGTTGCTGAGCATGGCGAAGATCTCATCGAGGGAGGCGGGTGACACACGAGCATCGAGGGCCGAGACCAGGGGCTGGTACTCCAGATCCAGCCCATGGAGGATTTAGGAGATGAGCTCATCATCCTGGATCGGTGAAAGCACAAGTGCTCCCTGGGTGATTTTGGTAATTAATGTCAACATATCTCTTGTTGGACTAATACTTTTACCTAGTATGTTTCAGATAAGTTCAACAATGGAGTGGCATGGACTAGAGGATGTGGAACCCCTTCAAGATGCTAAGGACAAAGGATTGGCTCAAGCTCAAAGCACAAGACTCTACATTTTACTTTTAGTGATCCAAGATCACATTGAGTCCATAGTAAAGCCAATACTATTAAGAGGGGATGAGGTGTTGCTTAATGGCTTGCTTGCTCAAAGTGCTTAGTGATATGCTCCAAAGCCCTCAACCACTTTCTCACATCCACATATGTCCCAAACCAAAAGTCAAACTCGGCCCCACCAAAATTTTCTATCCGGCGCCACCGAGTTCAGTTGACATAGCCACTGCCAGAAACCCTAGTCTTTTCAATCTCACCGATGGGATCTCGGTCTCACCGAGATGGGCTTGCAAACTCTCTGTTGCCTATTGCAATAATTTCGGTCTCACCGAGGTATGCAATCGGTCCCACCGAGGTATGCAATCGGTCCCATCGAGTTTGCCTGGCCAACTCTCTGTTTCGCTTATTACCCAAATCGGTCCATCGAGTTTGTGTAATCGGTCAAACCGAGTTGAGGCTTTACCCTAACCCTAGCACATCGGTCCCACTGAGTTGACATATCGGTCCCACCAAAATACCTAACGGTCACATTATGAACTAAATCGGTCTGACAGAGTTTCACAATTTGGTCCCATCGAGTTTGGAAAATTGTGTGTAACGGTTAGATTTTGTGTGGAGGCTATATATACCCCTCCACCCACTCTTCATTTGTGGAGAGAGCCATCAGAACATGCCTACACTTCCAGCATACATTTTCTGAGAGAGAACCACATACACTTGTGTTGAGGTCAATATATTCCATTCCTACCACATAAATCTTGATCTCTAGCCTTCCCCAAGTTGCTTTCCACTCAAATCTTCTTTCCACCAAATCCAAATCCTGTGAGAGAGAGTTGAGTGTTGGGGAGACTATCATTTGAAGCACAAGAGCAAGGAGTTCATCAACAACACACCATCTATTACCTTTTGGAGAGTGGTGTCTCCTAGATTGGTTAGGTGTCACTTGGGAGCCTCCGTCAAGATTGCGGAGTTAAACCAAGGAGTTTGTGAGGGCAAGGAGATCGCCTACTTCATGAAGATCTACCTGAGTGAGGCAAGTCCTTCATGGGCGACAGCCATGGTGGGATAGACAAGGTTGCTTCTTCATGGACCCTTCGTGGGTGGAGCCCTCCGTGGACTCGCGCAACCGTTACCCTTCGTGGGTTGAAGTCTCCATCAACATGGATGTATGATCGCACCACCTATAGGAACCACAGATAAAAAATCCCCGTGTCTCCAAATTGCGTTTGCACACTCCAATCCCATCCCTTTACATTCTTGCAATTTGCATGCTTTACTTTACGCTGCTCATATACTCTTGTCATGCTTGCTTGATATGTATTGTGAATGTTAAAACTTGTGCCAAAACTCCACTTCAACTTAATAAAGAGATTAAAAACTGCAAGTTTTCTTACTTAGAGTCTATTCACCTCCCCCCCCTCTAGACACCTCTTCTCGATCCTTTCAATTGGTACCAAAGCTTTGGTCTCCATTGCTTTGGTTTAATCACCATTGGAGGAAGATGGATGAGTCTATGTTGGGGAGTTACACATAGAGTGCCTATACTTGATGGAGAGTATTTTCATGAGTGGAAAAATGAGATGCTTGTGATTTTCAATGAATATCATTTGAACAAGTACATTACTAGCCCTTGTGCACCTCATGTTGATCCTATGCATCCTACCCTTGATGAATCAATTGACATGATTCGCAATCTTAGAACTGTTGATCTTATCACTAGAGGTTTGCCTAGAAACTTGATAGATTGCTTGCCTACTCTTAAGTGTGCCTACACCATATGGAAATTTCTTGAGGAACGTTTTCCAAATTATTCCTTGAAAAATCTAGATGAAATTCTCCATAAGTCTATTGCCTTGAGTAAGATGAATTCCAATGATCCTAAGTTTGGTGATTGTCTATTTGAGCTTACAAATCTTATGCGTGCCAAAGGAGATTTTGGAATTATTAGCAATATTATTTCCGAAGATATTAGAATTCGTAAAGAAGATCATTGTCAAACTCATTCTAATGAATCACCTTCTCTAGGAGTTGATCCATCACATGACGATGTTGAACATGGATACTATGATGAGGATGATGATAGTGACTTTGATCTTGATGATGCAATGAGACACTTTGGTCTTATGGCAAATCTTCGGGATACATGGCAGGAGGAAAGGAATGGGTTCTTGATAGTGGATGTACCGATCACATGACCGGAGATAAAGATATGTTTCGTGAGCTTGCTGAAAACGACGGCCCTCAAAAGTATGTCACTTTTGGTGACAACTCAAAGGGTAAGGTGGCCATCTCACACGATAGCTCCATACAAAATGTCATGCTCGTTGGATCTCTTGGGTACAATTTACTTTCAGTACCTAGAACTTGCTTAATTGCTAAATCTTCTAAAGGCTGGTTGTGGCATGGACGGTTAGGTCATGTGGGCATGCGAAACCTTGACAAGCTTATTAAAGGTAATCATATCCTCGGCGTTAACGATGTCATATTTGATAAGGATAGACTTTGCAGCGCTTGTCAAGCAGGTAAACAGGTTGGAGGAAGGCATCCCGTGAAGAACATCATGACCACAAGGAGGCCGCTCGAGCTACTTCACATGGATCTTTTCGGTCCCAACGCTTACAAAAGTCTCGGTGGAAATTCTTTTGGTCTAGTTATAGTTGATGATTTTTCAAGATTTATGTGGGTGTTCTTTCTCGATGATAAATCGCAGGTCCAAAAGATCTTCAAAAACTTCGCTAGGAAGGCCCAAAATCAATTTGAAGTGAAGATCAAGAAGGTTCGCAGTGAAATAGAACGGAGTTCAAGAACGCAAATGTGGACACCTTTCTTGATGAAGAAGGGATTTCACATGAGTTCTCGGCTACGTACACACCTCAACAAAACGGAGTTGTTGAGAGGAAGAACCGGACGCTCATCGAAATGGCGAGAATGATGCTTGATGAGTACAAGACGCCGAAGCACTTTTGGGCGGAAGCGGTTGAGACAGCTGGTCATGCAACAAGTCACTTGTATCTTCACAAGCTACTCGGCAAAACGGCATACGAGCTCCTCACCGGTAACAAACCCCAAGTTGGATACTTTCGAGTATTCGGCTCAAAGTGCTACATTCTTGATAAGCATCGTCGCTCTAAATTTGCTCCTAAATCTGATGAAGGTTTCCTAGTTGGTTATAGCTCAAACTCTCACACTTACCGTGTCTACAATAATTTCACCCGAAAGGTTGAAGAGACGGTAGATGTGAAGTTTGATGAATCTAACGGCTCTCAAGTAGAGCAACTGCCAATTGATGTAGGGGACAAAGACCCTTCAGAAGCAATCCAAGACTTGTCTATTGGCAAGATTCGTCCAACGGAGGTGAAGGAGAGTACCTTGTCCGTCCAAGTGGAAGCTTCCACCTCACGACAAGGTGAACCAAGAGTTGACACGGAAGCATCCACAAGTGGGACACACCAAGACGAAGAAAACGAGGAAGTACACCAATATGAACATCAACAACCTCCTTATCCACCACGACAAGAGAACGACAACGTCAACAATGAAGAAGGCCAAGAAGAAGAACAAGATGAAGAAGATGTTCCACCAAGATCCAAGCAAAAGCTTCCACGAGTTCAAGCAAGAGTCGCCAAAGACCACCCGTTGAGCAAATATACAATGATATCCAAACCGGGAGAATCACTCGCTCTAAAACTCGTTTGGCTAACTTTTGTGAACATTATTCATTCATCTCTAGCATTGAACCTATGAAGGTTGAAGAAGCATAGGAAGATCCGGATTGGATAAACGCTATGCATGAAGAGCTACAAAACTTTGAGAGAAACCAAGTTTGGACATTGGTTGAGAAGCTTGACAACAACCACAACATCATTGGTACCAAATGGGTGTTTCACAACAAGCAAGATGAAGATGGACAAGTAGTTCGCAACAAAGCATGTCTCGTCGCCCAAGGCTACACTCAAGTCGAAGGTATGGACTATGGTGAGACATATGCCCCCATTGCTAGACTTGAGTCCATTCGCATCTTACTTGCCTATGCTAATCACCATGATATTACCTTGTACCAAATGGACATTAAAAGTGCTTTTCTAAATGGTGAAATAGAGGAGGAAGTTTATGTTAAGCAACCTCCCGGCTTTGTCAATCCTAAGAAACCTAATCATGTTTACAAACTTCACAAAGCTCTTTATGGTCTTAAACAAGCTCCTAGAGCGTGGTATAAATGCTTGACCAAGTTCCTTATTGAAAAAGGCTTTGAAATTGGAAAAATTGATTCTACTCTTTTTACTAAAAGGGTTAATGGAGAACTATTTGTGTTCCAAATCTATGTTGGTGATATTATATTTGGTTCGACTAACCCTCACTTTAGTGAAAAGTTTGGAAAGCTAATGTAGGAGAAGTTTGAGATGTCTATGATGAGTGAACTCAAATTCTTTCTCGGTTTGCAAATCAAGCAAACTAAGGAAGGTACCTTTGTCTCTCAAACAAAGTACACCAAGGACTTATTCAAGAAGTTCAATATACAAGAATGCAAAGGTATGACTATACCCATACCTACTAGTGGACATCTTGATTTGACCAAAGATGGTGAACCGGTTGATCAAAAGGTTTACCGCTCCATGATTGGTTCATTGTTATATCTATGTGTCTCTCGTCCCGATATTATGCTAAGTGTGTGCATGTGTGCACGATATCAAGCGGGCCCTAAAGAATGTCATCTTAAGGCTGTGAAAAGGATAGTGAGATACTTAATACACACACCAAATTTTGGCATTTGGTATCCTAAGAGGTCTTCTTTCGATCTTGTTGGTTACTCCGATTCGTACTATGCCGGAGACAAGGTCGATAGAAAGTCCACTTTGGGTACTTGTCAATTCCTTGGTAGATCTCTTGTGTCTTGGTCCTCCAAGAAACAAAACTCGGTATCCTTATCCACCGCCGAAGCGGAATACATTGCCGTTGGTTCATGTTGTGCTCAATTACTTTGGATGACCCAAACTCTCAAGGATTATGGGATATATGTGAAACATGTTCCATTGCTTTGTGACAATGAAAGTGCTATCAAGATTGCTCACAATTCCGTGTAACACTCTTGAACTAAGCATATTGAAGTTCGTCATCATTTCATTCGAGATCACATTGCTAAAGGGGACATTAATCTTAAGCATGTTCGCACCGATAAGCAATTAGCGGATATATTCACCAAACCGCTTGATGAGAAAGTCTTTTGTCGTTTGAGAGGTGAATTAAACATCATTGATGCTTCAAACTTGGAGTAGGAACTCCATTTGGATACATGCAAGGCATGAGCCTTTGACTAATCCTTGATATTTCTTTCATGGTGCTATTTATATGTCTTGGATATATTTGCACCCTTGCATGCTATCTAACCCTTGTAGGTACTTGGATGAATCTAAACCTATGACATTGCAACCCACTCACATCTTGAGCAAATCTTTACATCACCAAGTCTCTACACAATGGTGGTTGAAGACAAGGAAGCACGAAACCCTTCAAACATATCCTTTGACAAATTCTATATTAAGTTTTATGATTGTCATTTTGGATACACAAGTGCTCTTCCTTGCAAGACTAACCCATGTAGGAATATGAACTCAAATTCCAAGTGGTGCTCCCAACTCTTGATGAGCTACATCAACCTTGAGCAACCCACACAAGTTCAACTACATGATCACGATCAACACCACCACCCAAGGTATGTTATTCCATCTGAGAGAAGCTTTACTCCAAGTCATGAGTCAAAGGAACTCAACAAGATGTGAATACATCAAAATGCTTAAACGAAAAATGGTAACCCCATTTTGAGCTTAAACGATGAGTATGACCTATGATCAAGTGATCTCACTTGACTCCTAAGTCAATATACTCTAACATAGGTGACATTACCGCCGACCAATTCTAGATGAAGTTCTCTTGTGTTCTTTTCTGCGCTCTTGCATTTGTCTCATGCATATTTGTTTCCCCTTTCAAAAAAACTTCATATAGATTTCTTTTCTGATTCTTTTTTGTTCTACATTCCCTGCATCCAATTCTTTGCAAATATTTTAGTTAATTCCTTGCAAATCCTTGTGAGATCTTACTTGACTAGTGAGCTGAGGTGACAAGTGTTTTCTCTGTGATGAACTCGGTCACACCGGTCTATTGTTTTCGGTCCAACCAAATTCTTTCGGTGCAACCGAAGCACACAACTCGGTGCCACCGATTTCACTACAGGAAAAACATCTTGCCACTTGTTCCTGCATTGTTTTTGATCCAGCTCCACTCAATGATTCTTGTCCTCTACCAGCATCAGATTCGACTTGCTGCTTTGTTCTGTGACTCAAGGACCAAACCCATTTTTAACAAAAATCCAGAAGAACCCTTCTTGGAAATTGATGTCAAAGGGGGAGAGAGAGATCACATCAAAGCTTAATCATTTCTATAGGGGGAGAAAATACTCAGGGGGAGAGAGTTCTTCTACAAGGAGACAGAAGTATCACTTCAAAAGACCCCAGATGCTTGGTGTTCAAGAGGAGAGAAGTCACATGTCTTTAAGAGGGGAAAGACATGTTCATATTTGATTGTTTGCATTAGCTCTGTTTCTTTTCTTTGCTCTGATTTTTTGTTCCCTATCTTCTCCAGTATCCCATGCTAGATTCAGGGGGAGCAAGCCTTCTAAGGGAAGGAAATCCTTAAATTCATTGCACATCTTTACCTTTGGGACATGTCTATATCCAATGGAGTACTCAGTACTCACTCTCTACATGTCATCGTAGTCTTGGTACTCTTGTGGTTTCTTTTGTTTGCTCTGGCTAGTAGGTGTATCAGTGTTACCTAACCTTGTTTACATAGGTTCATTCCTTCCTAAGCCAACTCAAGACCACAAGGTAAGTATATGCATCACAGTCATGTGTATGAGGATTTCTTGCTGATGTACATACTATTTGCAAGAAGGACTCATGAGCATGAAGGTACATTTCCTATATTCACATCATTTGCTATGATGCATATAGCCAAGATACATGTAACACATTGCTTACTCTGCCATGCTTATGCATTCAGTTGCTCCTATATTCCATATTTACATGATTGCATACATGTAGGGGGAGCCTATGCATGTTACATGCCTTTCCAAAGCTTTACTTGTTTTTCTCTATATCTTTATCTAAAGCTTTGATGTATATTGTCATCAATTACCAAAAAGGGGGAGATTGAAAGCACAAGTGCTCCCTGGGTGATTTTTGTAATTAATATCAATATATCTCTTGTTGGACTAATACTTTTACCTAGTATGTTTCAGATAAGTGCAACAATGGAGTGGCATGGACTAGAGGATCTGGAACCCCTTCAAGGTGCTAAGGACAAAGGATTGGCTCAAGCTCAAAGCAAAAGACTCTACATTTTACTTTTAGTGATCCAAGATCACATTGAGTCCATAGGAAAGCCAATACTATTAAGAGGGGATGAGGTGTTGCTTAATGGCTTGCTTGCTTAAAGTGCTAAGTGATATGCTCCAAAGCCCTCAACCAATTTCTCACATCCACATATGTCCCAAACCAAAAGTCAAACTCGGCCCCACCAAAACTTTCTATCCAGCGCCACCGAGTTCAGTTGACATAGCCACTACCAGAAACCCTAGTCTTTTTGGTCTCACTGATGGGATCTCGGTCTCACCGAGATGGGCTTGCAAACTCTCTGTTGCCTATTGCAATAATTTTGGTCTCACCGAGGTATGTAATCGGTCCCACCGAGTTTACCTGGCCAACTCTCTGTTTCGCTTATTACCCAAATCGGTCCCACAGAGTTTGTGTAATCGGTCAAACCGAGTTGAGGCTTTACCCTAACCCTAGCACATCGGTCCCATCGAGTTGACATATCGGTCCCACCAAAATACCTAACAGTCACATTATGAACTAAATCGGTCTGACCGAGTATCACGATTCGGTCCCACCGAGTTTGGTAAATTGTGTGTAACGGTTAGATTTTGTGTGGAGGCTATATATACCCCTCCACCCACTCTTCATTTGTAGAGAGAGCCATCAGAACATGCCTACACTTCCAACATACATTTTCTGAGAGAGAACCACCTACACATTGTTGAGGTCAAGATATTCCATACCTACCACATAAATCTTGATCTCTAGCCTTCCCCAAGTTGCTTTCCACTCAAATCTTCTTTCCACCAAATCCAAATCCTGAGAGAGAGAGTTGAGTGTTGGGGAGACTATCATTTGAAGGACAAGAGCAAGGACTTCATCAACAACACACCATCTATTACCTTTTGGAGAGTGGTGTCTCCTAGATTGGTTAGGTGTCCCTTGGGAGCCTCCGTCAAGATTGTGGAGTTGAACCAAGGAGTTTGTAAGGGCAAGGAGATCGCGTACTTTGTGAAGATCTACCCGAGTGAGGCAAGTCCTTCGTGGGCGACGGCCATGGTGGGATAGACAAGGTTGCTTCTTCGTGGACCCTTCTGTTGGGGAACGTAGTAATTTCAAAAAAATTCCTACGCACACGCAAGATCATGGTGATGCATAGCAACAAGAGGGGAGAGTGTTGTCCACGTACCCTCGTAGACCGAAAGCAGAAGCGTTAGCACACCGCGGTTGATGTAGTCGTACGTCTTCATGATCCGACCGATCAAGTACCGAACGTACGACACCTCCGAGTTCAGCACACGTTCAGCTTGATGACGTCCCTCGAACTCCGATCCAGCCGAGCTTCAAGGGAGAGTTCCGTCAGCACGAAGGCGTGGTGACGATGATGATGTTCTACTGACGCAGGGCTTCGCCTAAGCACCGCTACGATATTATCGAGGTGGAATATGGTGGAGGGGGGCACTGCACACGGCTAAGAGATCAATGATCAATTCTTGTGTCTCTAGGGGGTGCCTTCCTCCCCGTATATAAAGGAGTGGAGGAGGGGGAGGGGGCCGGCCACCCTTGGTGGGCCCCATGAGGAGTCCTACTCAAACCGAGAGTAGGACTCCTCCCCTTCCTTGTTGGAGTAGGAGATGAGAGGGAAGGAGAGAGAGGGGGAAAGGAAAGGGGGGGCGCCGCCCCCTCCTTGTCCAATTCGGACTGGGGGAGGGGCGCGCGGCTGCCCCTTGGCCGCCTCTCCTCTTCCACCACTTGGGCCCATGAGGCCCATTAACCTTCTGGGGGTTCCGGTAACCCGCCGGTACTCCGGTATATATCCGATAACCCCCAAAACAATGCCGGTGTCCGAATATAGTCGTCCAATATATCAATCTTCAGGTCTCGACCATTTCGAGACTCCTCGTCATGTCCTTGATCACATCCGGAACTCCAAACCATCTTCGATACATCAAAACACATAAACTCATAATGTAACCGTCATCTAACTTTAAGCGTGCAGACCCTACGGGTTCGAGAAACAATGTAGACATGACCGAGACACGTCTCCGGTCAATAACCAATAGCAGAACCTGGATGCTCATATTGGCTCCCACATATTCTACAAAGATCTTTATCGGTCAAACCGCATAACAACATATGTTGTTCCCTTTGTCATCGGTATGTTACTTGCCCGAGATTCGATCGTCGGTATCTCAATACTGTTGGGGAACGTTGCAGAAAATTAAAAATTTTCCTACGGTTTCACCAAGATCCATCTATGAGTTCATCTAAACAACGAGTCAAGGGGAAGAGTTTTCATCTACATACCACTTGTAGATCGAGTGCGGAAGCGTTCAAGGGGATGGTGATGATGGAGTCGTACTCGTCGTGATTCGGATCACCGATGACCAAGTGCTGAACGGACAGCACCTCCGCGTTCAACACACGTACGGGACGGACGACGTCTCCTCCATCTTAATCCAGCAAGGAGGAAGGAGAGGTTGAGGAAGGTAGCTCCAACGGCAGCACGACAGCGTGGTGTAGTTGGTGCAGAAGTACTCCGACAGGGCTTCGCCAAGCACGTACGGAGGAGGAGAGGTGTTGGGGAGGGGAGGGGCTGCGCCTTGAGTTATGTTCTTGCAGCCATCCCCTCACCCCTCTATATATAGGAGGAGAGGGGCAAGGGGGCCGGCCCTCTAGGGGAAACCCTAGAGGGGGGCGGCGGCCAAAGGGAGAGGGAAAGGGGTGGCTTGCCCCCCAAGCTAGGGGGGCCCCCCTTTAGGGTTTCCCCTTCCCTTGACCTAGCCGCATGGGCCTAGGTGGGGAGGCGCGCCCAGCCCACTAGGGGCTGGCTCCCTCTCCCACACAGCCCATGTGGCCCCCCGGGAGGGGTGGCCCCACCCGGTGGACCCCCGGAACCCTTCCGGTGGCCCCGGTACAATACCGGTATGCCACCGAAACTTTCCGGTGTCCGTTTAACCACTTTCCATATATAAATCTTTACCTCTGGACCATTCCGGAACTCCTCGTGACGTCCGGGATCTCATCCGGGACTCCGAACAACATTCGGTAATCACATACTTGTCTTCCTGATAACCCTAGCGTCACCGAACCTTAAGTGTGTAGACCCTACGGGTTCGGGAGACATGCAGACATGACCGAGACGACCTCAGGTCAATAACCAACAGCGGGATCTGGATACCCATGTTGGCTCCCACATGCTCCTCGATGTTGTCATCGGATGAACCACGATGTCGAGGATTCGATCAAACCCCGTATGCAATTCCCTTTGTCAGACGGTATGTTACTTGCCCGAGACTCGGTCGTCGGTATCCCAATGCCTCGTTCAGTCTCGTTACCGGCAAGTCACTTTACTCGTACCGTAATGCATGATCCCGTGACCAGACACTTGGCCACCTTGAGCTCATTATGATGATGCACTACCGAGTGGGCCCAGTGATACCTCTCCGTAACACGGAGTGACAAATCCCAGTCTCGATCCGTGTCAACCCAACAGACACTTTCGGAGATACCTGTAATGCACCTTTATAGTCACCCAGTTACGTTGTGACGTTTGGTACACCCAAAGCACTCCTACGGTATCCGGGAGTTACACGATCTCATGGTCTAAGGAAGAGATACTTGACATTGGAAAAGCTCTAGCAAACGAACTAACCGACCTTTGTGCTATGCTTAGGATTGGGTCTTGTCCATCACATCATTCTCCTAATGATGTGATCCCGTTATCAACGACATCCAATGTCCATAGCCAGGAAACCATGACTATCTGTTGATCACAACGAGCTAGTCAACTAAAGGCTCACTAGGGACATATTGTGGTCTATGTATTCACACGTGTATTACGATTTCCGGATAATACAGTTATAGCATGAATAAAAGACTATTATCATGAACAAAGAAATATAATAATAACACTTTTATTATTGCCTCTAGGGCATATTTCCAACAGTCTCCCACTTGCACTAGAGTCAATAATCTAGTTACATAGTGATGAATCGAACACCCATAGAGTTCTGGTGTTGATCATGTTTCGCTCGCGAGAGAGGTTTAGTCAACGGATCTGCGACATTCAGATCCGTATGTACTTTGCAAATTTCTATGTCTCCATCTTGAACATTTTCACGGATGGAGTTGAAATGATGCTTGATGTGCCTGGTCTTCTTGTGAAATCTGGGCTCCTTCGCAAGGGCAATAGCTCCAGTATTGTCACAGAAAAGTTTGATCGGCCCCGACGCATTGGGTATGACTCCTAGGTCGGTGATGAACTCCTTCACCCAAATAGCTTCATGTGCTGCCTCCGAGGCTGCCATGTACTCCGCTTCACATGTAGATCCCGCCACGACGCTCTGCTTGCAGCTACACCAGCTTACTGCTCCACCATTCAACATATACACGTATCCGGTTTGTGACTTAGAGTCATCCAGATCTGTATCGAAGCTAGCGTCGACGTAACCCTTTACGACGAGCTCTTCGTCACCTCCATAAACGAGAAACATGTCCTTTGTCTTTTTTAAGTACTTCAGGATATTCTTGACCGTTGTCCAGTGTTCCTTGCCGGGATTACTTTGGTATCTTCCTACCAAACTTACGGCAAGGTTTACATCAGGTCTGGTACACAGCATGGCATACATAATAGATCATATGGCTGAAGCATAGGGGATGACGCTCATCTTTTCTTTATCTTTTGCCGTGGTCGGGCATTGAGCCGAGCTCAATCCCACACCTTGCAGTACAGGCAAGAACCCCTTCTTAGACTGATCCATTTTGAACTTCTTCAAAATCTTATCAAGGTATGTGCTTTGTGAAAGACCTATGAGGCGTCTCGATTTATTTCTATAGATCTTGATGCCTAATATATAAGCAGCTTCTCCAAGGTCCTTCATTGAAAAACACTTATTCAAGTAGGCCTTAATGCTGTCCAAGAATTCTATATCATTTCCCATCAGGAGTATGTCATCTACATATAATATGAGAAATGCTACAGAGCTCCCACTCACTTTCTTGTAAACGCAGGCTTCTCCATAAGTCTGCATAAACCCAAACGCTTTGATCATCTCATCAAAGCGAATGTTCCAACTCCGAGATGCTTGCACCAGCCCATAAATGGATCGCTGGAGCTTGCATACTTTGTTAGCATTCTTAGGATCGACAAAACCCTCTGGCTGCATCATATACAGTTCTTCCTTAAGATGCCCATTAAGGAATGCCGTTTTGACGTCCATCTGCCATATCTCATAATCATAGTATGCGGCAATTGCTAACATGATTCGGGCGGACTTAAGCTTCGCTACGGGAGAGAAAGTCTCATCGTAGTCAATCCCTTGAACTTGCCGATAACCCTTAGCGACAAGTCGAGCTTTATAGATGGTGACATTACCATCCGTGTCCGTCTTCTTCTTAAAGATCCATTTGTTTTCTATCGCTCGCCGATCATCGGGCAAGTCAGTCAAAGTCCATACTTTGTTTTCATACATGGATTCTATCTCGGATTTCATGGCTTCTAGCCATTTGTTGGAATCTGGACCCGCCATAGCTTCTTCATAGTTTGAAGGTTCACCGTTGTCTAACAACATGATTTCCAGGACAGGGTTGCCGTACCACTCTGGTGCGGAACGTGTCCTTGTGGACCTACGAAGTTCAGTAGCAACTTGATCCGAAGTACCTTGATCATCATCATTATTTTCCTCTTCAGTTGGTGTAGGCATCACAGGAACATTTTCCTGAGCTGCACTACTTTCCAGTTCAAGAGGTAGTACTTCATCGAGTTCTACTTTCCTCCCACTTACTTCTTTCGAGAGAAACTCTTTTTCCAGAAAGGATTCGTTCTTGGCAACAAAGATCTTGCCCTCGGATCTTAAGTAGAAGGTATACCCAATGGTTTCCTTAGGGTATCCTATGAAGACACATTTTTCCGACTTGGGTTCGAGCTTTTCAGGTTGAAGTTTCTTGACATAAGCATCGCATCCCCAAACTTTTAGAAATGACAGCTTAGGTTTCTTCCCAAACCATAATTCATATGGTGTCGTCTCAACGGATTTAGACGGTGCCCTATTTAAAGTGAATGTAGTTGTCTCTAGAGCGTATCCCCAAAATGATAGTGGTAAATCGGTAAGAGACATCATAGACCGCACCATATCTAATAGAGTGCGATTACGACGTTCGGACACACCGTTACGCTGAGGTGTTCCAGGCGGCGTGAGTTGTGAAACGATTCCACATTTCCTTAAGTGTGTACCAAATTCGTGACTTAAGTATTCTCCTCCACGATCTGATCGTAGGAATTTTATCTTTCGGTCACGTTGATTCTCTACCTCATTCTGAAATTCCTTGAACTTTTCAAAGGTCTCAGACTTGTGTTTCATTAAGTAGACATACCCATATCTACTCAAGTCATCAGTGAGAGTGAGAACATAATGATATCCTCCGCGAGCCTCAACACTCATTGGACCGCACACATCGGTATGTATGATTTCCAACAAGTTGGTTGCTCGCTCCATTGTTCCAGAGAACGGAGTCTTGGTCATCTTGCCCATGAGGCATGGTTCGCATGTGTCAAATGATTCATAATCGAGAGACTCTAAAAGTCCATCGGCATGGAGCTTCTTCATGCGCTTGACACCAATGTGACCAAGGCGGCAGTGCCACAAGTATGTGGGACTATCGTTATCAACTTTACATCTTTTGGTATTCACGCTATGAATATGTGTAGTATTACGCTCGAGATTCATTAAGAATAAACCATTGACCATCGGAGCATGACCATAAAACATATCTCTCATATAAATCGAACAACCATTATTCTCAGACTTAAATGAGTAGCCATCTCGTATTAAACGAGATCCAGATACAATGTTCATGCTCAAACTTGGCACTAAATAACAATTATTAAGGTTCAAAACTAATCCCGTGGGTAAATGTAGAGGTAGCGTGCCGACGGCGATCACATCGACTCTGGAACCATTCCCGACGCGCATCGTCACCTCGTCCTTCGCCAGTCTCCGCTTATTCCGCAGCCCCTGCTATGAGTTACAAATATGAGCAACGGCACCGGTATCAAATACCCAGGAGTTACTACGAGTACTGGTAAGGTACACATCAATTACATGTATATCAAATATACCTTTAGTGTTGCCGGCCTTCTTATCCGCTAAGTATTTGGGGCAGTTCCGCTTCCAGTGACCCTTCCCCTTGCAATAAAAGCACTCAGTCTCAGGCTTGGGTCCATTCTTTGACTTCTTCCCGGCAACTGGCTTACCGGGCGCGGCAACCTCCTTGCCGTCCTTCTTGAAGTTCTTCTTACCCTTGCCCTTCTTGAACTTAGTGGTCTTATTGACCATCAACACTTGATGTTCTTTCTTGATTTCAACCTCTGCTGACTTCAGCATAGAAAATACTTCAGGAATGGTCTTTACCATCCCCTGCATATTGCAGTTCATCACAAAGCTCTTGTAGCTTGGTGGGAGCGACTGAAGGATTCTGTCAATGACTGCCTCATCAAGGAGGTTAATATTCAGCTGGGTCATACGGTTGTGCAACCCAGACATCTTGAGTATGTGCTCACTGACAGAACTATTTTCCTCCATCTTACAACTATAGAACTTGTCAGAGATGTCATATCTCTCAACCCGGGCGTGAGCTTGGAAAACTAGTTTCAGCTCTTCGAACATCTCATATGCTTCGTGATGCTCAAAACGCTTTTGGAGCCCCGGTTCTAAGCTGTAAAGCATGCCGCACTGAACGAGGGAGTAATCATCAGCACAAGACTGCCAAGCATTCATAATGTCTTGGTTCTCTGGGACGGGAGCGTCACCTAGCGGTCCTTCTAGGACATATTGTTTCCTGGCAGCTATGAGGATGATCCTCAGGTTCCGGACCCAGTCCGTATAGTTATTGCCATCATCTTTCAGCTTGGTTTTCTCTAGGGACGTGTTGAAGTTCAAGTTGACATGAGCGTTGGCCATTTGATCTACAAGACATATTTGCAAAAGGTTTTAGACTAAGTTCATGATAATTAAGTTCATGTAATCAAATTATTGAATGAACTCCCACTCAGATTAGACATCCCTCTGGTCATCTAAGTGTTACACGATCCGAGTCGACTAGGCCGTGTCCGATCATCACGTGAGACGGACTAGTCATCGTCGGTGAACATTCTCATGTTGATCGTATCTTCCATACAACTCGTGTTCGACCTTTCGGTCTCCGTGTTCCGAGGCCATGTCTGTACATGCTAGGCTCGTCAAGTTAACTCTAAGTGTTTTTGCATGTGTAAAACTGTCTTACACCCGTTGTATGTGAACGTAAGGATCTATCACACCCGATCATCACGTGGTGCTTCGAAACGACGAACTTTAGCAACGGTGCACAGTTAGGGGGAACACTTTCTTGAAATTGTTATAAGGGATCATCTTATTTACTACCGTCGATCTAAGTAAACAAGATGCATAAACATAATAAACATCACATGCAATTATATAAAGTAGTGACATGATATGGCCAATATCATATAGCTCCTTTGATCTTCATCTTCGGGGCTCCATGATCATCTTGTCACCGGCATGACACCATGATCTCCATCATCATGATCTCCATCATCGTGTCTTCATGAAGTTGTCACGCCAATGACTACTTCTACTTCTATGACTAACGCGTTTAGCAAATAAAGTAAAGTAGTTTACATGGCGTTCTTCAATGACATGCAGGTCATACAAAATAAAGACAACTCCTATGGCTCCTGCCGGTTGTCATACTCATCGACATGCAAGTCGTGATTCCTATTACAAGAACATGATCTCATACATCACAATATATCATTCATCATTCATCACAACTTCTGGCCATATCACATCACATGACAATTGCTGCAAAAACAAGTTAGACGTCCTTAATTGTTGTTGCATCTTTTACGTGACTGCAATTGGGTTCTAGCAAGAACGTTTCCTTACCTACGAATAACCACAACGTGATCTTGTCAACGTCTATTTACCCTTCATAAGGACCCTTTTCATCGAATCAGCTCCAACTAAAGTGGGAGAGACAGACACCCGCCAGCCACCTTATGCAACTAGTGCATGTCAGTCGGTGGAACCGGTCTCACGTAAGCGTACGTGTAAGGTTGGTCCGGGCCGCTTCATCCCACAATACCGCTAAAGCAAGATAAGACTAGTAGCGGCAAGCAAGTTGAAAAGATCCACGCCCACAACAAAAGTGTGTTCTACTCGTGCAATAGAGAACTACGCATAAACCTGGCTCTGATACCACTATTGGGGAACGTTGCAGAAAATTAAAATTTTTCCTACGGTTTCACCAAGATCCATCTATGAGTTCATCTAAGCAACGAGTCAAGGGGAAGAGTTTTCATCTACATACCACTTGTAGATCGAGTGCGAAAGCGTTCAAGGGGATGGTGATGATGGAGTCGTACTCGTCGTGATTCGGATCACCGATGACCAAGTGCTGAACGGACAGCACCTCCGCGTTCAACACACGTACGGGACGGACGATGTCTCCTCCGTCTTGATCCAGCAAGGAGGAAGGAGAGGTTGAGGAAGGCAGCTCCAACGGCAGCACGACGGCGTGGTGTAGTTGGTGCAGAAGTACTCCGACAGGGCTTCGCCAAGCACGTACGGAGGAGGAGAGGTGTTGGGGAGGGGAGGGGTTGCGCCTTGAGTTGTGTTCTTGCAGCCCTCCCCTCACCCCTCTATATATAGGAGGAGAGGGGCAAGGAGGCCGGCCCTCTAGGGGAAACCCTAGAGGGGGGCGGCGGCCAAAGGGAGAGGGAAAGGGGTGGCTTGCCCCCCAAGCTAGGGGGGCGCCCCCTTTAGGGTTTCCCCTCCCCTTGACCTAGCCGCATGGGCCTAGGTGGGGAGGCGCACCCAGCCCACTAGGGGCTGGCTTCCTCTCCCACACAGCCCATGTGGCCCCCCGGGAGGGGTGGCCCCACCCGGTGGACCCCCGGAACCCTTCCGGTGGCCCCGGTACAATACAGGTATGCCACCGAAACTTTCCGGTGTCCGTTTAACCACTTTCCATATATAAATCTTTACCTCCGGACCATTCCGGAACTCCTCGTGACGTCCGGGATCTCATCCGGGACTCCGAACAACATTCGGTAATCACATACTTGTCTTCCTGATAACCCTAGCGTCACCGAACCTTAAGTGTGTAGACCCTACGGGTTCGGGAGACATGCAGACATGACCGAGACGACCTCAGGTCAATAACCAACAGCGGGATCTGGATACCCATGTTGGCTCCCACATGCTCCTCGATGTTGTCATCGGATGAACCACGATGTCGAGGATTCGATCAAACCCCTATGCAATTCCCTTTGTCAGACGGTATGTTACTTGCTCGAGACTCGATCGTCGGTATCCCAATACCTCGTTCAGTCTTGTTACCGGCAAGTCACTTTACTCGTACCGTAATGCATGATCCCGTGACTAGACACTTGGCCACCTTGAGCTCATTATGATGATGCACTACCGAGTGGGCCCAGTGATACCTCTCCGTAACACGGAGTGACAAATCCCAGTCTCGATCCGTGTCAACCCAACAGACACTTTCGGAGATACCTGTAATGCACCTTTATAGTCACCCAGTTACGTTGTGACGTTTGGTACACCCAAAGCACTCCTACGGTATCCGGGAGTTACACAATCTCTGGTCTAAGGAAGAGATACTTGACATTGGAAAAGCTCTAGCAAACGAACTAACCGACCTTTGTGCTATGCTTAGGATTGGGTCTTGTCCATCACATCATTCTCCTAATGATGTGATCCCGTTATCAACGACATCCAATGTCCATAGCCAGGAAACCATGACTATCTGTTGATCACAACGAGCTAGTCAACTAGAGGCTCATTAGGGACATATTGTGGTCTATGTATTCACACGTGTATTACGATTTCCGGATAATACAGTTATAGCATGAATAAAAGACTATTATCATGAACAAAGAAATATAATAATAACACTTTTATTATTGCCTCTAGGGCATATTTCCAACAAATACCTAGTTCAATCTCGTTACCGGCAAGTCTCTTTACTCGTTACGTAATGCATCATCCCGTAACTAACTCATTAGCTACATTGCTTGCAAGGCTTATAGTGACGTGCATTACTGAGAGGGCCCAGGGATACCTCTCCGACAATCAGAGTGACAAATCCTAATCTCGAAATACGCCAACTCAACATGTACCTTCGGAGACACCTGTAGAGCTCCTTTATAATCACCCAGTTACGTTGTGACGTTTGGTAGCACACAAAGTGTTCCTCCGGTAAATGGGAGTTGCATAATCTCATAGTCATAGGAACATGTATAAGTCATGAAGAAAGCAATAACAACATACTAAATGATCAAGTGCTAAGCTAACAGAATGGGTCAAGTCAATCACATCATTCTCCTAATGATGTGATCCCGTTAATCAAATGACAACTCATGTCTATGGTTAGGAAACACAACCATCTTTGATCAACGAGCTAGTCAAGTAGAGGCATACTAGTGACACTATGTTTGTCTATGTATTCACACATGTATTATGTTTCCGGTTAATACAATTCTAGTGTGAATAATAAACATTTATCATGATATGAGGAAATATATAATAACTTTATTATTGCCTCTAGGGCATATTTCCTTCGGTCTCCCACTTGCACTAGAGTCAATAATGTAGATTATACAGTAATGATTCTAACACCCATGGAGCCTTGGTGCTGATCATGTTTTGCTCATGGAAGAGGCTTAGTCAATGGGTCTGCAACATTCAGATCCGTATGTATCTTGCAAATCTCTATGTCTCCCACCTGGACTTGGTCCCGGATGGAATTGAAGCATCTCTTGATGTGCTTGGTTCTCTTGTGAAATCTAGATTCCTTTGCCAAGGCAATTGCACCAGTATTGTCACAAAAGATTTTCATTGGATCCGATGCACTAGGTATGACACCTAGATCGGATATGAACTCCTTCATCCAGACTCCTTCATTTGTTGCTTCTGAAGCAGCTATGTACTCCGCTTCACATGTAGATCCCACCACGCCGTTTTGTTTAGAACTGCACCAACTGACAGCCCCACTATTCAATATAAACATGTATCCGGTTTGCGATTTAGAATCATCTGGATCAGTGTCAAAGCTTGCATCGACGTAACCATTTACGACTAGCTCTTTATCACCTCCATAAACGAGAAACATATCCTTAGTCCTTTTCAGGTATTTCAGGATATTCTTGACCGCTGTCCAGTGATCCACTCCTGGATTACTTTGGTACTTCCCTGCTAAACTTATTGCTAAGCATACATCAGGTCTGGTACACAGCATTGCATACATGATAGAGCCTATGGCTGAAGCATAGGGAACATCTTTCATTTTCTCTCTATCTTCTGCTGTGGTCGGGCATTGAGTCCGACTCAACTTCACACCTTGTAACACAGGCATGAACCCTTTCTTTGCTTGATCCATTTTGAACCTTTTCAAAACTTTATCAAGGTATGTGCTTTGTGAAAGTCCAATTAAGCGTCTTGATCTATCTCTATAGATCTTGATGCCTAATATATAAGCAGCTTCACCGAGGTCTTTCATTGAAAAACTTTTATTCAAGTATCCTTTTATGCTATCCAGAAATTCTATATCATTTCCAATCAACAATATGTCGTCTACATATAATATCAGAAATGCTACAGAGCTCCCACTCACTTTCTTGTAAATACAGGCTTCTCCAAAAGTCTGTATAAAACCATATGCTTTGATCACACTATCAAAACGTTTATTCCAACTCCGAGAGGCTTGCACCAATCCATAAATGGATCGCTGGAGCTTGCACACTTTGTTAGCACCTTTTGGATCGACAAAACCTTCTGGTTGCATCATATACAACTCTTCTTCTAGAAATCCATTCAGGAATGCAGTTTTGACATCCATTTGCCATATTTCATAATCATAAAATGCGGCAATTGCTAACATGATTCGGACAGACTTAAGCATCGCTACGGGTGAGAAAGTCTCATCGTAGTCAACCCCTTGAACTTGTCAAAAACCTTTCGCAACAAGTCGAGCTTTGTAGACAGTAACATTACCATCAGCGTCAGTCTTCTTCTTGAAGATCCATTTATTCTCGATAGCTTGCCGATCATCGGGCAAGTCAACCAAAGTCCATACTTTGTTCTCATACATGGATCCCATCTCAGATTTCATGGCCTCAAGCCATTTTGCGGAATCTGGGCTCATCATCGCTTCCTCATAGTTCGTAGGTTCACCATGGTCAAGTAACATGACCTCCAGAATAGGATTACCGTACCACTCTGGTGTAGATCTTACTCTGGTTGACCTACGAGGTTTGGTAGTAACTTGATCTGAAGTTTCATGATCAATATCATTAGCTTCCTCACTAATTGGTGTAGTTGTCACAGGAACCGGTTTCTGTGATGAACTACTTTCCAATAAGGGAGCAGGTACAGTTACCTCATCAAGTTCTACTTTCCTCCCACTCACTTCTTTCAAGAGAAACTCCTCTATAAAGGATCTGAATTTAGCAACAAAAGTCTTGCCTTCAAATCTGTGATAGAAGGTGTACCCAATAGTCTTCTTTGGGTATCCTATGAAGACACATTTCTTCGATTTGGGTTCGAGCTTATCAGGTTGAAGTTTTTTCACATAAGCATCGCAGCCCCAAACTTTGAGAAACGACAACTTTGATTTCTTGCCAAACCAAAGTTCATAAGGCATCGTCTCAACGGATTTTGATGGTGCCCTATTTAACATGAATGCGACCGTCTCTAAAGCATAATCCCAAAATGATAGCGGTAAATCAGTAAGAGACATCATAGATCACACCATATCTAGTAAAGTACGATTACGACGTTCGGACACACCATTACGTTGTGGTGTTCCGGGTGGCGTGAGTTGCGAAAATATTCCGCATTGTTTCAAATGTAAACTCGTAACTCAAATATTCTCCTCCACGATCAGATCGTAGAAATTTTATTTTTCTTGTTACGATGACTTTCCACTTCACTCTGAAATTCTTTAAACTTTTCAAATGTTTCAGACTTATGTTTCATTAAGTAGAGATACCCATATCTGCTCAAATCATCTGTGAAGGTGAGAAAATAACGATACCCACCGCGTGCCTCAATGTTCATTGGACCACATACATCAGTATGTATGATTTCCAACAAATCTATTGCTTGCTCCATAGTTTCGGAGAACGGCGTTTTAGTCATCTTGCCCATGAGGCATGGTTCGCAAGTACCAAGTGATTCATAATCAAGTGATTCTAGAAGTCCATCAGTATGGAGTTTCTTCATGCGCTTTACACCAGTATGACCCAAACTGCAGTGCCACAAATAAGTTGCACTATCATTATCAACTCTGCATATTTTGGCTTCAATATTATGAATATGTGTATCACTACTATCGAGATTCAATAAAAATAGACCACTCTTCAAGGGTGCATGACCATAAAAGATATTACTCATATAAATAGAACAACCATTATTCTCTGATTTAAATGAATAACCGTCTCGCGTCAAACAAGATCCAGATATAATGTTCATGCTTAACGCTAGCACCAAATAACAATTATTCAGGTCTAAAACTAATCCCGAAGGTAGATGTAAAGGTAGAGTGCCGACCGCGATCACATCGACTTTGGAACCATTTCCCACGTGCATCGTCACCTCGTCCTTAGCCAATCTTTGCTTAATCCATACTCCCTGTTTCGAGTTGCAAATATGAGCAACAGAACCAGTATCAAATACCCAGGTGCTACTGCGAGCATTAGTAAGGTACACATCAATAACATGTATATCACATATACCTTTGTTCACCTTGCCATCCTTCTTATCCGCCAAATACTTGGGGCAGTTCTGCTTCCAGTGACCAGTCTGCTTGCAGTAGAAGCACTCAGTCTCAGGTTTAGGTCCAGACTTGGGTTTCTTCTCTTGAGCAGCAACTTGCTTGTTGTTCTTCTTGAAGTTCCCCTTCTTTTTCCCTTTCCCCTTTTTCTTGAAACTGGTGGTCTTGTTGACCATCGACACTTGATGCTCCTTTTTGATTTCTACCTCCGCAGCTTTTAGCATTGCGAAGAGCTCGGGAATAGTCTTGTTCATCCCTTGCATATTATAGTTCATCACGAAGCTCTTGTAGCTTGGTGGCAGTGACTGAAGAATTCTGTCAATGACACTATCATCAGGAAGATTAACTCCTAGTTGAATCAAGAGATTATTATACCCAGACATTTTGAGTATATGTTCACTGACAAAACTATTCTCCTCCATCTTGTAGCTATAGAACTTATTGGAGACTTCATATCTCTCAATCCGGGCATTTGCTTGAAATATTAACTTCAACTCCTGGAACATCTCATATGCTCCATGACGTTCAAAACGTCGTTGAAGTCCCGGTTCTAAGCTGTAAAGCATGGCACACTAAACTATCGAGTAGTCATCAGCTTTGCTCTGCCAGACGTTCTTAACGTTGTCAGTTGCATCTGCAGCAGGCCTGGCACCCAGCGGTTCTTCCAGGACGTAATTCTTCTGTGCGGCAATGAGGATAATACTCAAGTTACGGACCCAGTCCATGTAATTTCTACCATCATCTTTCAACTTAGCTTTCTCAAGGAATGCATTAAAATTCAACGGAACAACAGCACGAGCCATCTATCTACAACAAACATAGACAAGCAAAATACTATCAGGTACTCATGATAAATTTAAGTTCAATTCATCATATTACTTAAGAACTCCCACTTAGATAGACATCCCTCTAATCATCTAAGTGATCGCGTGATCCAAATCAACTAAACCATGTCCGATCATCACGTGAGATGGAGTAGTTTTCAATGGTGAACATCACTATGTTGATCATATCTACTATATGATTCACGCTCGACCTTTCGGTCTCAGTGTTCCGAGGCCATATCTGTATATGCTAGGCTCGTCAAGTTTAACCTGAGTATTCTACGTGTGCAACTATTTTGCACCCGTTGTATTTGAACGTAGAGCCTATCACACCCGATCATCACGTGGTGTCTCAGCACGAAGAACTTTCGCAACGGTGCATACTCAGGGAGAACACTTATACCTTGAAATTTAGTGAGAGATCATCTTATAATGCTACCATCAATCAAAGCAAAATAAGATGCATAAAGGATAAACATCACATGTAATCAATATAAGTGATATGATATGGCCATCATCATCTTGTGCTTGTAATCTCCATCTCCGAAGCACCGTCATGATCACCACCGTTACTGGCGCGACACCTTGATCTCCATCGTAGCATAGTTGTTGTTTCGCCACCTATTGCTTCTACAACTATCGCTACCGCTTAGTGATAAAGTAAAGCAATTACAAGGCGATTGCATTGCATACAATAAAGCGGCAACCATATGGCTCCTGCCAGTTGCTGATAACTCGGTTACAAAACATGATCATCTCATACAATAAAATATAGCATCACGTCTTGACCATATCACATCACAACATGCCCTGCAAAACAAGTTAGACGTCCTCTACTTTGTTGTTGCAAGTTTTACGTGGCTGCTACGGGCTGAGCAAGAACCGTTCTTACCTACGCATCAAAACCACAATGATAGTTCGTCAAGTTAGTGTTGTTTTAACCTTCTCAAGGACTCGGCGTAGCCACACTCGGTTCAACTAAAGTTGGAGAAACTGACACCCGCCAGCCACCTATGTGCAAAGCACGTTGGTAGAACCAGTCTTGCGTAAGCGTACGCGTAATGTCGGTCCGGGCCGCTTCATCCAACAATACCGCCGAACCAAAGTATGACATGCTGGTAAGCAGTATGACTTGTATCACCCACAACTCACTTGTGTTCTACTCGTGCATATAACATCTACGCATAAAACCAGGCTCAGATGCCACTGTTGGGGAACATAGTAATTTCAAAAAAATTCCTACGCACACACAAGATCATGGTGATGCATAGCAACGAGAGGGGAGAGTGTTGTCCATGTACCCTCGTAGACCGAAAGCGGAAGCGTTAGCACAACGTGGTTGATGTAGTCGTACGTATTCACGATCCGATCGATCAAGTACAGAACATACGGCACCTCCGAGTTCAGCACACGTTCAGCTTGATGACGTCCCTCGAACTCCGATCCAGCCGAGCTTCGAGGGAGAGTTCCGTCAGCATGATGGTGTGGTGACGATGATGATGTTCTACAGATGCAGGGCTTCGCCTAAGCACCGCTATGATATTATCAAGGTGGCATATGATGGAGGGGGGCACCGCACACGGCTAAGAGATCAATGATCAATTCTTGTGTCTCTAGGGGGTGCCTTCCTCCCCGTATATAAAGGAGTGGAGGAGGGGGAGGGGGTCGGCCACCCTTGGTGCGCCCCATGAGGAGTCCTACTCCCACCGGGAGTAGGACTCCCCCCTTCCTTGTTGGAGTAGGAAAGGAGAAGGAAGGAGAGAGGGGGAAAGGAAAGGGGGGGCGCCGCCCCCCTCCTTGTCCAATTTGGACTAGGGGGAGGGGCGCGCGGCTGCCCCTTGGACGCCTCTCCTCTTCCACCACTTGGGACCAT
>NC_041389.1:627827708-627829050 GCF_002162155.2 Triticum dicoccoides
GCCCCGGTACTCCGGTATAAATCCGATAACCCCCGAAACCATTCCGGTGTCCGAATATAGTCATCCAATATATCAATCTTCATGTCTCGACCATTTCGAGACTCCTCATCATGTCCGTGATCACATCCGGGACTCCGAACTATCTTCGGTACATCAAAACACATAAACTCATAATGTAATCGTTGTCTAACTTTAAGCGTGCGGACCCTACGGGTTCGAGAACTATGCAGACATGACCAAGACACGTCTCCGGTCAATAACCAATAGCGGAACCTAGATGCTCATATTGGCTCCCACATATTCTACGAAGATCTTTATCGGTCAAACCGCATAACAACATACGTTGTTCCCTTTGTCATCGGTATGTTACTTGCCCGAGATCCGATCGTCGGTATCTCAATACCTAGTTCAATCTCGTTATCGGAAAGTCTCTTTACTCGTTACGTAATGCATCATCCCGTAACTAACTCATTAGCTATATTGCTTGCAAGGCTTATAGTGACGTGCATTATTGAGAGGGCCCAGGGATACCTCTCCGACAATCAGAGTGACAAATCCTAATCTCGAAATACGCCAACTCAACATGTACCTTCGGAGACACCTGTAGAGCTCCTTTATAATCACCCGGTTACGTTGTGACGTTTGGTAGCACACAAAGTGTTCCTTCGGTAAACGGGAGTTGCATAATCTCATAGTCATAGGAACATGTATAAGTCATGAAGAAAGCAATAGCAACATACTAAACGATCAAGTGCTAAGCTAACGGAATGGGTCAAGTCAATCACATCATTCTCCTAATGATGTGATCCCGTTAATCAAATGAAAACTCATGTCTATGGTTAGGAAACACAACCATCTTTGATCAACGAGCTAGTCAAGTAGAGGCATACTAGTGACACTATGTTTGTGTATGTATTCACACATGTATTATGTTTCCGGTTAATACAATTCTAGCATGAATAATAAACATTTATCATGATATGAGGAAATAAATAATAACTTTATTATTGCCTCTAGGGCATATTTCCTTCACCTTCAATGGTGGAGCCCTCCGTGGACTCGCGCAACCGTTACCCTTCATGGGTTGAAGTCTCCATCAACGTAGATGTACGATACCACCACCTATCAGAACCGCGGATAAAAAATCTCCGTGTCTCCAAATTGCGTTTGCACACTCCAATCCCATCCCTTTACATTCTTGCAATTTGCATGCTTTACTTTCCGCTGCTCATATACTCTTGTCATGCTTGCTTGATATGTATTGTGAATGTTAAAACTTGTGCCAAAACTCCACTTCAACTTAAAGAGATTAAAAACTGCAACTTTTCTTACTTAGAGTTTA
>NC_041389.1:627829329-627832362 GCF_002162155.2 Triticum dicoccoides
CCAGCTCATCGGCGAGGCCACTCATGAAGGCGAAGTAGGTAGCAGCGGGCTGGGTCCTTTATGCGCATTGATGAGGGAGGTACGGATGTTGTTTACGCGGCTCAGTGACTGCGACGAGTACATGCCCACCAGCATCGTCCAGAGCGCATGCGCCATGGTGACTGTGGTCACCGTGACCAACACCTCCTTGGAGAGGTTGCTCAGCAGGTAACTGAGCACTTACTGGTCCTCTCGGAGCCAGATAGGGTGGAGAGGGTTGGGCACGAATGTCTCCTTGCCGTCCTTGTCCTTGCCGGCGAGGAGCTTGGCCGACTCCGGTGATGTGCCGTCGATGAAGCCGAAGACACCGGCGCCACACAGTTGGGGTGTGATCTGCGTGCGCCACAACACGTAGTTCGTGCGGGAAAGCTTCTCGATGACCTGCCCATTGAGATTGGACTGGGTGACGCCGGAGGAGGAAGACATGGTTTCGGCACAGGTGGAGTCAATGGAGCTAGATGGGAAGTAGGAAGGCTCTGATTACCATGTGCGTTGGCGGAAACGTCTTGCCCGATCTAGGGCGACGTGTTGCATGTTAAATAGGTAGGGTGTGATCCTGGCATATGCGTACATAGTTTGTTGAGATACAACTTGTAGAGGAAGAAATACAAGAGATAAGCTAGGAAAGAAGTTACAGAATATATCATATGCGTGCACCTAGCTACCTCAATATCTCTCTAACTGAATAATCTTCTCAACCTTCTATATGTCACGTATAACATATGTTTAACACCCCCTACCAATTATATGTGAAGGCAACTGGCATGATGTAGCTGTAGGAAATATCCCTATGCACAATGAAGTTCAGCAGGCTGAAGTTATCAACAATGTTAACCAAATCCCCAACCTGAATGATGATCATGTCATGGAGCAGAGACACAACATGAATGACCACATCATTGGTAACATTGATGCTGATGTGGAGATGCCAGACACTCCACCCCCACGCAGAACTCTTCACACACCACTGGTTATGCATATGAGGACCTTGCTAAGATTGTCTCTGTTTATCAATTTATCAGTTTACTGAACAGTAACCAGGTAACAGGTGCTTGGTGTAAAATTGTTGATGTGCAAGAAGATGGTGGTATAAGGGGAAATGGTTTTATTCAGATCAGCACCACTTGCTCCTCCGAAACCACCGAATCCTCTGTTAGAGAAGTTACTGAATTATCCTCTGAGTTGCATGCTCACACTTGCCTTCCTGCCCTGCCATTGAACAAGCGCAAGAAAACTATACCTGTTGATGATGCTCTTGTCAGGAGAAGCGGTATACTTGCTAAGCTCAATGATGGCTTCACGAACCCTGCATGGAGGCTGCTCTGACTGAACACACTGAGAAGCAGAAGAAGATCCCCAAGATGAGTCAGAACGTGTCTGTGAACTTGGAGCCGCAATTTGAAGCTTCAATGATGGACAAAAATGCTTGGCCTCCTCCTCACGTATCTACAATCCAGTGCATGGCTACTGAGCAGAGCAAGATTCCTGCTAATCAGGTGTCTGCAGATGCTCTGAACTATGACAGTTCTAATGACAGTGTGTGATCTGTCATCTTATTGGGCTGTGAGCAAGCCTCATTCTGATTGCTCAGTTGTCTTACTTATTTGTGTTAGCAAACCCTTTGGTTATCTTTATGTTGGTTCATGGGCAGTTATGTGTTTGAACTTATATCTGTGTGCTGAATTATCTGAGATCTGCCGCTCCGTAACGAACACTATCAGTATATAGTCTATTTGCATTTACCAGTGTCTCTCATTCTGCCTGCTTGAGTATCTGTGAGGGGCATTAACTCCCAGGATAGATGGAATGATATCAGGTTTAAAAAAAATGAGAGCAACAGCAAGATCATCTGCTCTTAGGAACTTTTGTCCCAGGAGACTTGGACAGTTGGTTTGCTTTTTCACCCTCTGTAGGGGCTTCTGGTGGTTTGATTATTATTTGGAATGGATCAATCCTTACAGGAACAATTATTACCCAGTCATACTTTCAGATCACAGTGCAATTTAAGTGTAATATCAGCAACACAGTATGGTACCTTACCAATGTTTATGGCCCTAATAGTAGAAGGAAAAACTGGATTTTCTGACTGAGTATTTAACTTGGATACCTCCAATATGGACAACTGAATTATTATGGGCGACTTTAACTAGGGCCTGAAAACAGAGACAGAGCTGGAGGCGACCACCTTGGTATGCTCCATTACAACTCTATCATCCAGCATTATGATTTAGTTGAAATTCCCCTAAATGGGAGACCTTTCACTAGAAGCAACATGTGGGAGAGACTTGACTGGGTATTCACATCCCCTGCTTCGACCTCAATCTTTCCCAACACTTTCGCTATCCCTATGGCTAGAATCACATCTGATCATGTGCCTATCAAAATTCAAGTTGACAATAAAATTCCTAAATCCCAAATTTTTAGATTTGAGGAATTTTGGGTGGAGTTTGAGGGATTTTTTCAGGTGGTAGAGAATGCTTGGCATAATTCTATCTTCTACAGTAACTCTGCCATCTGGACATTATGAGAGTTTTGAGGTATCCTTTGGAGATGCCCTTAGCCCAAAGGGTTGCTCAGAAGAATCGGAAAACCAAACTGCCATGCACACGATGTTTACACACAGCACTTGAATCAAACGGGGTATGAGTGATGGTGAGCGTGCCGGCTGTAAATTGGCAGCAGGATTGTCGTTCGTATAGCAGCACTCATCAGAAAATAGCAAGATCATAAAAAAGATAGAAACAGATGCATCGCGAACTAATTTAATTTGGTGATTGAAGTAAGTTGAAAAAAAAAAACGATGCAGCCAGGCTATGTTCCGGGAATTATCCACTATCTTGCCATTCACCAGATTCTTCAGTCTGTAGGCTCCAGAAGTTAGCACCGAGTAATTCCTAAATATATCACATGCGAGAATAAAGAATTTTCTATAGCATATTTCCACAAATTTTGTGTTCTTTTATTGTGTCATGTCTTCTTGTCCACATGCAAAAA
>NC_041389.1:627832685-627845517 GCF_002162155.2 Triticum dicoccoides
ACATGCAAAAAAAAAAAAAAAAGATCGTCTGTTATATTTCATGATTGAGTTTCTTGTATTAAGCAAGAGAATATTTTATACTTCATTATGTTCATCAACTTCTAACTTTTGATTAAATTATGTATTTTAGTTATATGTTTGACCAAATATATGTGAATAGCTTCCACAAACAATGGTGAAAGATTACCCTAATGAAACATTATTTGCTCTCTCCATTATTAGGATATATGTAGGGAGGCCTGCTACGCCAAAAGCGAGAAAAACTCCATCCCTTTCGAAAAAAGTTTAGTTCAATACGACTACAATAATTGTTCACTATAATCACTACTAGTCTTCAAAGCTACAATATTCAAGTCAATTTCAATTTATGCTGCTCCATGCTTAATTAAAAGGAACTTACATGAGATAGCATGTGATAATTCATGGTACTACAATGATAACTCTGTCCTCATAGGGGCAACTGTAAACTGGAATTATAAACAAATACTACAAAATCACTAGAGGTGATTCTAAATTGGTTCTTCGTTCTTCAATGTGAGTTAAAAACAGCATGATCAATGCTACAATGATTCTTGTTGTTGCTGAAGGCTGCAACGACACCGTTTAAAATATATGCAGGCAAAAGGCAAAACAAAGGCATAATTCAGTGAAAGTGCATCCTATCCTTCCCGCACATGAACTGGAATGGTGAAAGGTTGTACCTCTGACCTTGGCGGTTGTAGTAGCTTAGTAGGTTCTGGTAGATGGTGAAGCAAGAAGGACAAGACGGTCTTACATTCGCGAACAGGGTAGCACAACCTATGTTCTACATCTGTTCATAAATAAGACATTTTGATAGTGTAGATTTAACTGCCAAAACATCTTATATTTAGGAAGAGGGAGTATTACTCTGTTGGCACAACAGTTCGCTCCACAAAATACACACAACAACTAAGAAGTCATCAATCATTCACAGCAGTAGAATGGGCACACCCAAAAAGGATACCTGTAATGCTCAGAAATGCACAGAGTAGACATGCTCTTGCCAACCATTGAAATGACTCTAAGCCCATGGCAAAACAAACTCTCAAGAGTTCAACAAGGAATTCAAGATACAATATATTAAAGGTTCCAGAACCAAAACATTATCTAGGGCAAAACATCATCCAAGGTAATCGTCTAAACAAGAACACTCCTTAAGATTGTGGAAATGGACCAACACAGTAGTAGCAAAGCTATGCGGGATCTTTGTGAAGCAGCTTATCGCTTCTTGGAGACACCAACAGTCTTTCCTCTCCTGCCGGTAGTCTTTGTGTGCTGACCACGGACACGCACGCCCCAGTAGTGACGAAGACCACGATGGTTCCTGGAAAAGAGCAGGGTTTCAAGCATAAGTGATCGCTCACACATCTATGCACTAGGACAATGCTAATGCAAAGTGAAGTTTTAAGGAATCATCCATCAGGCTTTGACATACAACTCTTGGAAACAAAGCATTGCTACATACAAGATACACACAGGTACACATAAATACATTGACAATCCTCAATACTAGATTGCAAGACATAACAATAATGTAACTAAGTAAGTCGACAAGGGCATAGGGCAGACTATAAAATCTGGATACAAGTAATACACAAACTAGTTCCAACAGATTTACCAAATTGAACTGTACTATAACCTAATTAGAGCTGGCACAAGTTCCAGGTAATAACCATCCATACAGGGCTACCATGTTGTATTTTTGTAGAAATAAGCATCAAATAACTATCTACACAAGAAAATGTCTAAGCAGACTAGCAGTCAACAGAACGGCACATAGATGTAACACATGAGGCTAGACTTGCTACCCTGACATTTCAGGCAATCTAGTGTTCAGGAGATTTGACTTCCAGCAGAAAACTATGTCAATCAACAACCCTAGCTAATAATAGCAAATTAAACTGTATACTAACAGGCAAGACACGAACTGCTAGTCCTTATACGTGAAGTGCAAGCATCATCAGCAGTTGAATCTAACACATAGCCATATATCAATCAAACAATGGCAAGGGGCAAAAAGAAAAGAGGGAACGGCGAGGTTATACCTGATCTTCTTGAGCCTCTCAAGGTCATCCCTGAGCTTCATGTCCACGGCGTTGGAGACGACCTGGGAGAACCTGCCGTCCTTATAATCCTTCTTCCTGTTGAGGAACCAGTCCGGCACCTTGAACTGGCGCGGGTTGTGCACCACCGCCATCAGGCGGTCCATCTCCTCCGCGGAAAGCTCTCCAGCCCTGCACACCCCCCACAGAACATAGCGCGAGATCAGCACCCCACCCACCACCACAAGATCTGGCGAGAAAGGGGGACGGTTGGTTCCTCACCTCTTGTTCATGTCGATGTCGGCCTTCTTGCAGACGATGTTGGAGAAGCGGCGGCCCACACCCTTGATGGAGGTCAGCGCGAACATGATCTTCTGCTTACCGTCGACGTTGGTGTTGAGCACACGAAGGATGTGCTGGAACTCCTCACCCGCGATCAGCGACTGCGGCCAAGGAAGAATCACGGACGTCAGCACACGAGGCGGGATCCGCGAGAGGAGGAGGAGGGCGGACATGGCGGGGGGAGACGCTTACCATGGCTGCAGTCGGCGGCGGCGGCGGCGGCGGCGGCGGCGGCTGCGGTGCTCGGGGGCAGGAGGGGAGGAGGTGCGTTCGCGTCTAAGGTTTTGGAGGCTGGGTCGTGGGGATGAATTATATACCCGAGGTGAAACCCTAGTGCTTCATCGGACGGCTGTGATCTGCGGGAGGGATGCCGATTCCTGCGGGCTCTGTAAGTGGGCGGCTTTCTTGGGCTCTATTTCAACAGGCCTTTTTCTGGACTTTCCTTGGGGGCTTTTTGAACGGGCTGTTGGGGGAGCCTCTGCCTCGCAGGAGCGTTTGCTCTTTTGTTTTTTATTTTTTTAACTCATTTGCTCTTTTATTTTATGTCTTCTTTTGTGGGCAACCTTTTATTTTATGTCTACTATACCTCATTTGCCCTTTTCTGATGGGATTCTTTTAATTGTTTTCTCCTTTTACCCTTGATGTTTATTTATCTTAAGATATCGTTGAAAATCCTCTATAACACTAAGCTCCTTAATTTTAAAGCGCTCACAATCAGTTGAGGTCTCTAATTGAAATTAGGCCACCCGATTTTGACCGGGTCAACAATTTCTCAATGCTTTGAAAGATCCGAGGCAATGGCGTTGATAAATTGATCATTGAGGCAGCCAACGTACCAAAAAGAGATGCATTCTACATTGCCCGGAATCACCTTGGTGATGGAATTGAAAATTGCACTATCTCCATCACCCATATAGACACCTAAATGCCGCCAAGGTTTACCTGGTTCTGTCTGACACATCAAAGCGCACCTTTTCTTCATGAATGAGTTAATGTCGCTTGATGGTTCTTTGAGCCAACATTTTTAAGTTGAGAAATAAAATTGTATAATGCAACCGAAATCTACATGATCCATACTCCTCGTCCGACAAAGCATCGGAGCCCATCACTTTACCTAAAAAAATCACAAAAAATCCGGCCGGACAATGTGTCGAACACATCAAGCGCAAGGCGGAGCCGAAGAGTTGCCGGACGTACCACGGTGACGTCCGGCCGGCGATGACGTCCCCTGCAGTGAGGACGGGAGTGCTCTTCCGAAGCTGGCAGCAGAGAGCCTAGGAACAGATGTGAAGCAGGCGCGGTGGCAGAGCGCGAGATGGTTGGCATGGAGGAGGAAGAAGATAGTAGATAGCAAATGGATCAGGCTGGTCTTCAGGGTGGATTTGGTGCAATTTGGGGTGGGTGTCGGTGTCAAAACCGACGGATCTCGGGTAGGGGTCCCGAACTGTGCGTCTAAGGCTAATGGTAATAGGAGGCGGGGGACACAATGTTTACCCAGGTTCGGGCCCTCTCTATGGAGGTAATACCCTACTTCCAGCTTGATTGATCTTGATGAATATGAGTATTACAAGAGTTGATCTACCACGAGATCGTAATGGCTAACCTAGAAGCTAGCCTATGATTATGATTGTTCTTCTTGTCCTATGGACTAAACCCTCCGGTTTATATAGACAGTGGAGGGGGCTAGGGTTACACAAAGTCGGTTACAGATAAAGGAATCTACATATCCGAATCGGCAAGCTTTCCTTCCATGCAAAGGAGAGTCCCATCCGGACACAGGACAAAGTCTTCTATCTTGTATCTTCATAGCCCAATAGTCCGCACATGTATATAGTCCGGCTGTCCGAGGACCCCTTAATCCAGGACTCCCTCAGTAGCCCGTGAACCAGGCTTCAATGACGATGAGTCCAGCGCGCAGATTGTCTTCGGCATTGCAAGGTGGGTTCCTTCTCCGAATACTTTAAAGTAGATCTTGAACACAAGAATCGTGTCTGGCTCTGCAAATCAAATTCCACATACCACCGTAGAGAGTATAGTATTCCACGAGTCCAATCCGCTGACAACTTTTTATAGCGTGACATCACGCCACTGTCCGTATTTCGAGGTGCGGTTTTATTGGCACGTCTTGTCGAAGCAGAGATCGTGTCCCCTTATCACGGGATTCTCATCAATACGGGCATGGGTAACCCAACCGTGTCATCTGCACGGCGCTTGGGGAATAGGCAAATTTTAAGGCGAGTGGGGAGGCGCATGACTTTTACTACCGTTATAAAGGGATAAGGATTCATCCTTGTTCACCCACGCCTTCTCCTTCCTCTGCCAATCCATTCTCGAGCTCCAGCACCCAAGCTCTCGCCTTCTCCACTCAAAAAAGCACTCCCATCATGTCCGGATCCAGAGCAGGAGGTAAGTGGATGGCCTCCTCCGTCAAGGAGAAGGACATCAAGAAGCTCCGGGAGGCCGGGTACCTAGCCAAGGAAATCGCCCATCGACTTCCGGCCAAGGGACAGATCGTCCCCACCCCGGAGCCCTAAGAGAGGGTGGTGTTCCTTACACACTTCATCCGCGGGCAGGGATTCCCCCTCCACCCGTTCGTCAATGGACTGATGTACTACTACGGGCTGGACTTCCATGATCTGGCCCCCAATTCCATCCTCAACATCTCGGCATTTATTGTCGTGTGCGAGGCCTTCTTCCGCATTCCACCTCACTTTGGATTATGGCTGAAGACTTTCAATGTGAAGCCAAAGGTGGTGAGCGGCCAACAAGCAGAGTGCGGAAGCGCCATGGTGGGCAAGATGCCCAATGTCACCTGGCCTGAAGGCTCCTTCGTGGAGACTGTCAAAGGATGGCAGTCGGGGTGGTTCTACATCACCGAGCCGCGCGGCACCAACTGGGCAGCGGCTCCTGCATTCCAATCCGAAGTCCCGATGCGGCTCACCTCCTAGCAAGAGAAGGGCCTAACCTGGGGCTCTTCGGACGAGCTGATAGTGCACCAGACGCGCGTTTAGAGCATGATAAACAAGAAAGTCAAGCTAATCAACATGATCCATGCTAGTTCGCCAGATACTTCCGTGCCAATGCCGGACTTGCTATTTGTGGGAGTTCAATCCGACCAAGCACCAGACGCTACTAGATCTCTTCGGCATGATGCATAAAGACATTTGAAAGGTGCTCTTCAAGTCCAGTGAGACGCCACCGCCCACGACCGAGGACCATGGGCATAGCCTAACTCGCCTTACTAATCCGGTAAGTTCTTTCATGTTTTCAAGGTGTACCCTTTACTTGCATATTCGAGGAAGGCATCTAAGCCTCCTTATCAATTTTTTCAGGACTGGATAGAGATAGCGGAGCGGATTAACTGTCCGGCTCCGCTGCCCAAAGGCCCAGAAACCCCACTTCTGACGACGATGTTGTTTCCGGTGCCTTATGAGGTGCTAGAGAAGAAGGCCAAGAAGAAGGCCAAGGGGAGCAGAGGTGGTCTTCACCGCAAGGGCACTTCGGACGCGACGTCTGAAGATGCCAAGGTTCACTCCTCCGCCAAAGACGACGAGGAAGAGGAGGAAGAAGAAGAAAGTTGTTCCTCCCTGTAGGGGGGAGAAAGAAGAGGACAGCCTCCACGCATGTGGAGGCCGAGGTGTCCAAGAAGGGGAAGGCTTCCCTTCCGGACAGCTCCGCAACGGCCACCGACAGCAGCTAGGAATGGGAGCCCAGGGAGAAGCCCCTGGCCCAATCGTAAGTGTCCGAACACGTTCATGTATCCAGCCTTTTTTGCTTCATTGTTTTAATGTGCTAAATTATGCATATGCAGTCCGGCTCGGTCCAACCTCGAGCGGTCCTTATCTTCGAAGGACTCGCTGGACCCGGCCGCGATGGACAACGGGACCATTCCGTCGGCCTGCTCTCCCAAGGACACGGGTGACGCCGAGGTGTCGTCCCGAAGGATCCCAGGTCCGGGAGAGAACCCGGAGGCCGTCAGGGAGGCGCCGGAGGGTGAGGCCTTGGCTGCCGGACACACGGGGGAGCAAGCCCCCATGGAGACTGACGATGGGGGCCATATCCAATTTGGCCCCCAACACTACAAAAAAATACACTTCCGTGATGATACGTGTTTGTCACAGTAGGTCGCGTTTTTTGTCATGCATGTACATCCATGACGATTTTATGACAGAATCAAGATAGTCATACCTGTGTTGTCGTAGAAGTGTTCCATGACATTACCAAAATTATCATCACGGAAGTGTCCAGTTCCATGACGATAAATCGTGCGTCACAGAAGTGCTTTCGTCAAGGGTGACCGACACGTGGCATCCACCGTAACGGAACACCGTTAAGCTATCGGGTCGGGTTTTGGATCCGATAACCCGTTAACAGCCCCAACCAATGGGGATTTTCCACGTGTAAAATCATCATTGGCTGGAGGAAACACGTGTCGGCTCATCGTTGGGACAGATGTCATCCACTCATTGGACGGAAGGCGCCTATGATACGTCGACACGTGGCACGACCCAACAGAGGCCCATTCCTATGAAAAGGCTAGCCCGTTTGACTTGGTCAAAAGGTGGCGGGCCGGCCCATGGAAAGCATGTTAATGGCATGTTCGCATATAGCCCATTTACAACCCGCTAACCCAAGGCCCGTTATGCCCTATCCGAATTAGGCCCAGTAGCATCATCTAGGCCATCTAATATGATTCCAGCCCGTTTTCACTTCTGGCGCATGTATGGCCCATGGCGTCTTTCGACCCATATGAGGCCCCATGTAACTCTTGGCCTATTAACGGCCCGTGGTGAAACCGGCCCGTAATGAACAGTGTATCACTTTACACCCATTAACGACCCGTGGTGAAACTGGCCCGTAATGAATAGTGTATCGCTTTATACCCATTAACGCCCCGTTATTTTGTTGGGCCGTTTCCAGCCCATGTTATCTTTCGGCCTTCTCAGAGCCCATTTATTCTTGGGCTCATTTCTAGCATTCGTTTACTTACAGCCCGTTACTGTCATTTTCTGCTTGTGGGCCAAATTCAGCCCGTGGTTACAGTCGGCCCGTTTGTGGTCCGTTAATACGTTGGGCCGTTTTCATAGCGTCATCAAATACGGCCTATTAACGATGGCCCGTTATGGTCGGCCCATGAACGGACGATTCCAACTCTAGCCCATTTACGGCCATAATGCGGTCTGTTTGGCCCATGTTTGGCCAATCGATTATATGGCCCGTATAAGGCCCATTGATGATACGGCCCGCAGAAGGCCCATTGTTTCTATGGCCCGTAGAAGGCCCACTGTTTCTACGGCCGGTAGAAGGCCCAGTGTCACTACAGTAAATATTACCCCATGGTTATTGTGGCCTAGTTTTAAAAAATAGGTTATTGCAGCCACTAGCTAACCGCGAAAAAAGAACTGCAATGACTACAAGCAAACAAATAAACAAGACAACAAGGAAATAAATAAGCAAGCAACTAACACTAGGCTATCACGGCTATTACACATATTACATCCACTGGGCATCAAAGTTCGCCACCAATGCAAATATAGGGAAGAAAGCAGCATATCATATACACTGGTTGTCAAAGTTGGCGACCAGCACGAATAAACACCGCAGCAAAACAAATCCAGAACTGAAACCACTTCAGAAGATCTCAAGAAACAATATCCTGGGTACCCGTAATGCTGGCAAGATGCTTAGCAAGCTTATTAACTTTCTCTTGTTTGGCGCTTAAATCCTCCAGCGCTTGCTGTTGCACCAGAAAATATGCATCTGAGTTCTGCAGGGACTTCCTCAGTCCTTCAGCTTCCTGTCGCAGCACATCTGATCAATGTCTTTCAACTTGAAGTTGAGACTCAAGAAGACGAACTGATTCTGGCAGCAAGTTCGAAGAGCTTGTGCCAGCAGTAGTGGCCAGTAACTCGAACACTACATCAAGACAGGACTTTTGGGTTCCCTCACTATCGTCAAGATAGTTTTTATTAGCTTTCTTGGAGATCAACAGGGATGTCTCACTATCTTGAACCTTATCTGCATTACTTCCTTTACCATTGGATAACGCGATACTGTTCTCCAATATTTTGTCCGCATTCTAAAAGAGAAACAAGCAGACACATCACATGTTTACCATGTTGTATATGAAACTCATTTTGGTAAATGATTTCAGTAGTAAAGTGGACAGGATAACAACATGAAACAAACATATATCTATGTACCATGGTCACTTTATGGTCTATATCATTCTAGTTTTTGTTGCCAAATCAAGATAGAGACACAGTTCAAATAATATTTGTTCAAGACAAAGTAGAATAGACAGAATATAAGTGTGGGTAACTATAGAGCAATAACAACACTTGTAATGTGCATGACATGAGAACATAACTGTTTATTCAATTGAAACTGAAAACAACATAAAGCAGGTTACAACAGCAAACCAGTTAAAGAAACAGGTTTAAAACATACATGTTGCGCCATTGGAGTTTAAATTCCATCCTTCAAATTTGAAAATAGTTGGTATGAGTAAATACACTAATGCAAGAGCAAAGGAGTATGAACCATAGCTACAGAACCTGACCTGAGAACAAATCTTCTTCTCCTTTAAGCATTGAGTTGGGATTCAGAGTGGTGGTCCTCGTGCTTTGGGCACTGCAGTTCCCTTACTAATTGCTCGTGTTTGGGTGCTCTGTGGTGGGGACGGTGTTGTGTCAACTGGAACTGGGTTACTATCTGCCGGGGTTGGGGTTAGAAGGGGTGTAGCTGGTTCTCTGTCCAACTGGGTAGGGGTACAATCTGCGAGAGTCTGGGTTATGTCTGGTGGATCTGGTCCTTGGGCAAGTACAACCGTGGTTCTATCTGCATCAACTGGTAGCACTATCTTTTCTGAAGACCGTGTTGTTACTCCCTTAGATACTGCCATCACACTCTCCAATTCAAATGGCTGATAAACAAGAAAAGTAATTGAAAGTATAGACATTGTATGATAGACAGGTGCAATGGATAGTGGGAATAAAAGAGGGCATGAAATAATTCATATTTATGTTGTCTAACCAAACATGATAGCATGAAACAATTTCACATATATGATGGCTAACTAAACAGGATAGCATGACACAATTTCACATTATGATGGCTAACTAAAAAAGATGGAAAGACATAGTTCAAAATATGAGACTATGTAAACAGGATGACATGACATAACTATATAATGTGTTTATTAAATAGGTTGGCATGCCATAATTCACATACATTCACGGATAGAATGCCATAATTCAAATATGATGACTGTAAACACTAAACAGGATGAGATGATATAACTATATGATGTCTTTATTAAATGGGTTGCCATGCCATAATTCAGATAGATGATGTGTATGTACTATGTAAACATGATGGCATGATATAATTCAAATATATGATTTATATAGTAAGCAAGTAAGCAGATGGCAATCCATATATGATGTAAAAACTAAGCAATGCAAGACAACATGCATGACATGGGTAATATAACCCTGCCAAGTTTGAGCATAGACCTTAGGGGGGAAATAGGACTGGTCATCAGTCTTTGAATCCTCCTCTGAGGAGCTCTCTGTAACCAGCAAGATGTCTGCTTCAACAGGTAGCATTGTCTGCTCTGAATACCTTGTTTTCACTCCAGATACTTCCATCACCGCTTCAAATGGCTGATGCACAGGAAGAGTAGTTGAATATACAAACGTTGTCGACAAATGGAACACGTAATACAAAAAAATGATAGCATGATATAATTCACATACATGATGATTGGCTAAACAGCATGGCATTGCATAATTCACATATATAATGCCTTTGCAACAAGATAACATTGTATAATTCACATATATAATGTCTTGCAACAAGATGGCAATGCATAATTCACATATATGGTAATTAGACACTGAACATGTGGCATTCACACAAAGCATGTCTAAACTAATCAAATGACATAGCAATGCAAGACACCATGCGCACGATATGAGCAACATAACCCTGCCAAGTTAGAGCACACACCTCGGGGGGGGGATAGGACTGGTCATCTGTCTCTGAATCCTCCTCTAAGGAGCTATCAGTAACTAGCGAGATATGCGCTTCGTCAGATAGCATAGTCTGCTTTGAAGACCTTGTTTTCACTCCAGAATTTGCCATCATCGTGTCAAATGGCTGATGCACACGAAGAGCAGTTGAATGTACTAACATTGTTGGCAAATGTAATATGTAACGAAAAAAGGATGGCCTGATATAATTTACATATAAGATGACTGGCTAAGCAGGATGGCATTGCAAAATTCACATATATGATGCCTGGCTAAACAAGATGGTGTTGCATAATTCACATAAATGATGAATAAACTAAACAGATGGCATTCACACAAAGGATGTCTAAACTAAGCAGATGACATACTTGATGTATAAAGTAAGCAATGCAAGAAACCATATGCATGATATAACCAACATCAGCATGCCAAGTCGGAGCGAAGACCTCAGGGGGTAAATAGGAGTTGTCTTCTCCTTCCGAATCCCCCTCGGAACAGATATCTTCCTCTCGATTCCAATCCGAAATGCGTGGAGGGGGGGCTGCCTTTGCGCCTACCATGGAGCAACGTCTGCATGAAATTTTATTGCCACACAAGGCTCGTCTCTTTGCTCTACATGTTCAGTTCCATTGTTTACAATAACTGTCATGCATAGGAATAAAACATAGTGAGATTATGTAATGAGTGCATGCAGAAATCCAGAGTGATGGTAGCAACCTGTGGATAGACCCAAAACCAATAATAGCAGGCAGATAATGGCTTCAGTTAAAAAATACAGATAATGGCTTCTTTACTGTCTGTTTCCCACCCAACATGAAACTCATAGTAGACACCGGAGATTAACCAGATAGTAGATAGATACTATTGATAGCGGCCCCGATATGTACCCCACAACCATTTAAAAACTCAAGTTTGGCCATTAGTTTGGAGCCGACTCAGAGTCTAATCGGTGAACAGGACGATAAAGTAGCATGTAATATTAAGCGATGCATAACGTAAGCAGACACGAAAGAGTGCGACCTCTCTTGCGGACCCGTGTAGTCCTCGAGGTCATCTGCTCGGTTGATGATGGTAATGTAGTTTTCACGGCTGCCAGCGGCGGGGAAGAAGATCTGAGGCGGCAAAAGACAGTCTGGAGGCCGGATCCCTGCTGTACTGGACCCTTCTGTCGTTGGAGCAGCTGAGCTGGGGTGGACGATGGCGCAGCAGGAGCGGGACAAACCATGCAAGGTTTTCTTTGACAACTATCTGTAAGAGAAGTAATTCTGTAAGGGCTCGTTTGAATTGGAGGATTCCAACAATGCAGGGATAGGAAATAGACAGGAATAGGATAGGAACGCACGTGCAAAACAGACAATTTAAAAACACATGATTTCTGCCAATCTAGGTGTTTGATTCACAACAATTGGAAGATCACGGGATGCAAAGAAGCATGGTGAGATTAAGTCAAACCACAAGAAAATGTACGTTATAATGCTATTATGGTACTATCTCTTAGTCTTGTGCTTCATGAATAGGACTTTGAAAAGGAGGACAAGTGAAAATTAAAATTCCTACCTTTTTTCTTTCAAGGAGACACTAAAGGAACAAATCCGTGTGCTCAGTGGATAATATATATAACATGCAGAGTAAAAAAGAGATGCAACAAGTGTACAACCTCTTTGGCGAAGCCATGTCGATCTTAACATGATTGGGTTGGCCAGTGAGGATGCTCCGGCTGACTTTGCTGTCGAAGGAGGGGAAGAAGATCTTAGGCGTCTGGAGATGGAGCCCGAGGTACTGCTCCGCTGTGATGGAGGGTTTCGTCGTTGGAGAAGCTCCGATGAGTTGTACGACGCCGAGGCTGAAGCAGGACAAGAGAGACAACGAACAACGTTAACCTGAGTGGAATTCTAATAGCATCTCCAATACATGATGTAAAATACATAACCACAAAGTGCTAGATGTAAAATACATCAGCTGCTCATCTCTGAACTTAACTATCAAAACTGAACTTAACTGTCGAAACTGAACTTAACTGTCAAAACTGAATTTTGCTGTCGAAACTGAATTTTGCTGTCGAAACTGAACACACTAGCAAGGTGAGGCTACACGTCGGTCGATTGACTTTTTCATCTCTAGTCAGTCGATTTTGCAGCCGTTGGATACGAAATCAAGGGCCTGCGGTTCATCTTCAACCTCCACCCCCCTGAGCCGCCAGCCACCACCGGCCAAACAGCAGCCCCCCGCCGCCCGCGGCTGGCGGTGCGCCGCCCCGCCCACCCCGAAAACACTCCCCACCGCTGGTCCGCCGCCGCCCCAGCCATCCCTCTAGGCCCCCCGTGCCGAGCTTTTTCTCCGGCGATCCCCGCGCCACCGCCCCGCCAACGCCCGCCATCGTTGGCGACCACC
>NC_041389.1:627845859-627848825 GCF_002162155.2 Triticum dicoccoides
CTGAAAATCGACTGGCCCAAAAGTCGATTCAGTCGACTGAAGTGTAGCTAAATCGGAGCAGCATCGCAAGCAAGAGCAAGAGCGAGAGCAGCAGCGCGAGCAAGAGCAATAGCAAGAGCAGACCAGGTAGGGGACCAAGAGCAAGAGCAGAGCAGCAGCGTGAGCGAGAGCTAAAGCAGCAGCAGCTCCTACTGATGTGGACGTCGCCGCCGAGGGAGCGACGCCGTGGAGGAAGTGGTCGGCGCCGCCGCCGTGGATGGATCTGCGCCGTGTCGGCTCGGGACCGAGCGTCGGTAGCACCGTGAGATCGAATCAAGAAGAAAATGCGGCGATTAGTGTACAACCTCTTTGGTGGCGCTGATTAGGCCGCAGCTTCATCCGAGGAAACGGTGATGATGATGCTCTTCCGGTGGTGTGGGTGAAGCGGCGGTGTGGGAATGGAGGTGGCGCGAAAGACGAGGGGAACGTCGGGCAGCTCCTTGGAGGTGGAGGACGGGGTGGCTGAACCGGCGGGACGATGAGATCGACGACGGATCCTCATCCGGTACGGTGGATGAGGGACGTCGAGGTGTTGCTATGGACGACGTCGTCGGGGAAGAGGCTCTGGCTGGGTGGCGGACGGAGCAGGATGTGGGGTTTCATCGCGGGTTTTCGCGGCCTCGGTGTACGAATGGGTGGGCGGATGGGATGGCAGTGGGGAACCATGGCTTAGAGACGTGCTTGTCCGAAATATGGGGTAAGTTACGAAAGTACCCCCACCGATTTGAGGCGGTTCTTTCGGTTCAGGGGTACCACGGGCATTTCGTGTGTCGGGATTTCACAGGAGGTGGGAGTTTTCGCGTGCGTTGTAATTTCGGAATAGCAAGGCGCGGGTTGATATGGAGGGAGTTGTCGGAGCACAACGAGACAAAGATACATCTTAAATATTTCGGGCTAACAAGGCGCGGGTTGAAATTTCCAGACAAGCCTAACGTGTACTGTACCAAATCAATGCACACTACAAATGTCATTCAAAACTTTGAATTCATGTTATGTTAAATTAAAATATTTCACTGCGTGTATAATGCATGCAACCTACTACTCAAATGAACGTTTTAGTGCATTCCAAACGTATATACTACCGCTTCAATATGAACTAAATTTGAATTCGTTTCTCTATTTGAATAAGATCTACAGTAATGATTGTTGTGAAGTCAAAGCATTTGAATTTGTTTCTCTGTTTTAATAAGATATACAATCATCATTATTGTCAAGTTAAACCATCGTTTGTGTATTATCTTCACAGCACACCACATGATTAGTCTCGAGTTACATATGAACTATGTGTACTATATGAACTCGAACTAGATTTTCTGAATCCACTTTATTTTGATTTCAAATCACATTATATTTCTAGCTCTAGCTAGATCTTCATAATCTAAACCATGTCTCATATGTATAATATGTTTATCACAATATGTATGGTGCCCCACCCCCTACGCCTACAAGTATTTAGATGTGAGTTGCAAACACCATACATTACCACAAATTCAAATAAAATGTGAGAATGTTCGATATATAGTATTGTTTAGATTGTTCGATATTTAGTTGTAAGCTGCAAATGCCACACATTATCACAAATTCAAATAAAATGTGAGATTGTTTGATGTATAGTATAGTTTAGATTGTTCGGCATTTAGCTGTGAGTTGCAAACGCCATGCATTATCACATTATGGTATAAGTGCACAACACGTGTATCACCACTATATTCATGCATGCAATGTTTAAAACACTATGATCTCCTATTCAAATATATGAATCCGCTTTCATATCAAATTATGATCTTTGTTAGTCTCTTACACCCACACAATCCTCTAACCTTTGTAGCTACCACTAACTTTCTCTCGTGCATGCACATGCCCTCCTCGCCCTCCCCCTCCCTCGGCATTCTATCCACCGGGCACATTCATTTTTTTCTTTAGGTCGTTCTCCCATAGTCTCCACAACTCCTTTCCGACACACACTGATCGATAAACCTCTCCAGCGATGCCCGCCTACAACATACACACACACCTTCAATATCCTCCTTTATGTGTCCTTGCCTCGTGTCTCTCATACAGTCAGACACACGTGTAAACTCTCCCCCTCTTTTCATCGATCTCACAACCGCACACTCCTCCCCCTATCTAGCTAGTAGTTGGGCCTCTCGCACCACCTCCTAGCTCCATTCTCTCTGTCTATCCGTCTCGCTGGGCCTTATTTGCCTCTAACAAATGGACGTACACCGACCGATCTCTCTCTATACATATAGCTAGCTAGGTCCTTATAACTCATTTTTACCCACACGTCAATCGATCTACCTCATTAGTTGTGTCTCTCCCTTCCTCCGACAAACAACAATTGATCTACCGATCTAGTTAGGTTTACTTACCAAACACATGGTTCCCCTTCATCATCCATGGATGCGTCCTGACAGATCTATCACGCACAGGCACACACAGAAACACATCCCCACTCTTATTGATAACATTGCAGTTCCACCCTCAGTTTGTCTAGTAAGCCTCTCCCACCATCTCCGAGAAGCAACTCCATCACCCATTCAACACTCTACCCCTATCCCTCCCTCTCTCTCTCTCTCCTCTCTCTCTCTCTCTGTCCCATCATATTTCCCATCCTTCAGTTATGTATGGATGTCGACCGATCTCCCTCAAGATATAGCTAGGTCCCTTCTTCTCAACACATATACGAGTCGTTCTACCTCTATACTTAGGCCTCTGCCTACCCCTCCCCCACCCCCTCCCCCCACACACACCGATACATCGAGCGCTCTAGTCATGTCTCCTTGCCACACACAAACTTGACATGTGCCTTCTAACGTTCCGGTAGGCCAGTCGCCCTATATCTTTGACTTGCACACACACACAATTTTGATGGCTCTCTTCATTGATCTCGCACCCACCCACTTGATCCTCTCTTCGACTCTATC
>NC_041389.1:627849341-627866350 GCF_002162155.2 Triticum dicoccoides
CACACACACACAATTTCGATGGCTCTCTTCATTGATCTCGCACCCACCCACTTGATCCTCTCTTCGACTCTATCGATAGCTATGACCCCTCCCTCTCTTCTCGTGGATTGCCCGACCCTCTATGTATGATATGGATAGGCCTCCATTTCACACACATTGCATGCAAAATTTTGTTTGAGATGTCATCGACACATATTCCCACAAATAATTCACGAAATCAACCCCCACCCCACCCCCACCCCTACCCCAAAACAAAAAACACTCACGAACGCGGTTTGCATCTCTCTAACACACCCACGTAGGTGGGGGACGTGCACGAAGAGAAGAGGTGCATGCACGGCGCACGTACTCCCGTCTCTTTCCCAACCACACCCGCGCGGGTACACGGTGGAGCTCATTTCTGTATGAAAAAGGCAGCCCACGTGGTAATTTGGCACGTGTATTGTTTGTCCACTTGGTGGAGGGAGGATCATCTACCACGGGTGAACAAACAAATTGCGACTTGACGTGTTATGTTAAAAAAAGAGGCAAACCATGTGGGGCCTACCTTAGAGGCAAGGCTCTATACACTAGAGTACTTTTGATGTGTACCATTAACTCGCAGAACAAGGAGAAGCTTGCTTAGTACGCCGTCTCCCCCGCCCACGGGCGCGGTGGCTCGCAGGATGAGGTGAAGCTTGCTCCGCCTTACGCCCACTCCCTCGCCCATGCGCGCGGTGGCTCGCAGGACGAGGAGAAAAATTTACTACTCCCTCTGTTTACTCCTCGTCCCTACTACCTTGGTTATAGAGATTATATCATATTGTTTGGAATATATATATGTCCTTTAGTAGATTTCAATATGAACTACTAGTACATACTCCAAACACTGATGTATATAGACGTATTTTAGAGTGTAGATTCACTCATTTTGCTCCGTATGTAGCACTCTCCCTCGCCCACGTGGTGGACTTGCAGCAATTCATTCGGTCTCATATAGCCAGAATGATATATACTGCACTACCATTATTGCTCGACTTCCCGAAGAGGCGAAGAGCCAATCGCAAGGTTAATATTTTGGAGATGCCAAGCGCAAGGTTATAGGAGAACGAGTAGTAGGTGCCGCGTCATTTATAAATAAAGTTTTTTTTCTTCAGTAGCACGTACGCAATATGATAGGTTCATATGGAGAGAAAAGGAAACCGCTCCACTATATACATAGTCAGGACGGACCAACCTACACGGTTGCTTGCTGGGTTGCTCTCTTCACACTCTCTCGCACAAAACGACTGTGGCCACATCTCTAACATCCCGACGGATCACGTCCGCTTGGGGAAGGGGTGGATGCTTAGTGTAGATGTGGTGGCCCTCGCTGACGGTGAAAACCAACTGTCGGCATGTCCCGATCAGGGGTCCCCGCCGTTCTCTCTCACAAAGCCGGTGAGGTTGCCTTCGTCCCTTGCTCACTGCCGCGACTTGGGCAGTTGCCGCCTCCCGCCGCCCTCCTCAAGGTTGAGCTACATCCCTCAGGTACAACTCCCTTTACAGCCGGCTTGCACCACTGCTCTAGCCGCCCACATCACTCCCTGTGGATATTTATCTACTTCTTTGCCCCGCACATACCTCTACTGGCTTCTACGTACTGTATTTGTGATGAGTTTATGTCTCATCAACTAGTCCCAGTAATATTATTCTAATCACGCTTCTTCAATTTCTTTGCCACGGGGATGCTCATCTCGATTTTGGTGAAACTACACAAAATGATCCGATGGTCAAAAGGTTGCAAACTTCATTCATTAGGAAGCTCAAACGTTGCCAGCAAATTGAAGCCTGGTCAGGTTCACGGTTCAAGGGCTAGGGATTGCATGGATCGTTTTTTTCTTTAGCTGCCTCTGTTCCAAAATAAGTGTCAACTTTAGTAGTAGTACAACTTTGTACTAAAGTTTGCACAAAGTTGAGACACTTATTTTGGAACAGACGGAGTACATATTTGCTATGATCTGTCAATCATTGAGATGCAATAGCATGCATGTTAGTCTCCTTTGTATTTGATGAAATGTTGCAACGGGCAACCTTGGACGCAAGATACATGTAACAGAAGCTGGAAGCTTCATAGCATTGTACAAATTTATCTCGCTGATAAATTACAGTACATACTATACTAGTACTTCCTCCGTTCCTAAATATAAGTCTTTGTAGAGATTTCACCATGAACCACATGCGGATGCATATAGATGCATTTTAAGTGTAGATTCATTCCTTTTGTTCTGTATGTAGTTCACCTAGTGGAATCTCTACAAAGACTTATCTACTAGTAATAGCTAGCCCCCACTACTAGGAATTCTCTATCCTCTCCTTGAGCCACATCATCAAAATTGATGTAGCCGTTAGATGAAGTAAATCAGTCCATAATAGCCGTCTGATCTAGACGTTGAGAGGCTCCACACTAAGCCACATGCAAGCATGCAGAAATACCGTGGCACATGCATGTGAGTGGGTTTTAAATCACATCAACATGTCTGCATGCAAGCCTGCACCGGTAGCATGCATGTAAGTGAGCTTTTAAGTCCTATTAACATGTCAAAAAGAAAAATATAATCCCATTATGCAGTAGGAGTTGGCTGATCTTTTTTCCTGACGTGGGATGATCTAAATGATGATGGGGGTTTATTTAGTTTGGGTACCACATTTGTCATGCAGTTATAGAGTTTTTTTTAGTTCTATGAAATCGATAATTTTGCGCAAAGAGATATACCACTGTTCCGCGGCAACGCGCGGGGACTCATCTAGTAATATTTAGGAACGGAGGGAGTACTATGTAAAGAGTTAGGTGTCGCACGGTGATAGTGTGAGGTGGGCCATGTAATCACTGAGCCTGCGTGTTTTCACTGCTCTTGCACACCTCCGTTGTAAGAATGGAGAAAATTGTAATCTAGTAGTAGTAGTACCTCCTTTCACCGAAAGCGTGGGACATCCAGCAGTCCTACCACCTCAGTAATAAAGACCAATGAGTCATCAAATCACATAGACCCAGCAGTAAGTTGGACGGACGAAGCAACCATCACTCTTGCGCCAGTGAGAGGTCGCGTCCGCTCTGCCCGGGCATGAATGCGGCACCGATTCTTTGGAGCGGCGCTGACCATTTCGGGCGGGAAGCGCGCGCGAGCGATGGAGGGGCTTTGGGTGGGCCAGGCTAGTCAGGAGCGGGCGTGGCAGCTGTCCGCATGTCCCTATTGGACACGCCCGGAAACGAGAGGATGCACCGACTCTCGCGGCTAAAATTGTACAATACACATCATCTCTCTGTAGGAGTAGGTCGATCTGTCGCTCTCTCTAACACACACATGCTGTTAAACACACACACACACACACACACACACACGCACACACACACACACACACACGCACCTTGGTCCTGTTGCACCTTCTAACGTGACTTATTACACCTAGACGGATGGAGTAGTAAGTATACGAGATACAGTGGCACACTGACTTAAGTCGAATACAAGTGCCCAAAATTTGTGTGCATGTTATAAATGATTCACTTAAAATAGTACGTGAGCGAACAGAGGGATCAATTGGACAATGTTCCCGAGGAGTAGCGAGATGTGTGAGGTAAGATACACCGCTGGCGCTTTTAATTTTTCTTATTAATTTATTTGTTTCACCCTCTGACTGGTGGGACCCAATGTACTACGTGGAGAGAGGTAAGGTGACTAAGGCTGCATTATTTCTGCACCACTGTGGATAGTCTTACCACCAAAGCCACATGACACGATTATGATTGAAATCCCAATGACTCCCACACACAAAAAAACACACGGCATGCTTGTCACACAAATGCAGGAATGTATAAAAGGTTATTTTCCTCTCGTTGAACATAACGGGAGGGTTGTGTAGCTGGTTAGCCTGTTCGCTCATCAAACTTGAGGCCTCGGGTTCGATAACTACACTTGAGCATAATTTGTGCCAGGAGGATTCTTTGACTGGTCAAAATATTTTCTAGGGTTTGCACGCTTCACACTCTCTCTCAAGTATATATATACGCGCTGGAGCCTCAGCGCTTGTAGTTGCTCTCTTCACACCCTCTCGCCCTCTCCCGCTAGAACCTCAGCGCTTGTAGTTGCTCTCTTCACATTCTCTCGCCCTCTCCAGATCTAAACAAGACTTCGTTGGCCTCTCTCTCCCCTCGCTGCTGCTCAAAGAGCCGGCAGGATCCGTCCGCCGGGAAGGGAAGGAGGCTTAATGCTGTCGCCGTCGGCGTGGGAGGGAATCCACTACCGGTGCAGCTATTCACTTTCCACCCAGCGGCGACGCGGGAGGGCCTCCCACCCCTTCTTCTTCGCCGCCGTCCCGTCGCTCACCGAACCACGCCCCAAGAACCTTAAGGTATAATTTACTTACTCCACATGCATTGCTCTAGCTGCATGTATACCATGAATCTAGGACGTGGTTCAAAGAGGAAAGGAGTGGGAAAAGTTGTATATAGCATGAATCAAGGACGTGGTTCAAAGAGGAAATGAAGGGGGAAAGTTGTATAACATGAATCTAGGGTGTGGTTCAAAGAGGAAAGGAATGGGGGAAAGTAGTGGGGAAAGTTGTATCGCATAAATCTAGGACATGGTTCAAAGAGGAAAGGAAGGGGCGAAAGTACTAGTTCAAAAAGGAAAGGAAGGGACAAGGATGTAGAGTTTGAGCAGGACTAGATTTGCTGCGCTCACATAGGAAAAGGTGTCTAAAGATAACAAAATCGGGACCAACACAAATATGCTCCTTGGTTGTTTGTTCTTTGTTGCAACAGACTGTGCATGACCACAGTACATCGGTAGATGCACATGGTGCTGGTGCGTCCACTGTCCCGTGCAACTCATTAGCTGTTGTTAATCCAAGGCCCTATTTGGTTAAAAACTCCCTAGTCCCTACCTGCTTGTTCCAGGGACTAAACATGGACTAGAGGTTATTAAATGACATGCTAAAAGACCATGTTACCCCTAGTAATGAACTAATAGAGACAAGGTGCGATGCGTGGCAGGGGCAACTGTTGGAAAAAGTCCCAAAAAGACTCCCTCGAGGTCTTCTTTCTTTAGTCCTAAATGCACACTTTTAGTCCCTAAAAGTCCGTCCTGTTTGGTTTAGATGGGACCGACAAGGAGTTTTTTTAGTCCCTACACCAAAATGTCCCTGTAAACAAACACCCTCTAATAATGCCGCTGGAAAATTGATGCAATGCCACAGTTAAAACCAAATTACATGTTTAACGAATTTTATTGTTAATATAATCTCTATTTTAATATTAATCAATGCCACCGTTTGATAAATGCTACTATCTTGCTTTCTTTCCCATTTAGATAAGGTAGATGCTTCTTTTTGTTGGCTTCTGTGTCATCCACCGTTATTTACCACTAATTGTTTCCTTTGCACCTCTGTGTAAACAGGTTATCTACTTCACCTCGTTGCCATTGTGACCTTTTGTTGCACTGCACAAAACACTTTTGTTTTAAGAGTGTTTTGTGCAGTTCAACCAAAATGTCACACCGACAATGTTGCTTGATTGCTTGATCTTAGTGGAACTGCACAAGAGGAGATCTTACTTCCTATCCGTTAAGGCAAATTTGGTTTAGATCTTCTTCTTGTGAGTTGTTTGAATTCCGCATCATGAGAGGTTAGTACTAGCCTTCTTTCACATGATTCTACAGTGTGCTTTCATATGTTGTGCTACTTGTACGATAATGTTGCTTGATTTTAGTGAACTGCACAAATGGAGACAAGACTTCCAATCTGTATGTGCACCGTAATATCCCATTGAGGTAAGATAAGGATATTTCACAACTGTTGGCCTGTATTTTGCCACTTTTATCAGAAAAATAAGTTTAGTACTATACTTGTACTCCCTAATTGACATGCCAAATCTTACATTGAAGGCGAAGCTTGTCTGTTATTGAACCAAGTGATGAAGGGGAAGAACAAGCGGAAGAAAAACAAAAATCAACTCCCGGTGCTGTAATGAAGCACTAGAACTGTGATGACACAAGTAATGATATAGTTTTGCATCTTAATTTATTGCTATGGCTGGAACGAGCAATTGTTTTGCCACTGATTTGATGCCACTCTTAATGTAATACGTAATTATCTCTAACTTGTGCAAACATGGATCTTCTTTGAGGATACCATATATTTTAGTGGAACTGCACAAGAAGATGTTGGAAACATTAAACTAATTGAGGAGTATATAGTAAGCATGGCCACCATCGTAGATAGCAACAGATGGTTCTGGAGAAGTGCTTCATTTGTATGCTCTACACAATAAGCCTCCTGACAAAGGTTGGTACTCGCCCACTGATTTCCTCCATATGATTGAGCTTTGTCATCTCTATTGGTGTTGTGCTACTGTTTAGATACTGTCATGAAAAAGTGGTATTGTCCTTGAGAAGTGCTTCATCTGTGCTGTTTTAAATATTTCCTTTCCTTTTTTTTCGAGCAAACAGGGATGCTAGCATTTAGTAGTCCTCTTGTCTTTGCACAAAAGGATCATCTTCCTCTGAAGAAGAATATGGAGTACGTGAAGTGACTAGTTCCGATTATGCCAGGATGAAGAAGCCATGTCTATCTTCTTATAGGAAGGAGCAGTTGAAGGATGGTTACATTACTCCCCACAAGACCAAACTAACTTCAGCTCAGAAGGACTGACAAATCTCCATTTTTTTGCTGTGATGCGCGAGTACAATGTTCTAGGATTCTTTCTGGTGAGTTCCATTTTTCTAAAAGTGTGCTCTACATGGACCATGTATGTGCCTGTTGAAACTGTCAATTCATAGTACAGTTTGCTTTATACTAATCACTTTTTTGTATTTGTGCAAACAGGGGTGCTCAGCTTGATTTCAATTGGAACTGCACAAAATGTTCATGAATACATCGAATCATTCATTTCCACCACAAGAAAGGAGGTGCCGATAAGTTCAAGGCGTTGCAACATATAAGGGCGAAATCATACAAAGAGAACTTGGAATACAGTAGGTTTAACACCAATATAAATAAAGAATGAGTTCATTACAGTACCTTATGTGGTGGTTTTGCTTTCTTTCACTAACGGAGCTTATGAGATTTCCTGTTGAGTTTTGTGTTGTGAAGTTTTCAAGTTTTGGGTAAAGATTTGATAGACTATGGAATAAGGAGTGGCAAAAGCCTAAGCTTGGGGATGCCCATGGCACCCCAAGATATTCAAGAATAGCCAAAAGCCTAAGCTTGGGGATGCCCCCAGAAGGCATCCCCTCTTTCGTCTTCGTTCATTGGTAACTTTACTTGGAGCTATATTTTTATTCGCCACATGATGTGTGTTTTGCTTGGAGGGTCTTGTATGATATTAGTATTTTCTTTTTAGTTTACCACAATCATCCTTGCTGTAAACACCTTTTGGGACAAGCCCACTTGATTGGAGTTTATTAGAATACTCTATGTGCTTCACTTATATCTTTTGAGCTAGATAGTTTTTGCTCTAGTGCTTCACTTATATCTTTTAGAGCACGGCGGTGGCTTAATTTTGAACAAATTGTTGATCTCTCATGCTTCACTTATATTATTTTGAGAGTCTCTTAGAACAGCGTGGTATTTGCTATGGTTATAAAATTGGTCCTAGAATGGTAGGCATCCAAGTTGGGTATAATAAAAAATATCATAGGAAGTGAATTGGATGCTATGATCAATTTGATACTTGATAATGTTTTGAGATATGAAGGTACTGATATTAGAGTCATGCTAGTTGGATGATTATGAATTTAAAGAATGCTTGTGTTGAAGTTAGCAAGTCTCGTAGCATGCACGTATGGTTAAAGTTGTGTAACAAATTTGAAACATGAGGTGTTCTTAGATTGTGCATCCTTATGAGTGGTGGTCGGGGACGAGTGATGGTCTTTTCTTACCAATCTATCCCCCTAGGAGCATGCGCATAGTGCTTGGTTTTTGATGACTTGTAGATTTTTGTAATAAGTATATGAGTTCTTTTGACTAATGTTGAGTCCATGGATTATACGCACTTTTATCTTTCCATCATTGCTAGCCTCTTCAGTACCGTGCATTGCCCTTTCTCACCTTGAGAGTTGGTCCAAACTTCGCCCGTGCATCCAAACCCCGTGATACGATACGCTCTATCACACATAAACCTCCTTATATCTTCCTCAAAACAGCCACCATACCTACCTATTATGGCATTTCCATAGCCATTCCGAGATATATTGCCATGCAACTTTCCACCATTCTGTTTATCATCATGACACACATTACCATTGCCATATTGCCTTGCATGATCATGTAGTTGACATCGTATTTGTGGCAAAGCCACCATGCATAAATTTTCATACATGTCACTCTTGATTCATTGCCCATCCCGGTACACCGTCGGAGGTATTCATATCGAGTCATATCTTGTTCTAGTTTTGAGTTGTAATTCATGAGTTGTAAATATATAGAAGTGTGATGATAATCATTATGAGAGCATTATCCCCAAATAAAAAAAGGCCAAAAAGAAGAAGAAAAAATAAAGGCCAAAGAAAAAAAAAGAAAGACCAAAAAAAAAAAGAAAGGCCCAAAAAAAGAAAGAAAAAAACAAATAAAAATAAAAAAGGGGCAATGTTACTATCTCTTTTTCCACACTTGTGCTTCAAAGTAGCACCATGTTCTTCATATAGTGAGTCTCATATGTTGTCACTTTCATATACTAGTGGGAATTTTTCATTATAGAACTTGGCTTGTATATTCCTACAATGGGCTTCCTCAAATGCCCTAGGTCTTCGTGAGCAAGCAAGTTGGATGCACACCCACTAGTTTCTTTTGTTGAGCTTTCATACATTTATAGCTCTAGTGCATCCGTTGCATGGCAATCCCTACTCCTCATGTTGATATCAATTGATGGGCATCTCCATAGCCCGTTGATTATCCTCGTCAATGTGAGATTTTCTCTTTTTTGTCTTCTCCACACAATCCCCATCATCATATTCTATTCCACCCATAGTGCTATATCCATGGCTCACGCTCATGTATTGCGTGAAAGTTGAAAAAGTTTGAGATTATTTAAGTACGAAATAATTGCTTGGCTTGTCATCGGGGGTGTATAAGATGGGAGCATTTTTGTGTGACGAAAATGAAGCATAGCCTAACTATATGATTTTGTAGGGATGAACTTTCTTTAGCCATGTTATTTTGAGAAGACATGATTGCTTTGATTAGTATGCTTGAAGTATTACTATTTCTTATGTCAATATGAACTTTTATTTTGAATCATTTGGATCTGAACATTCATGCCACAATAAAGAAAATTACATTGAGAATTATGCTAGGTAGCATTCCACATCAAAAAATTCTATTTTTATCATTTACCTACTCGAGGACGAGCAGGAATTAAGCTTCGGGATGCTTGATACGTCTCCAACGTATCTATAATTTTTTATTGTTCCATGCTATTATATTACCCATTTTGGATGTTTATGGGCTTTACTTTACACATTTATATCATTTTTGGGACTAACCTACTAACCGGAGGCCCAGCCCGTATTGCTGTTTTTTTGCCTAGTTCAGTGTTTCGAAGAAAAGGAATATCAAACGGAGTCCAAACGGAATGAAACCTTCGGGAGCATGATTTTTGGAACAAACGTGATCCAGAGGACTTGGAGTGCAAGTCAAGAAGCAGCCAAGGCGGCCACGAGGGTGGAGGGCGCACCCACCCCTACAGGGTGTGCCCCCCTATCTCGTGGGCCCCTCGGGTGTCCACCGATGTACTTCTTCCTCCTATATATACCCACGTACCCTGAAAACATCAGGGGAGCCCACGAAAAACTATTTCCACCGCTGTAACCTTCTGTATTCGCGAGATCCCATCTTGGAGCCTTCGTCGGTGCTACGCTGGAGGGGGAATCGACCATGGAGGGCTTCTACATGAACACCATAGCCCCTCCGATGAGTTGTGAGTAGTTTACCACAGACCTTCGGGTCCATAGTTATTAGCTAGATGACTTCTTCTCTCTTTTTGGATCTTAATACCATGTTCTCCTCGATCTTCTTGGAGATCTATTCGATGTAATTCTTTTTGCGGTGTGTTTGTCGAGATCCGATGAATTGTGGGTTTATGATCGAGTTTATCTATGAGAAATATTTGAATCTCCTCTGAATTCTTTTATGTGTGATTAAGTTATCTTTGCAAGTGTCTTCGAATTATCAGTTTGGTTTGTGTTAGATTTCGGGTTCCGGCAGACCCTTAAGGTTTGAACTCTGGGGTGCGCGTGGAAATCACTCCCTCTACCAACTCACGTCTTGTCGCCTCGCAAAGGATCTAAACTACATGAAGAACAACATAAGGGACGCAAGGTTTATACTAGTTCGGGCCACCGTTGTGGTGTAATACCCTACTCTAGTTTGTGGTGTGGTGGATTGCCTCAGGGGCTGATGATGAACAATACAAAGGAAGAACTGCCTCGCGAGAGGAGGAGTTCTTGTGGAGGCGATGCCTCTTGGGAAGGATTGAATCCGGGTTAGGATCGGATGCCCCTATACTATGGTGGCTAGCCCTATTTATAGAGTGAGGCCCTGGTCCTCTTCCCAAATATTGAGCGGGAAGGGCGCCAACAATTGGCCATTTTGAAGGGGAACATCTAGTACACTTATCCTGACTAAAGTTGGTCCTCGCCTGTCAAAGGCTTTGATGATGACGCCGGCTCGGGCTCCACGATGACCTCCATCCTGCCGTTCTGCTGGTCTTGGTCTTGTTGCACCGAAATGGTTGCCTTTGCTTGATACCCTTGCCTGCGCTTGCCCCCTTTGCACCAAAGAGGAAACAAGGACTCTGCACAGGCCGGCGCCCGCCTGGCTTCGGTCGTCATGGCTTGCGTCATGGGCACCTCGTGAGGTACCCTACCTTGATCTCTCCGCCTCCTCATGAGCTAGCCTGACGAGGCTGCACCTGAGGAAGCTTCCTGTCGTCCGCCCCGCGAGGCTTGGCCCCTCGCGAGGGTCTTGAGCTTGTGTTGACGAAGATGGGCCGTACCGGGCCACTCCTTGAGCCACGCCGCAGGCCGCAGGCAGGCAAGTCTGGGTACCCCCATTCCCAGAACGCCGATAGTAGCCCCCGGGCCCAAGGCACGCCCGGACTTGGCTTAGCAGAGAAGCGAAGGGGTAAGTGCGAAGCGCCGCGGGTCCCAACAGCCTGCAGCCTTGGGCACCGCGTGGCGGTTGATTGGACGTGGGCGTCCCCGCTCCCCCACGACGCCTCGGCAACTGCATGACTTGACAAAAGAGCGGCTCCGGGCCAGGCTTACCCTCTCTGCCTTCCCCAGTCATTGTCCAGATCCCCTTTCTTGCTCTCCTCCTTCTTGCTTCCGAAATCCTCCAGATCTGCTTCAACTCCACATCTCAGCAAGCCATGGCGCCTCGTCAGACTCCGATCGGGGCCTGGTACTCGCCCGCTCTGGATCCTCCAAACATATCGGAGAAGATCCTCGCCCTCATGCGCCAGATGATGGCGGCGCAAGGCAACATGGGTCGGCCGCGCTCAAGGTTGGCTCTGACCTGCCCGAGGACAAGGGGAGCACCTTCTACCCGCTCTTCGTGAGCGCCATCGCTGCCGGCCCGGTGCCTCCCTTTTCCGAGTTCTTCCTTTCTGTTCTTCACCAATACAACCTGCAAGCTCTGCACCTCCACCCCAACTCTGTTCTTCTTCTGGCAATTTTCGCCTATTATTGCGAGGCTCATGTCGGGGTAAAGCCCTCTGTGGCCTTTCCGCGCCACTACTTTTACCTCCAGGTTTCTCGCGGCATCATTACCGCATGCACGAGCTTTGTCGCGTACGCCAGCTCCAATGCCATCTCGAAGCCTGGGAAGAGGATCGAAGGCTTCCGGAGCAAGTGGGTCATGGTGGATGCTGGGCGCATCCACCCTCGGCTAATGCTGCCAACGGGGCAGCCTGAGGCCGTTGACACCTGGTCCTGCGCGGAGCTCGTCGATCCCCGCGCGAAGCCGGTGCTGAAGAGGATGGATGCGGACCTATGGCCAGGCAACATGGCGACGGCGAAGCTGACCGGGGCGACACTCCTGAGGGAGTTCCTAGAGCACCGGGTGGCTCCGCTTCGGGAACGCTCGCTCCCACCACGGAGGCTCGGGGAAGCCGATGCCGCCCTTCGCCCGAGCTCCGCAGCCCTGGTCGATGAAGATCGAGCCTTGGTCCTCCATTCCTTGGTTGGGGGAGACGTGGCGAGACTGGAGGGTGCTCCTGTACCCCTGTTCCTTCGGGGTGACTGGGAACAACTGGTGAATTCCATGCCCGTCTTCAACGGGGAGGGGCCTGTGCCTGCGGAGGTTCCTGAGGATCTGGCGGCCCTGGCGACGGTGAATGTATCTTCCGGCGACTCCGACAGGGAGGAGGAAGAAGAGGGGGAGGAAGAGGAGTCCGACTTTGAGGCGACCGACGGGGAGTCGAGGGAGCCCCTCCCTCAGCGCAGGTCCCGTGCCCTCCGCCTCATGCCGGACAACGACGAGGTTGGCAACGAGCGAGGCGAGGAGAGCTCGCCCCCGGTCCCGAGGAAGGACAGGACGGGGCTGATTCCCCGCGGGTCTGCTCCGGCTCCAAGGCGGCCTGAAGCCAGCTTCAACTCCTCCGACGTGCCTCCTGCTTTTGAGTCTCCTGAGGCTGACCCCAGCAGCCGGCTCTCGGGCTTCAAGTTCGGTCGGAGGCTGCTTAAGTCCGTGAGCGATGACCAGTAAGTGCTTGATTTTCGTTTTGCTTCCTGCTCCTGTTGCTGAGGCTTGACATCCATATTCCTTGGCTAGGCCGATGCCTGCGACGAAAAGGCTGAAGGGGGCCCCAAGGCTTCGCCTGGGGAAACGCTTCCAACTGCGGGAGAAGGAGGTGGCAAGGCTCGAACCTCCCCCGCCTAGTCATCCTCGCGAGGCCAGGTGGGGTGTGCTGGTGTGAGCTCAGCCCCCGTGGCCCAGGCGACTCCCGAGGTGTCCCTGCCTGATGCCACTGCCGCAGCCGCCGGGGCTCAGAAGGTCCCGACGCATGGCACTGTGATCACACTGCCGTCTTCTCCTCCTACTCCGCCAACTGTCGTTTCTTCGACTCCTTCTACTGTCTTGGATCACGCTGCTACTGAGCTGGACCGGCTGCGAGAAGATCTTCAAGGCGCCGACCCCTGCCTGGTGGCCGGGCGCCTGGAGTTGGCCTCTGGCTGGGTCCGCTCTGATGCCTTAGTTCGAGCGGCGCAGGTCCAGGCCGCGACGGCCTACGACGAGGAGAAGCAGGCCATCCTCCAAGCCAAGGCCGCTCCCGATGCCGCCTTGTGCGAGGTTGCGGATGTCCCGGGCCGCTGCAAGGTGCTGGAGAGCGAGCTGCAAAGCCTGCGCGACCAGCTTGCCAAGGAGGTCCGTGACCACTAGGAGAAGGAGAAGGAGATGAAGACTCGAGAGGCTGCTGTCAAGGACCGGGACGCCGAGCTTGATGAACGCCATGGTCGACTGGATACGCTGGAGCAGGCGTTGGAGGCGAAGAGGATCGAGCTGGATGGCAAGGCGAGGGTCCTGGCCGAGGAGCGTGTGGCCTTCGCGAAGCTGGAAGAGGGGGCTCGTGCCTCGCTGAAGACGCTTTACGACGACGGCCTGGAAAAGCCGCTAGCTGGCGCCTATCGGATTTAGGGTTCCGGTAGACCCTTGAGGTTCGAACACTGGGGTGCGCGCGGAGGTTTCGCCTTCTACCTACCTGTTCCTCACCAAATCGCTAGGATCTAAACTACAAGAAGAACAACACAAGAGACACATGGTTTATACTGGTTCAGGCCACCATGGTGGTGTAATACCCTATTCCAGTGTGTGGCGTGGTGGATTGCCTCTTGGGATGATGATGAACAATACAAGGAAGAATAGCCTCACGAGGGTCTGTTCTTGTGGTGGTGTTGTCCCTTGGGAGGGGTTGATTCTAGATGCATATCTTATCTCCAGATTCCTATCCAGATGCCTCTACCCTGTGGGTGGCTAGTCCTATTTATAGGCAAAGGCCCTGGGCCTCTTCCCAAATATTGAGCGGGAAGGGCGCCAACATGTGGCCATTTTGAAGGGGACCATCTAGTACACTTATCCTGACTAAAGTTGGTCCTCGCCTTTCAAAGGCTCTGGTGGTGACGCCGACTTGGGCTCCACGGTGACCTCCATCCTGCCGTTGGACTGGTCTTGGTCTTGTTGCACCGAAATGGATGCCTTTGCTTGATGCTCTTGTCTGTGCTTGCTCCCCTTGCACCAAAGAGGAAAGAAGGACATTGCGCGGGCTGGCGCCCGGCTGGCGCCCTTGGTCGTCATGGCTTGCGTCATGGGCACCTCGCGAGGTACCCCGCCTTGAACTCTCCGCCTCCTCGTGAGCCAGCCTGATGAGGCCATGCCTGAGGAAGCTCCTTGTCGTCCGCCCCGCGAGGCTTGGCCCCTCGCGAGGGTCTTGAGCTTGTTTTGATGAAGATGGGCCGTGCTGGGCCCCCCTTTGAGCCACGCTGCAGGCCATGGGCAGGCAAGTCTGGGGATCCCCGTTCCCAGAACGCCGACAGTAGCCCCCGGGCCCAAGGCGCGCCCGAACTTGGCCGAGCAGAGAGGCGAAGGGGCAAGTGCGAAGCGTCGCGGGCCCTAACAGCCTGCGGCCTTGGGCGCCGCGTGGCGGTTGATTGGACGTGGGCGTCTCCGCTCCCCCACGATGCCTCGGCAACTACACGAACTGACAAGTCCCTGCATGCAAAAAATCGGTCATGATTACCTGCGATCGTGGAAGCCGACGGTTGGCCTTCCTTGGCTATAAGTACGGAACGACGCGAGCCATTCCAGTCAATCTTCCTCTACTATTCCTCCTCTTCTTTATCTTCGCCATCGCTACGTCTCACGCTGATGGCGCCCATCCGCTGGTTTTCCGTAGAAGAGAAGGGAAAGGCCCCCCGAGAGGGTCCTGACCCGCTTCCGCCGAAGAAGCGGTTGGTCCTCTCCCGTCGAGATGAGGGCGCGCGGCAGGAGGTGTCGAGGCCTTGGTGCGAGCGACCGCCGCCAGGGTTTCCGCTGCCCTTGTACGCCCACCTTGAGGGCCTTGCAGGAGCTGATGTCGAGCGCCATGGACGAAGCCGCCATCGGCGCCGGCGAGTCACGGCGGTGCGCGTTGTCCCTCCTGGAGTTCACGCCGAGGGATCCTCCCGAGAGTTTGTGCTCCACGCCGCCATGCCTCCTCCATCTTGGATTTCCCTTCCTCCTTCCTTCGCCCCCGAGATTCCGCCGAGGGGGCCCTTCAGGCTCTGGCTGCAGCATGCCCATTGCCAGACTCCTGCGACCGATGTGGATGTCGAGGTCGTCGCTCCAGGTAAGGTCTTCATGACCCGGGGCTGGGGCGAGATCGCTCGGGTTTGCAGGATGAGGGGCGCCCTCGTGATCCACCTAGAGTTCAATGGCGCTTCCACGATGCTCTTCAAGGTCTTCAACGAAGATGGGCGTCGGCTGGAGTGCTGCCCCGGGAGAGGCGGTCGGGACCCTGCTGCAGCGAGACAGAGGCCGCCCAATCGCTCCCTTGGCGGCTCCTTAGGCGATGAAGGCGCCAGAGGATCCAGCGACTCTGCCGAGATCTTCGCGACTCCGGAGACGAGCGACGACAGCTACGAGCCCCCGAGCCTGCGCCGCTCTCGGAGCAGGGCGGGCTCGTCCGGCCGTCGCCGCCCCTGAGCTGGATGGGGTTGGCGCCGGTGCTGGACGGCCCACTGTTGATGATGGCGTCTGCCGCCATGGTCCCCGTAGTTAGGACTCCTTAAGATTCGCATCTTTTGCCCCTGCGAGGAACCGAGAATTTACCCTGTGGGGGCTTGTAAGATGTTTGCAGCTCCGTTCGTCAATATGATCCTCATTATGAGGCAGTGCGAGATGGTTATTCCGTCTTAGCTTGGTTTCTTCCTGTCAGACCTCGTGAGGGCTTGATGCTCTGCGCCGACAGGTCCCAGTCCCAAGGCGGCTTCAGCCGTCGCTGGTATGCCAGGTCGTGATGCCGTGGTCAAGGCCAGGAGGTGAGCAACCCGAGGCCCGGTAAGAGCTCCTGAGTCGCGATGCTCAAGAGGTCCCCCTTGGCGCTCAAGCAGCCATCATTCGGTGAGAAAGGAGAGCGACGTTGCTAAGACGGGATTGCATTAAGTGCGGGGATGGTCCTGCGATAGCAAGTGTTTCCGGAGAGTGACTTATCTCGAGGGTCAGGAACGCTTCCTGGTGAGGCGCTAGGTCCGTGCCTTGGCCGGCAGGGGGTTGCTTGGCGAGGTCATCACGTGCTTCTCTCCTCTCGCCTTCACTCCACTTTCTGCTCTACGTCCTCGGGTCCCGGCCCTCGAGCGAGTCTCAGCCGTCGCTGGTATGCCAGGTCGTGATGCCATGGACAAGGCCAGAGGGTGAGGGCTGGAGAACCAGTAGGAGCCCTGAGTCACGATGCTCAGGTACCCCCCTTTAACGTGCAAGCGGTTTGCATGGACGAGAGTAAAGAAGACACCGTGAGGGCCTCGCATGACGACGCTCCTGGGGAGACCCTGCAGGATCATCACAGAAGAAACGAGAGTTCGTCGCGACAATCGACGGTTAGCCGTTAGTTGCTTTGGAGAGGCGGCGAGGCACGAAAGGCCTGGCGGGGTGTACTGGTTCACCCGCGATCTAGCCCGGGACTCACGGGGCCCTACCCCAAGGCGGGTTGCGCCCAGCGCTGGGCCTTATCTTGGAGTGTGTTCCTAAAAATTTGGCTAGATGCCGATGCTCGACGTCCTCGGGTCCCGGATCTCGGGCTGGTCTCAGCCGTTGCTGGTATGCTGGGGCACGATGCCGTGGGCAGACTAGAGGGTGAGGGCCAAAGAGCCGGTAGGAGCCCTGAGTCGCGATGCTCAGGCACCCCCCCTTTAACGCGCAAGCTGGGTTAGATGTTGAAACTCTACGTCCTCGGGTCCCGGCTCTTGGGCTGGTCTCAGCCGTCGCTGGTATGCCGGGGCGCGATGCCGTGGGCAGACCAGAGG
>NC_041389.1:627866861-627982747 GCF_002162155.2 Triticum dicoccoides
GCCGGTAGGAGCCCTGAGTCGCGATGCTCAGGCACCCCCCTTTAACGCGCAAGCTGGGTTAGATGTCGAAACTCTACGTCCTCGGGTCCCGGCTCTCGGGCTGGTCTCAGCCGTCGCTGGTATGCCGGGGCGCGATGCTGTGGGAAGACCAGAGGGTGAGGGCCAGAGAGCCGGTAGGAGCCCTGAGTCGCGATGCTCAGGCACCCCCCCTTTAACGCGCAAGCTTGCAACATCCAAGAAGAAAAAGGTACCATGAACAGGCACCAAACAACAAGCATGATGGGTCGAAAACATGTCCCTAAGATAAATGCAAGAGGGGTACATGCCACTGGGTCTGACCCGAGCGGCTTGGGGATAATGCAGCCCGAGGGGCGCCCCCAACAGAGTAAGCTAAGAACATGAAATAAAAGAGATACACGCCACAGGGACGGACCCACGCGGCCTGGGAATAATGCAGCCCTGAGGGCGCTCCCAGCTGGAAATGAAACTAGAAAGATGTCACCTGATGACGCTGAAGACGAACGGGTGTTGATGCAGCAGACTCGGTGGGCTGCGGGAGCAAATCCTCACGAGCCCCGAGGCCCTGGGGCCTCGGGAGGCTCCGGAGGCGCTGGTGGCTCCTTGCGGACCGTCTCCATCTCCACCAAGGCTGCGGAACGCCTGACCTCTTGAGCCTCCAGGATGGCCCTCATGATGCGCTGGTACACAGCAGCCGCGTTCGGCGAGCCGTAAGGCATGCGAACGTAGCTGTGAGGTGGACCCTCGCAGCGTCCCACTCGCGAAGGCCAGAGGCGCTCCTGAGACGCGGCTTGGTTGAGCCCTGGTATGTCGATGCAGATGCGCAGCCCACCATCCTCGCCTGGATCGGGGGCCACAGCGGGTAAGCGGCGGCTGCCTCTCATGATCCTTGACTCCTGTAGCTCCTGAATGGCCTTGCTGACGAACTCCCGAGGGTTTGGCCCTCCTTGCCTTGCTCCTTCTTGATGGAAACGTGCTTCGAAACATGCATCCACGTGGCGCCCAAGCGCCTCCCTCGTGACCTTGGCGAGGTCGACGACCCTGCAGGGGAGAGTGTTGGGGAACGTAGCAGAAATTCAAAATTTTCCTACGTGTCACCAAGATCTATCTATGGAGAGACCAGCAACGAGTAGAAAGAGAGTGCATCTACATACCCTTCTAGATCGCTAAGCGGAAGCGTTCAAGAGAACGGGGTTGAAGGAGTCGTACTCGTCGTGATTCAAATCATCGATGATCAAGTGCCGAACGCACGGCACCTCCGCGTTCAACACACGTACAGCCCGGTGACGTCTCCCACGCCTTGATCCAGCAAGGAGAGAGGGAGAGGTTGAGGAAAACTCCATCCAACAGCAGCACAACGGTGTGGTGGTGATGGAGGAGCGTGGCAATCCAGCAGGGCTTCGCCAAGCACCACGGGAGAGGAGGACGACTTGGGAGAGGGGGAGGGCTGCGCCAGAACTTCGTGTATAGCTCCCATGCGCCTCCCCACTATATATAGGGGTGGAGGGGCTGGTTTCTTGCCCTCCAAGTCCATTGGGGCGTTGGCCAAGGTGGGAGGAAAGAAATCTCATTATTTCCTTCCCCACCGATTGTTATCCCCCCTTTTTAGGGATCTTGATCTTATCCCTTCGGGATATGATCTTATTCCTTCTAAGGGGGGATCTTGGTGCGCCTTGACCAGGGGTGTGGGGCCTTGCCCCCACTACCCACGTCCATGTGGGTCCCCCCATGCAGGTGGGCCCCACTCCGGAACCTTCTAGAACCTTCCCGGTACAATACCGAAAAATCCCGAACATTTTCCGGTGGCCAAAATAGGACTTCCCATATATAAATCTTTACCTCCGGACCATTCCGGAACTCCTCGTGGCGTCCGGGATCTCATCCGGGACTCCGAACAACATTCGGTAACCACATACAAACTTCCTTTATAACCCTAGCGTCATCGAACCTTAAGTGTGTAGACCCTACGGGTTCGGGAGACATGTAGACATGACCGAGACGTTCTCCGGTCAATAACCAACAGCGGGATCTGGATACCCATGATGGCTCCCACATGTTCCACGATGATCTCATCGGATGAACCACGATGTCAAGGACTTAATCAATCCCGTATTCAATTCCCTTTGTCTATCGGTATGTTACTTGCCCGAGATTCGATCGTCGGTATCCAATACCTTGTTCAATCTCGTTACCGGCAAGTCACTTTACTCGTTCCGTAACACATCATCCCGTGATCAACTCCTTGGTCACATTGCGCATATGATGATGTCCTACCGAGTGGGCCCAGAGATACCTCTCCGTTTACACGGAGTGACAAATCCCAGTCTCGATCCGCATAAAATAATAGATACTTTCGGAGATACCTGTAGTGCACCTTTATAGTCACCCAGTTATGTTGTGACGTTTGATACACCCAAAGCACTCCTACGGTATCCAGGAGTTACACGCTCTCATGGTCGAAGGAAGAGATACTTGACATTGGCAAAGCTCTAGCAAATGAACTACACGATCTTTTGTGCTAGTCTTAGGATTGGGTCTTGTCCATCACATCATTCTCCTAATGATGTGATCCTGTTATCAACGACATCCAGTGCCCATAGCCAGGAAACCATGACTATCTGTTGATCACAACGAGCTAGTCAACTAGAGGCTCACTAGGGACATATTGTGGTCTATGTATTCACACGTGTATTACGATTTCCGGATAATACAGTTATAGCATGAATAAAAGACAATTATCATGAACAAGGAAATATAATAATAATACTTTTATTATTGCCTCTAGGGCATATTTCCAACAGTCTCCCACTTGCACTAGAGTCAATAATCTAGTTCACATCGCCATGTGATTAACACTCACAGGTCACATCGCCATGTGACTAATACCCAAGAGTTTACTAGAGTCAGTAGTCTAGTTCACATCACTATGTGATTAACACTCAATGAGTTTTATGTTTGATCATGTTGCTTGTGAGAGAGGTTTTAGTCAACGGGTCTGAACCTTTCAGATCCGTGTGTGCTTTACAAATCTCTATGTCATCTCCTAGATGCAGCTACCACGCTCTATTTGGAGCTATTCCAAACAACTGTTCTACTTGGAGCTATTCTAAATTATTGCTCCATTATATGTATCCGGTCTCTCTACTCAGAGCTATCCGGATAGGTGTCGAGCTTGCATCGTCGTAACCTTTACGACGAACTCTTTTACCACCTCCATAATCGAGAAAATTCCTTAGTCCACTAGTTACTAAGGATAACTTTGACCGCTGTCCTGTGAGCCATTCTTGGATCACTCTTGTACCCCTTGACTGACTCATGGCAAGGCACACTTCAGGTGCGGTACACAGCATAGCATACTGAAGAGCCTACGTCTTAAGCATAGGGGACGACCTTCGTCCTTTCTCTCTATTCTGCCGTGGTCGAGCTTTAAGTCTTAACTTCGTACCTTACAACTCAGGCAAGAACTCCTTCTTTGACTGGTCCATCTTGAACACCTTCAAGATCATGTCAAGGTATGTGCTCATTTGAAAGTATTATTAAGCATTTTGATCTATCCTTATAGATCTTGATGCTCAATGTTCAAGTAGCTTAATCCAGGCTTTCTATTGAAAAACACTTTCAAAATAACCCTATATGCTTTCTAGAAATTCTACATCATTTCTGATCAACATGTATTCATCAGAAATTCTATAGTGCTCCCACTCACTTCTTTGGAAATACAAGTTTCTCATAAACTTTGTACAAACCCAAAATCTTTGATCATCATCAAAGCATACATTCCAACTCCGAGATGCTCACTCCAGTCCTTAGAAGGATCGCTGGAGCTAGCATACCTTTTAGCATCCTTAGGATCGACAAAAACTTTCTGATTGTATTACATACAACCTTTCCTCACGAAAACTGGTAAGGAAACTCGTTTTGATATCCATCTGCCAGATTTCATAAATACAGCTAATGCTAACATGAATCCGACGGACTTTAAGCATCGCTACGGATGAGAAAATCTCATCGTAGTCAACTCCTTGAACTTGTGAAAAACTTTTCGCCACAAGTCGAGCTTCATGGACGGTGACATTACCATCCACGTCCATCTTCTTCTTAAAGATCCATTTATCTTAATGGCTTGCCGATCATCGGGCAAGTCCACCAAAGTCCATGGATCCGTTCTCGGATTTTATGGCCTCGAGCCATTTATCGGAATCCGGGCCCACCATCGCTTCTCCATAGCTCGTAGGTTCATTGTTGTCCAGCAACATGACTTCCAAGACAGGATTACGTACCACTCTGAAGTAGTACGCATCCTTGTCATCCCACGAGGTTTGGTAGTGACTTGATCCGAAGTTTCATGATCAATATCATAAGCTTCCACTTCAATTGGTGTAGGTGCCACAGGAACAACTTCCTGTGCCCTGCCACACACTAGTTGAAGAGACGGTTCAATAACCTCATCAAGTCTCCACCATCCTCCCACTCAACTCTTTCGAGAGAAACCTTTCCTCGAGAAAGGACCCGATTGTAGAAACAATTCATATTGCTTTCGGATCTGAATTAGGAGGTATACCCAACTGTTTTGGGTGTCCTATGAAGATGCATTTTATCCGCTTTGGGTTCGAGCTTAATCCTGAAACTTTTTCACATAAGCGTCGCAGCCCCAAACCTTTAAGAAACGACAACTTAGGTTTCTCTAAACCATAATTCATACGGTGTCATCTCATCGGAATTACGTGGTGCCCTATTTAAAGTGAATGTGGTTGTCTCTAATGCCTAACCCATGAACGATAGTGGTAATTCGATAAGAGACATCATGGTACGCACCATATCCAATAGGGTGCAACTATGATGTTCGGACACACCATCACACTATGGTGTTCCAGGCGGTATTAATTATGAAACAATTTCCACAATGTCTTAATTGTGTGCCAAAACTCGTAACTCAGATATTCATCTCTATGATCATATCATAGACATTTTATCCTCTTGTCATAATGATCTTCTACTTCACTCTGAAATTATTTGAACCATTCAATAATTCAGACTTGTGTTTCATCAAGTAAATATTCTCAACATCTACTCGAATCATCTGTGAAGTAAGAACATAACGATATTCACTGCATGCCTCAGCACTCATTGGACTGCACACATCAAAATGTGTTACTTCCTACAAGTTGCTATCTTGTTCCATCTTACTGAAAACGAGGCTTTTCAGTCATCTTGCCCATGTGGTATGATTTGCATATCTCAAGTGATTCAAAATCAAGTGAGTCCAAACGATCCATTTGCATGGAGTTTCTTCATGCGTATACACCAATAGACATGGTTCGCATGTCTCAAACTTTTCAAAACGAGTGAGTCCAAAGATCCATCAACATGGAGCTTCTTCATGCGTTTTATACCATTATGACTTACATGGCAGTGCCACAAGTAAGTGGTACTATCATTACTATCTTATATCTTTTGGCATGAAAATGTGTATCACTACGACCGAGATTCAATAAACCATTCCTTTAGGTGCAAGACCATTGAAGGTATTATTCAAAAATAGAGTAACCATTATTCTCCTTAAATGAATAACCGTATTGCGATAGACATAATCCAATCATGTCTATGCTCAACGCAAACACCAATCTCGGTGGTAGAGGGAGCGTGCGATGCTTGATCATATCAACCTTGGAAACACTTCCAACATATATCGTCAGCTCACCTTTAGCTAGTCTCCGTATATTCCGTAGCTTTTATTTCGAGTTACTAACACTTAGCAACCGAACCGCTATCCAATACCCTGGTGCTACTAGGAGTACTAGTAAAGTACACATTAACATAATGTATATCCAATATACTTCTATCGACCTTGCCAGCCTTCTCATCTACCAAGTATCTAGGGTAATGCTGCTCCAGTGGTTGTTCCCCTTATTACAGAAGCACTTAGTCTCGGGTTTGGGTTCAACCTTGGGTTTCTTCACTAGAGCAGCAGCTGAATTGCCGTTTCATGAAGTATCCCTTTGTTCCCTTGCCCTTCTTGAAACTAGTGGTTTCACCAACCATCAACAATTGATGCTCCTTCTTGATTTCTACTTTCGCGGTGTCAAACATCATGAATATTTCAAGGATCATCATATCTATCCCTGATATGTTATAGTTAATCACGAAGCTCTAGCAGCTTGGTGGCAATGACTTTGGGGAAACATCACTATCTCATCTAGAGGATCAACTCCCACTCGATTCAAGTGATTGTTGTGCTCAGACAATCTGAGCACAAGCTCAACGATTGAGCTTTTCTCCCTTAGTTTGCAGGCTAAGAAAATCGTCGGAGGTCTTATACCTCTTGACGTGGGCACGAGCCTGAAATCCCAATTTCAGCCCTCGAAACATCTCATATGTTCCGCGATGTTTCGAAAACGTCTTTGGTGCCTCTACTAAAACCATTTAATTGAACTATCACGTAGTTATCAAAACTTGTATGTCCGATGTTTGCAACATCGACAAACAACGTTGGGGTTCAGCACACTGAGCGGTGCATTAAGGACATAAGCTTTCTACTGATCGCATAATCGCTACTATCAACTTTCAACTATATTTTCTCTAGGAACATATCTAAACAGTGGAACTAAAGCGCGAGCTTACGACATAATTTGCAAAAGGTCTTTTGACTATGTTCAGGATAATTAAGTTCATCTTATGAACTCCCACTTAGATAGACATCCCTCTGGTCATCTAAGTGATCACATGATCCGAGTCAACTAGGCCGTGTCCGATCATCACGTGAGACGGACTAGTCATCATCGGTGAACATCTTCATGTTGATCGTATCTACCATACGACTCATGCTCGACCTTTCGGTCTCCGTGTTCCGAGGCCATGTCTGCACATGCTAGGCTCATCAAGTTAACCCTAAGTGTTTTCGCTGTGTAAAACTGTCTTACACCCGTTGTATGTGAACGTAAGAATCCATCACACCCGATCATCACGTGGTGCTTAGAAGCGACGAACTGTAGCAACGGTAAACAGTTAGGGGAGAACACTTCTTGAAATTTTGTAAGGGATCATCTTATTTACTACCATCGTCCTAAGTAAACAAGATGCATAAACATGATAAACATCACATGCAATCAAATAGTGACATGATATGGCCAATATCATTTTGCTCCTTTTGATCTTCATCTTCGGGGCTCCATGATCATCATCGTCACCGGCATGACACCATGATCTCCATCATCATGATCTCCATCATCGTGTCTTCATGAAGTTGTCACGCCAACGACTACTTCTACTTCTATGGCTAACGCATTTAGCAATAAAGTAAAGTAATTTACATGGCGTTGTTAAATGACACGCAGGTCATACAATAAATAAAGACAACTCATATGGCTCCTGCCGGTTGTCATACTCATCGACATGCAAGTCGTGAATCCTATTACAAGAACATGATCAATCTCATACATCACATATCATTCATCACATTCTTCTTGGCCATATCACATCACATAGCATACCCTGCAAAAACAAGTTAGACGTCCTCTAATTGTTGTTGCATGTTTTACGTGGCTGCTATGGGTTTCTAGCAAGAACGTTTCTTACCTACGCAAGACCACAACGTGATATGCCAATTGCTATTTACCCTTCATAAGGACCCTTTTCATCGAATCCGTTCCGACTAAAGTGGGAGAGACTGGCACCCGCTAGCCACCTTATGCACCAAGTGCATGTCAATCGGTGGAACCTGTCTCACGTAAGAGTACGTGTAAGGTCGGTCCGGGCCGCTTCATCCCACAATACCATCGAAACAAGATTGGACTAGTAACGGTAAGCATATTGAACAACATCAACGCCCACAACTACTTTGTGTTCTACTCATGCAAAGAATCTACGCAATAGACCTAGCTCATGATGCCACTGTTGGGGAACGTAGCAGAAATTCAAAATTTTCCTACGTGTCACCAAGATCTATCTATGGAGAGACCAGCAACGAGTAGAAAGAGAGTGCATCTACATACCCTTGTAGATCACTAAGCGGAAGCTTTCAAGAGAACAGGGTTGAAGGAGTCGTACTCGTCGTGATTCAAATCATCGATGATCAAGTGCCGAACGCACGGCACCTCCGCGTTCAACACACATACAGCCCAGTGACGTCTCCCACGCCTTGATCCAGCAAGGAGAGAGGGAGAGGTTGAGGAAAACTCCATCCAACAGCAGCACAACGGTGTGGTGGTGATGGAGGAGCGTGGCAATCCAGCAGGGCTTCGCCAAGCACCACGGGAGAGGAGGACGACTTGGGAGAGGGGGAGGGCTGCGCCAGAACTTCGTGTATAGCTCCCATGCGCCTCCCGACTATATATAGGGGTGGAGGGGCTGGTTTCTTGCCCTCCAAGTCCATTGGGGCGTTGGCCAAGGTGGGAGGAAAGAAATCTCATTATTTCCTTCCCCACCCATTGTTATCCCCCCTTTTTAGGGATCTTGATCTTATCCCTTCGGGATATGATCTTATTCCTTCTAAGGGGGGATCTTGGTGCGCCTTGACCAGGGGTGTGGGGCCTTGCCCCCACTACCCACGTCCATGTGGGTCCCCCCATGCAGGTGGGCCCCACTCCGGAACCTTCTAGAACCTTCCCGGTACAATACCGAAAAATCCCGAACATTTTCCGGTGGCCAAAATAGGACTTCCCATATATAAATCTTTACCTCCGGACCATTCCGGAACTCCTCGTGACGTCAGGCATCTCATCCGGGACTCCGAACAACATTCGGTAACCACATACAAACTTCCTTTATAACCCTAGCGTCATCGAACCTTAAGTGTGTAGACCCTACGGGTTCGGGAGACATGTAGACATGACCGAGACGTTCTCCGGTCAATAACCAACAGCGGGATCTGGATACCCATGATGGCTCCCACATGTTCCACGATGATCTCATCGGATGAACCACGATGTCAAGGACTTAATCAATCCCGTATTCAATTCCCTTTGTCTATCGGTATGTTACTTACCCGAGATTCGATCGTCGGTATCCAATACCTTGTTCAATCTCGTTACTGGCAAGTCACTTTACTCGTTTCGTAACACATCATCCCGTGATCAACTCCTTGGTCACATTGCGCATATGATGATGTCCTACCGAGTGGGCCCAGAGATACCTCTCCGTTTACACGGAGTGACAAATCCCAGTCTCGATCCGCATAAAACAATAGATACTTACGGAGATACCTGTAGTGCACCTTTATAGTCACCCAGTTACGTTGTGACGTTTGATACACCCAAAGCACTCCTATGGTATCCAGGAGTTACACGCTCTCATGGTCGAAGGAAGAGATACTTGACATTGGCAAAGCTCTAGCAAATGAACTACACGATCTTTTGTGCTAGTCTTAGGATTGGGTCTTGTCCATCACATCATTCTCCTAATGATGTGATCCCGTTATCAACGACATCCAATGCCCATAGCCAGGAAACCATGACTATCTGTTGATCACAACGAGCTAGTCAACTAGAGGCTCACTAGGGACATATTGTGGTCTATGTATTCACACGTGTATTACGATTTCCGGATAATACAGTTATAGCATGAATAAAAGAAAATTATCATGAACAAGGAAATATAATAATAATACTTTTATTATTGCCTCTAGGGCATATTTCCAACAGAGAGCCCCCGAGCCCTGCCTGAGGAGGGCGCCGGGCGCGCTTCCCTATGCGATGGAAGGAGGTTCCCCCTGAGCAGGCGCGGGTCCTGAGGGACCTGCCTCCTGAGGGGCCAGGCCGGTCGATGTCTTCTTCTTCTTGGGGGCGGCCTCGGGAAGCCTCCTGCTTCCGCGATCCAGGTCTTCCAGTGATGCGGCCTGAAAGGCTCTCTCCAGGGAGCAAACTGCGTCTCTCTCTTCGCAGGGCACCGTGATGACTCCGCCACTTCCTGGCATCTTGAGGACGTTGTAGCCGTGGTGGGTTACGACCATGAACTTGGCCAGCGCTGGGTACCCGAGCATGGCGTTGTACGGCAGGCGAATGTGGGCGACGTCGAAGTCGATGAGCTCGGTGCGGTAGTTGTCGCATGCCCCGAAGGTGACAGGGAGGCGGACCTACCCAATCGGGACCGTGGAGCCGTCAGTGACTCCGGAGAAAGGCTTGGTTGGCTGAAGCTGACTATAGGGTACTTGGAGATTGTTGAATGTTTCCACGGAAAGGACGTTGAGCCCTGCCCCGCCATCGATGAGGGTCCTGGTGACTAGCACGTTGCTGATGATTGGGGAACAAAGCATCGGGAGGACTCTGGCTGTGGCCGCGCACTTGAGCTGATCCGCTGAGCTGAACGTGATGGCACACGCCGACCACCTGAGAGGGCGCGTGGCCTCGAGCTTGGGGAGGACTGCATTCACTTCGCGGGCGAACTGCTTGAAGATGCGCTGAGAGGCTGGGGCTTGAGCTCCGCCAAGGATGCAGGCGATCGCACGTGGTTCCTGGAAGCCCCCAGCCCCTTCGTCCCGATGACGGTCCTCATTTCTGCTTGGCTGTGGCGGTAGCGGAGGGAGGCCTGTGTTACCTTGCGGGCGATCCTCGCGAGGCTGATCTCTCCAGCCTCCCTCGCGAGGCGGGTCCTGCCAGCGATCCTCGCGAGGTTGGTCGTGCCACCCTTGACGTGGGCCGCGGTCGTCCCAGCGCCCTGTGTTCCTTCCTCCTCCTCGTCCGTAGCCCCGGTCGCTGCAGTCGAGACGCCGGCCAGTCCGTCCTTCACGCACAGCTCGGAGCTCTTGGCATTCATTGGTGTTATGGGTGTGGAGGTCGTGGTACACGCAGTACCGACTGCCCTTGGAGGATTCGGGCTGACCTCTGCCTCGCTTGGTGTCTGGTTCTGCCGCGAGCATGGAAGCCCCTTTGCGCTTCACGTCCTTGGCCTTGGCCTTCTTCTCTTCAGGGTCTGTGGCAGGCAACTCGAGGAGGGAGAGACGCCCTTCGTCAGCCCTGGCGCACTTGGTCGCCAGGTTGAACAGCTCCAAGGAAGTGCACAGATCTTCATGCATTGCGAGCTCCTCCTTCATTTTGACGTCACGCACGCCGTCAGAGAAGGCTGAGATGATGGCCTCCTCGGTCACCTTGGGAGGCGCGCGTTGTTGAAACGCTGGATGTACTTCTGCAGGGTTTCCCCTGGTTGCTGCTTGATGCGGCGCATGTCGCTCACGGCGGGTGGCCGGTCGCGGGTACCCTGGAAGTTGGCGATGAAGCGGGTGCGCATCTCATCCCAGGAGGAGATCGTGCCTGGGGCCAGGTTCAAAAGCCAGGTGCGGGCCCCGTCCTTGAGAGCCATGGGAAACCAGTTTGCCATGACCTTCTTGTCTCCGATGGCAGCCTCAATGCCCAGCTCGTAGAGCTGGAGGAACTCTGCAGGGTCAGCCGTGCCATCGTAGCGAGGAGGCAGGTCTGGCTTGAACTTGCCGGGCCACGCGACGGTGCGTAGCTCGGTGGTGAAGGCACGGCAGCCCGCTGTGGCCACAGGAGGCCTTGGAGGACGAAGGGCTCGGTCCTGCAGGTCCTCGTGCGCCGCAGCTGGGTGCAGCGCGGGGTCTTGACGTGCTGGAGCAGGAGCGTGGTCGGGACGAGCCGGAGCAGGGAGCGCTCGGGCAACTTCTTGAGGGCGAGGGACCTCTTGGCAGCTGTGCTCCTGCTGCGCTGGTTCCTGACGGGGCGGGTTCCGCCCAGGGGCCACGCGCCTTGGAGCCAGGGCGCCTTCTTGAGGGGGAGGCGGATGAGGCGCCCCAGGAGCTTCATTGCCCGCGCATGGCGGGGCGCGGTGCAGCGAGAAAGATGGCGCGAAGGAGCCCCCCACCGGCGCGGACGAGTTCGGTGACTCGGTCGAGCCATTCTTCGTAGACGTCGTCGACTGGGCGGTAGCGCAGGAGCTCGTTTGCTGCGATGAGCGTAGCTCGAGCCTCCATGGCCGCGCGGGGCGTGCAGGACGAAGAACCAGCGGGGGTGAATGAGGGCGTAGCGGTGCGGCCGTCTCGCCTCATGGACGGGTGCTGGGACGATACTTGCTGCTTGTTCCCTGCCGGGCCGGTGGTGGCGTTGACGGCAGGCGACGGGGAACGACGGGGGCGCCCGCCGACGGGAGCCGTCTGGGCGACGCGGGAAGCGAGGGCGGCTCGGCGCTCAGCGCGAACCCGGCGTGCGTCAGACATGGACGCGACGGTCGGAAAAGAACAGGGCGACGGAAGACGAATTCTAGAGCACCCCTACCTGGCGCGCCAAATGTCGGATTTAGGGTTTCGGCAGACCCTTGAGGTTCGAACACTGGGGTGCGCACGGAGGTTTCGCCTTCTACCTACCTGTTCCTCGCCGAATCGCTAGGATCTAAACTACGAGAAGAACAACACAAGAGACACAGGGTTTATACTGGTTCAGGCCACCATGGTGGTGTAATACCCTACTCCAGTGTTTGGCGTGGTGGATTGCCTCTTGGGATGATGATGAACAATACAAGGAAGAACAGCCTCGCGAGGGTCTGTTCTTGTGGTGGTGTTGTCCCTTGGGAGGGGTTGATTCTAGATGCCTATCTTATCTCCAGATTCCTATCCAGATGCCTCTACCCTGTGGGTGGCTAGTCCTATTTATAGGCAAAGGCCCTGGGCCTCTTCCCAAATATTGAGCGGGAAGGGTGCCAACAAGTGGCCATTCTGAAGGGGAACATCTAGTACACTTATCCTGACTAAAGTTGGTCCTCGCCTATCAAAGGCTCTGGTGGTGACGCCGACTTGGGCTCCACGGTGACCTCCATCCTGCCGTTGGATTGGTCTTCATCTTGTTGCACCAAAATGGATGCCTTTGCTTGATGCTCTCGCCTGCGCTTGCTCCCCTTGCACCAAAGAGGAAAGAAGGACACTGCACGGGCTGGCGCCCTTGGTCATCATGGCTTGCGTCATGGGCACCACGCGAGGTACCCCGCCTTGAACTCTCCACTTCCTCGTGAGCCAGCCTGATGAGGCCGTGCCTGAGGAAGCTCCTTGTCGTCCGCCCCGCGAGGCTTGGCCCCTCGTGAGGGTCTTGAGCTTGTGTTGATGAAGATGGGTCGTGCTGGGCCCCCCTTTGAGCCACGCCGCAGGCCGCAGGCAGGCAAGTCTGGGACCCCCGTTCCCAGAACACCGACAGCGCCGAGGATGGCCCGCCAAGTTGCTTCCCTTCCTGGTCCGCGCACTTGAAGATGTCGCCATCGGCCTTGGCCCCATGGCTGAGGCCGAGGCGCTTGTCCTTTCTTCTGCAGCGCTTGCACGTGTCTTCACCCACGTCTATCTTCACGACCCCAACGTCGATCTTGACAGCCTGCTGGAGCCTGCGAGCGACGAGCTTGCCGCTGCCGCTGTTGAGGAGGTGAAGAGCCGAGCGGAAGCCCTGCTGGCGAAGTTCCGCGCCTTCAGCACCAAGCCAGGGCGAGATGCTGCCAACCCTGGGGCTCCGCGAGGTGAAGCCGCCCAGCGCAACTCCACCACCAGCGATGGCACCGCCGGAAAGTGACACCTTCGTAGCTCCTGTCCTGTTTTAGCTCCTGCAACATGCATCATGCCTCATGGAGGCGTTTAAACTTGTGTTTGGCGTTGTGAAAACAACCTATGGACTGTAATATTTGCTTTTGAATTCCTTGAGATTTGCGCTTTTCCTTCCTACTTGCTTGTGTTCTACGTCGGCAGAGCCCGGCCCCGCGCATACCTCAGCCGCCGTTAGCCCCGACCGGAAACCAGGACGGGACCAAGGAGTGAGGGGCTACGTGACCAGTTAGGCTCCTGAGTCGCGATGCTCAGGAGTCCCCCTTGATGCGCAAACAGCAAGTAGGGAGGGGAGGTTTAGGAGTGGATCTACCATTCTACATCGGCAGGGCCCGGCCCCGCGCATACCTCAACCGCCATTAGCCTTTCGGAACTAAGGGGTGAGGGGCTACGTGACCAGTTAGGCTCCTGAGTCACAATGCTCACGAGTCCCCCTTGACGTTCAAACAGCCTTCGTACCTTGGCTCCGCTCGGGGAGGGGCGCCCGACGAACCAGGCCCGAGGGGCCTGGCTGGGTGGCATGCGCCTGGGCATGACCCAGGCGTAGCCCCCGTGCCCAGTCCCCTCGCGTGGCACTCCCGAGGGGAGGCATTATGATAGGGCCGGACACTGAGCTCTGGGCTCCCTGAGGTTGATGCGGTCGGGGGCCACCCTCAGTTGTTTATCAGCAGCACAGAGCATAGCGCTTCCGTATGTGTACGAGCATAGCCGCTCCTCGGCAGTGTCGTCAGCCAGCGCGGAGCATGGTGCTTCCACTAGTGCGTGGGAGGGGACTCCCCTCCGGGAGGAGCCCCCGGGGCGTGTACAGCCCCGCCCTGACACATGGCTGGCACGGTAGGGCTTGACGAGGTGTATCTGGGCACCCGTGAGCCAGCGCGGGACTCACGGGGCCCTACCTCAAGGCGGGTTGCGCCTGGCTCTGGGCCTTTACTTGTAATGTGCTCCTGCAAATTTGGTTAGATGCCGACGCTCTACGTCCTCAGGTCCCGGCCCTCGAGCGAGCTCAACCATTGCTGGTATGCCAGGTCGTGATGCCGTGGACAAGGCCAGGAGGTGAGGGCTGCAGAGCCAGTAAGAGTCCATGAGTCGCGATGCTCAGGTACCCCCCTTTTAACGTGCAAGCGGCTGGCATGAGGGAAGAAGGGTGCCGTTGCAGGCATCAAGTAATAATCGTGGCGGGTCAAGTGCACAACCTGAATAAACGCGAGAGAGATACTGGCACTGGGTTAGGCCCGAGGGGCGCCCCCAACAAAGTAACCTAAGGACATGAGCAAAAGGGATACATGCCGCAGGGACGGACCCACGCGGCCTGGGAATGATGCAGCCCTGGGGGCGCTCCCAGCTGAAAATGAAACTCGAAGGATGTCACCTGATGATGTTGGAGATGAAGGGATGCTGAAGTAGCTGAAGACTCGTGCTGTGGAAGCCGATCCTCACGAGCCCCCAGGCTCAGGAGCCTCAGGGGGCTCTAGAGGCCCTGGTGGCTCCTCGAGGTGTTGGGGAACGTAGCAGAAATTCAAAATTTTCCTACGAGTCACCAAGATCTATCTATGGAGAGACTAGCAACAAGGGGAAGGAGAGTGCATCTACATACCCTTGTAGATCGCTAAGCGGAAGCGTTCAAGAGAACGGGGTTGAAGGAGTCGTACTTGTCGTGATCCAAATCACCGGAGATCCTAGTGCCGAACGGACGGCACCTCCGCGTTCAACACAAGTACAACCCGGTGACGTCTCCCACGCCTTGATCCAGCAAGGAGAGAGAGGGAGAGGTTGAGGAAGACTCCATCCAGCAGCAGCACAACGGCGTGGTGGTGGTGGAGGAGCGTGGCAATCCTGCAGGGCTTCGCCAAGCACCGCGGGAGAGGAGAAGGAAGAGAGATAGGGCTGTGCCAGGGAGAGGTCAAAACTCATATGTTGGCAGCCCCAAAACCCTCAAGTATATATAGGGGGAGAGGGAGGGCTGCGCCCCCACCTAGGGTTCCACCCCTAGGGGCGGCGGCCAGCCCAAACCCATCTAGGGTGGCGGCCAAGGGGGGGAAAGAGGGGAAACTTGCCCCCCAAGTTAGGTGGGTGCGCCCCCTCCCCAACCCTAGGCGCCTTGGGCCCTTGTGGGGTGCGCACCAGCCCACCTGGGGCTGGTCCCCTCCCACACCTGGCCCATGCAGCCCTCCGGGGCCGGTGGCCCCACTTGGTGGACCCCCAGGACCCTCCCGGTGGTCCCGGTACGTTACCGATAAAACCCGAAACTTTTCCGGTGACAAAAACAGGACTTCCCATATATAAATCTTTACCACCGGACCATTCCAGAACTCCTCGTGACGTCCGGGATCTCATCCGGGACTCCGAACAACATTCGGTAACCACATACAAACTTCCTTTATAACACTAGCATCATCGAACCTTAAGTGTGTAGACCCTACGGGTTCAGGAACCATGCAGACATGACCGAGACGTTCTCCGGTCAATAACCAACAGCAGGATCTGGATACCCATGTTGGCTCCCACATGTTCCACGATGATCTCATCGGATGAACCACGATGTCAAGGACTCAATCGATCCCGTATACAATTCCCTTTGTCTAGCGGTATTGTACTTGCCTGAGATTCAATCGTCGGTATACCGATACCTTGTTCAATCTCGTTACTGGCAAGTCTCTTTACTCGTTCCGTAACACATCATCCTGTGATCAACCCCTTGGTCACATTGTGCACATTATGATGATGTCCTACCGAGTGGGCCCAGAGATACCTCTCCGTTTACACGGAGTGACAAATCCCAGTCTCGATTCGTGCCAACCCAACAGACACTTTCGGAGATACCTGTAGTGCACCTTTATAGCCACCCAGTTATGTTGTGACATTTGGTACACCCAAAGCATTCCTACGGTATCCGGGAGTTGCACAATCTCATGGTCTAAGGAAAAGATACTTGACATTAGAAAAGCTTTAGCATACGAACTACACGATCTTTGTGCTAGGCTTAGGATTTGGTCTTGTCCATCACATCATTCTGCTAAAGGTGTGATCCCGTTATCAACGACATACAATGTCCATGGTCAGGAAACCATAACCATCTATTGATCAACGAGCTAGTCAACTAGAGGCTTACTAGGGACATGGTGTTGTCTATGTACCCACACATGTATCTGAGTTTCCTATCAATACAATTATAGCATGGATAATAAACGATTATCATGAACAAGGAAATATAATAATAACTAATTTATTATTGCCTCTAGGGCATATTTCCAACAGTCTCCCACTTGCACTAGAGTCAATAATCTAGTTCACATCGTCATGTGATTAACACTCACACGTCACATCGCCATGTGACCAACACCCAAGAGTTTACTAGTGTCATTAAACTAGTTCACATCATCATGTGATTAAGACTCAATGAGTTCTGGGGTTTGATCATGTTTTGCTTGTGAGAGAGGTTTTAGTCAACGGGTCTGCAACATTCAGATCCGTATGTACTTCGCAAATCTCTAGGTCATATTGTAAATGCTGCTTCTATGCTCCACTTGGAGCTATTCCAAATGGTTGCTCCACTATACGTATCCGGTTTGGTACTCAGAGTCACTCGGATAGGTGTTAAAGCTTGCATCGATGTAACCCTTTATGCCGAACTCTTTATCACCTCCATAATCGAGAAACATGTCCTTTATTTACTCCAAGAACAATTTTTGACCGCTGTCCAATGATCCATTCCTGGATCATTCTTGTACCCCTTGACTGACTCATGGCAAGGCACACTTCCGATGCGGTACACAACATAGCATACTATAGAGCCTACGTCAGAAGCATAGGGGACGACCTTCGTCCTTTCTCCCTCTTCTGCCGTGGTCGAGCTTTAACTCTTAACTTCATACCTTACAACTCAGGCAAGAACTCCTTCTTTGACTGATCCATCTTGAACACCTTCAAGATCATGTCAAGGTATGTGCTCATTTGAAAGTACTTATTAAGCGTTTTTGATCTATCCTTATAGATCTTGATGCTCAACGTTCAAGTAGCTTAATCCAGGTTTTCCATTGAAAAACATTTTTCAAATAACCCTATATGCTTTCCAGAAATTCTACATCATTTCTGATCAACCATATGTCAACAACATATACTCATCAGAAATTCTACAGTGCTCCCACTCACTTCTTTGGAAATACAAGTTTCTCATAAACTTTGTCTAGACCCAAAATCTTTGATCATCTCATCAAAGCGCACATTCCAACTCTGAGATGCTTACTCTAGTCCTTAGAAGGATTGCTGGAGCTTTGCATACTTTTTAGCGTCTTTCAGGATTGTGAAAAACCTTCTGGTTGTATCACATACAACCTTTCCTCAAGAAAACTGTCAAGGAAACAATGTTTTGACATCCTATATGCAAGATTTCATAAATAATGCAGTAACTGCTAATCCAATTCCAACAGACTCTTAGCTTCGCTACGAGTGAGAAAGCCTCACCGTAGTCAACTCCTTGAACTTGTCGGAAAACATCTTTAACAACAAATCGAGCTTTCTTAATGGTGATACTTACCATCATTGTCTGTCTTCCTTTTAAAATCCATCTTTACCCAACGGCCCTACGACCATCAAGTATTTCTTCCAAAGTCATAGATCCTCTCTCGGATTTTTATGGCCTCGAGCCATTCGTGGGAATACGGGCCCACCATCGCTTCTCCATAGCTCGTAGGTTCATTGTTGTCTAGCAACATGACCTCTAAGACAGGATTGCGTACCACTCTGAAGTAGTACGCATCCTTATCACCCTACGAGGTACGGTAGTGACTTGATCCGAAACTTCATGATCACTATCATAAGCTTCTACTTCAATTGGTGTAGGCGCCACAGGAACAACTTCCTGTGCCCTGCTACACACTAGTTGAAGTGACGGTTCAATAACCTCATCAAGTCTCCACCATCCTCCCACTCAATTCTTTTGAGAGAAACTTTTCCTCGAGAAAGGACCCGTTTCTAGAAACAATCACTTTTGCTTTCGGATCTGAGATAGGAGGTACACCCAACCATTTTGGGTATCCTATGAAGATGTATTTATCCATTTTGGGTTCGAGCTTTATCACGATGAAACTTTTTTACATAAGCGCCGCAGCCCCAAACTTTCAAGAAACGACAACTTAGGTTTCTCCAAACCATAGTTCAAACGGTGTCATCTCAACGGAATTACGTGGTGCCCTATTAAAGTGAGTGCGGTTGTCTCTAATGCCTAACCCATGAACGATAGTGGTAATTCAATAAGAGACATCATGGTACGCACCATATCCAATAGGGTGCAACTATGATGTTCGGACACACCATCACACTATGGTGTTCCAGGTGGTATTAATTGTGAAACAATTTCCACAATGTCTTAATTGCGTGCCAAAGCTCGTAACTCAGATACTCATCTCTATGATCATATCATAGACATTTTATCCTCTTGTCACAATGATCTTCAACTTCACTCTGAAATTACTTGAACCATTCAATAATTCAGACTTGTGTTTCATCAAGTAAATATACTCAACATCTACTCGAATCATCTGTGAAGTAAGAACATAACGATATTCACTGCATGCCTCAGTACTCATTGGACCGCACACATCAAAATGTGTTACTTCCAACAAGTTGCTATCTTGTTCCATCTTACTGAAAACGAGGCTTTTCAGTCATCTTGCCCATGTGGTATGATTTGCATATCTCAAGTGATTCAAAATCAAGTGAGTCCAAACGATCCATCTGCATGGAGTTTCTTCATGTGTATACACCAATAGACACGGTTCGCATGTCTCAAACTTTTCAAAAACGAGTGAATCCAAAGATCCATCAAGATGGAGCTTCTTCATGCGTTTTACACCAATATGACTTACATGGCAGTGCCACATGTAAGTGGTACTATCATTACTATCTTATATCTTTTGGCATCCCACATGTAAACGATCCATCTTATGAACTCCCACTCAGATAGACATCCCTCTAGTCATCTAAGTGATTACATGATCCGAATCAACTAGGCCGTGTCCGATCATCACGTGAGACGGACTAGTCATCATCGGTGAACATCTTCATGTTGATCGTATCCACCATACGACTCATGCTCGACCTTTCGGTCTCTTGTGTTCCGAGGCCATGTCTGTACATGCTAGGCTCGTCAAGTTAACCTAAGTGTTTCACGTGTGTAAATCTGGCTTACACCCGTTGTATGTGAACATTAGAATCTATCACACTCGATCATCACGTGGTGCTTCGAAACGACAAACTTTCGCAACGGTGCACAGTTAGGGGGAACACTTTCTTGAAATTTTAATGAGGGATCATCTTATTTACTACCGTCGTTCTAAGCAAATAAGATGCATAAACATGATAAACATCACATGCAATCAAAAAGTGACATGATATGGCCAATATCATTTTGCTACTTTTGATCTCCATCTTCGGGGCTCCATGATCATCGTCGTCACCGGCATGACACCATGATCTCCATCATCGTGTCTCCATGAAGTTGTCTCACCAACTTATTACTTCTACTACTATGGCTACCGGTTAGCAATAAAGTAAAGTAATTACATGGCGTTGTATAATGACATGCAGGTCATACAATAAATAAAGACAACTCCTATGGCTCCTGCCGGTTGTCATATTCTTCGACATGCAAGTCGTGATTCCTATTACAAGAACATGATCAATCTCATACATCACATATATTCATCAGATTATTCTTGGCCATATCACATCACATAGCATACCCTGCAAAAACAAGTTAGACGTCCTCTAATTGTTGTTTGCATGTTTTACGTGGCCGCTATGGGTTTCTAGCAAGAACGTTTCTTACCTACGCAAAACCACAACGTGATATGCCAATTGCTATTTACCCTTCATAAGGACCCTTTTCATCGAATCCGTTCCGACTAAACTGGGAGAGACTGGCAACCGCTAGCCACCTTATGCACCAAGTGCATGTCAGTCGGTGGAACCTGTCTCACATAAGAGTACGTGTAAGGTCGGTCCGGGTCGCTTCATCCCACAATACCGTCGAAACAAGATTGGACTAGTAACGGTAAGCATATTGAACAAAATCAACGCCCACAACTACTTTGTGTTCTACTCGTGCAAAGAATCTACGCAATAGACCTAGCTCTGATGCCACTGTTGGGGAACGTAGCAGAAATTCAAAATTTTCCTACGAGTCACCAAGATCTATCTATGGAGATACTAGCAACGAGGGGAAGGAGAGTGCATCTACATACCCTTGTAGATTGCTAAGCGGAAGCGTTCAAGAGAACGGGGTTGAAGGAGTCGTACTCGTCGTGATCCAAATCACCGGAGATCCTAGTGCCGAACGAACGACACCTCCGCGTTCAACACACGTACAGCCCGGTGATGTCTCCCACGCCTTGATCCAGCAAGGAGAGAGGGAGAGGTTGAGGAAGACTCCATCCAGCAGCAGCACAACGGCGTGGTGGTGGTGGAGGAGCGTGGCAATCCTGCAGGGCTTCGCCAAGCACCACGGGAGAGGAGAAGGGAGAGAGGTAGGGCTGCGCCAGGGAGAGGTCAAAACTCATATGTTGGCAGCCCCAAAACCCTCAAGTATATATAGGGGGAGAGGGAGGGCTGCGCCCCCACCTAGGGTTCCACCCCTAGGGGCGGCGGCCAGCCCAAACCAATCTAGGGTGGCGGCCAAGGGGGGGAAAGAGGGGAAACTTGCCCCCCAAGTTAGGTGGGTGCGCCCCCCTCCCCAACCCTAGGCGCCTTGGGCCCTTGTGGGGTGCGCACCAGCCCACCTGGGGCTGGTCCCCTCCCACACTTGGCCCATGCAGCCCTCCGGGGCCGTGGCCCCACTTGGTGGACCCCCGGGACCCTCCCGGTGGTCCCGGTACGTTACCGATAAAACCCGAAACTTTTCCGGTGACCAAAACAGGACTTCCCATATATAAATCTTTACCTCCAGACCATTCCGGAACTCCTCGTGACATCTGGGATCTCATCCGGGACTCTGAACAACATTCGGTAACCACATACAAACTTCCTTTATAACCCTAGCGTCATCGAACCTTAAGTGTGTAGACCCTACGGGTTCGGGAACCATGCAAACATGACCGAGACGTTCTCCGGTCAATAACCAACAGCGAGATCTGGATACCCATGTTTGCTCCCACATGTTCCACGATGATCTCATCGGATGAACCACGATGTCAAGGACTCAATCGATCCCATATACAATTCCCTTTGTCTAGCGGTATTTTACTTGCCCGAGATTTGATCGTCGGTATATCGATACCTTGTTCAATCTCGTTACCGGCAAGTCTCTTTACTCATTCCGTAACACATCATCCCGTGATCAACCCCTTGGTCACATTGTGCACATTATGATGATGTCCTACCGAGTGGGCCCAGAGATACCTCTCCGTTTACACGGAGTGACAAATCCCAGTCTCCATTCGTGCCAACTCAACAGACACTTTCGGAGATACCTGTAGTGCACCTTTATAGCCACCCAGTTACGTTGTGACGTTTGGTACACCCAAAGCATTCCTACGGTATCCGGGAGTTGCACAATCTCATGGTCTAAGGAAAAGATACTTGACATTAGAAAAGCTTTAGCATACGAACTACACGATCTTTGTGCTAGGCTTAGGATTGGGTCTTGTCCATCACATCATTCTGCTAATGATGTGATCCCGTTATCAATGACATACAATGTCCATGGTTAGGAAACTGTAACCATCTATTAATCAACGAGCTAGTCAACTAGAGGCTTACTAGGGACATGGTGTTGTCTATGTACCCACACATGTATCTGAGTTTCCTATCAATACAATTATAGCATGGATAATAAATGATTATCAATAAGGAAATATAATAATAACTAATTTATTATTGCCTCTAGGGCATATTTCCAACACGAGGACCATCTCCATCTCCGCCAGGACTGCGGAATGCCTGACCTCCTGAGCCTCCAGAATGCTCCTCATGAGGCGCTGACGCGCAGCGGCCGCATTCGGCAGGCCGAAAGGCATGCGAACATAGCTGTGGGGTGGACCTTCGCAACGTCCCACGCGTGAGGGCCAGAAGCGCTCCTGAGAGGTGGCTCGGTTGAGCCCTGGTACGTCGATGCAGATGCGCAGCCCACCATCCTCGCCTAGATGGGGAGCTACGGCGGGTAAGCGGCGGCTGCCACTCATGACTCTTGACTCCTGCAGCTCCTGAATGATCTTGCTGATGAACTCCCGAGGGTTTGGCCCTCCTTGCCTTGGTCCTTCCTGAGGGAAACGTGCTTGGAAGCACGCCTCTAAGTGGTGCCCGAGCGCCTCCCTCGTGATCTTGGCAAAGTCGATGGCCCTCCAGGAGAGAGCCCCGAGCCTTGCCCGAGGAGGGCACCGGGCGCGCCTTCCTATGCGACAGAAGGAGGCACCCCTTAAACGGGCACGGATCCTGAGGGGACTGCCTCCCGAGGGTTCGGACCAGGCGATGTCTTCTTCTTCTTAGGGACTGCCTCGGGAAGTCTTCCGCTCCTGTGCTCTGGGTCTTCGATTGCCGTGGCTGGGAAAGATCGCTCAAGGGAACACACTGCATCCCTCTCCTCACAAGGCACTATGATGACTCCACCGGTTCCTGGCATCTTGAGGACATTGTAGCCGTGATGAGTCTCTGCCATGAACTTGGCCAGGGCTGGGTACCCGAGGATGGCATTGTATGACAGGAAAATGTGGGCGACGTCAAAGTTAATGAGCTCGGTGCAGTAGTTGTCGCGCTGCCCAAAGGTGACAGGAAGGCGGACTTGCCCTATCGGAACAGTGGAACCATCAGTGACTCCTGAGAAAGGCTTGGTTGGCTGAAGCTGATTGTATGGCACTTAGAGATTGTTGAACATCTCGACGGACAGGATGTTGAGTCCTGCTCCACCATCGATGAGGGTCCTGGTGACTTGCACATTGCTGATGATTGGGGAGCAAAGCATCGGGAGGACTTCAGCTGTGGCTGCGCACTTGAGCTGATCCGCAGAGCTGAACGTGATGGCGCACGCTGACCACCTGAGAGGGCGCGTGGCCTCAAGCTTGGGGAGGACTGCATTCACCTCTCGAGCAAACTGTTTGAAGATGCACTGAGAGGTTGGGGCCTGAGCGCCGCCCAAGATGCAAGCGATTGCACGCGACTCTTGGAAGCCCCCAGCCCCTTCGTTCTGATGATGGTCTTCATTCCTCCTCGGCTGAGGTGGCAGAGGAGGGAGGCATGCGTTGCCTTGTGGGTGATCCTCACGAGGCTGATCCCTCCAGCCTCCCTCGCGAGGCTGGTCCTGCCAGTGGTCCTTGCAAGGTCGATCACGCCACCCTTGGCGAGGGCCACGGTCTTCCCATCGTCCTCCACCTCTTCCTCCTCCTCGGCCATAGCCCCGGTCATTGCGCTCGGGGCGTCGGCCGACACGCACATCTCGCACAGCCCTGAGCTCTTGGCATTCGTTGGTGTTGTGGGTGTGGAGGTCGTGGTACACGCAGTACCGGCTGCCCTTGGATGACTCAGGCTAATCCCTGCCTCGCTTGGTGTCTGGCTCTGCTGCAAGCACAGCAGCCCCCTTGCGCTTCATGTCCTTGACCTTGGGCTTCTTCTCTTCCGGATCGGCAGCCGGAAGCTCGAGGAGGGAGAGGCGCCCTTCCTCAGCCCTGGCGCACTTGGTCGCCAAGTTGAACAGCTCCATGGATGTGCACAAGTCTTCATGGATTGCTAGCTCCTCTTTCATCTTGATGTCCCGCACACCGTCAGAGAAGGCTGAGATGATGGCCTCCTCAGTCACCCTGGGGATCTTGAGGCGAGCGTTGTTGAGGCACTGAATGTACTTTTGTAGGGTCTCTCCTGGCTGCTGCTTGATGCGGCACAGGTCGCTCATGGCCGGGGGTCGGTCACGAGTGCCCTGGAATTTGGCGATGAAGCGTGTGTGCATCTCGTCCCAGGAAGAAATCGTGCCAGGGGCCAGGTTCAGGAGACAGGTGCGGGCACCGTCCTTGAGCGCCATGGGGAACCAGTTCGCCATGACCTTCTCGTCCCCGTTGGCGGCTTCGATGCCCAGCTCATAGAGCTAGAGGAACTTCGCAGGGTCAGCCGTGCCGTCGTAGCGCAGTGGCAGATCTGGCTTGAACTTGCCCGACCAGGCCATGCTGCGCAGTTCAGCGGTGAAGGCGCGGCAGCCTGCAGTGGCCACAGGAGGCCTTTGGTGACGGAGAGCTTGATCTTGGAGGTCTCTGCGCGCTGCCGCCAAGAGCAGCGCGAGGTCTTAGCGCGCTGGAGCAGGAGCGCGGTCGTGACGGGCCGGTGCGGGGAGCACACAGGCAGCTTCTTGGGGACGAGGGATCTCTTGGCAGCTCTTCTCTTGCTGCACGGGCGCCAGACGAAGCGGGTCCCGTCCTGGGGCCGTGCGCCTTGGGGCCAGGGCGCCTTCTTGAGGGGGAGGCGGCTAAGGCACCTCCGGAGCTGCGTTGCCCGTGCAGGGCGGGTGGCAGTGCAGCGAGAGGGATGCTGTAGGGGAGCCCCCAGCGGCCCTGACGAGCTCGGTGATGCGGGCAAGCCACTCGTCGTAGAGGTCATCGACGGGATGGTAGTGCAGGAGCTCTCATGCCAGGAGCAGCGCGGCGTGCGCGTCCGCAGGAGCGCGATGAGCGTGCGACGACAAGCCTGCTGGAGTCAGCGACGGGGTGGCGGTGCGGCCTTCCCGCCGCACCGAGGGATGCACAGACGACGCCTGCTGCTCGTTCCCCACCGGGCCGGTGGCGGCGTGGACAGCAGGCGACGGGGAACGACGGGGAGGCCCTCCGACGGGGGCCGTCTGGGCGACATGGGCCGCGAGGGCAGCCCGGCGCTCGGCGCGGGCTCGGCGAGCGTCAGACATGGATGCGACGGACGGTGAGACACGAGGCGGCGGAACGCGGATTCCGGCGCACCCCTACCTAGCGTGCCAAATGCCGGATTTCGGGTTCCGGCAGACCCTTAAGGTTTGAACTCTGGGATGCGCGCGGAAATCACTCCCTCTACCAACTCACGTCTCGTCTCCTCGCAAAGGATCTAAACTACACGAAGAACAACACAAGGGATGCAAGGTTTATACTAGTTCAGGCCACTATTGTGGTGTAATACCCTACTCTAGTTTGTGGTGTGGTGGATTGCCTCAGGGGCTGATGATGAACAATACAAAGGAAGAACTGCCTCGCGAGGGGAGGAGTTCTTGTGGAGGCGATGCCTCTTGGGAAGGATTGAATCCGTGTCAGGATCCGATGCCCCTATACTATGGTGGCTAGCCCTATTTATAGAGCGAGGCCCTGGTCCTCTTCCCAAATATTAAGTGGGAAGGGCGCCAACAATTGGCCATTTTGAAGGGGAACATCTAGTACACTTATCCTGACTAAAGTTGGTCCTCGCCTGTCAAAGGCTCTGATGATGACGCCGACTCGGGCTCCACGATGACCTCCGTCCTGCCGTTCTGCTGGTCTTGGTCTTGTTGCACCGAAATGGTTGCCTTTGCTTGATACCCTTGCCTGCGCTTGCCCCCTTTGCACCAAAGAGGAAACAAGGACTCTGCGCAGGCCGGCGCCCGCCTGGCGCCCGCCTGGCTTTGGTCGTCATTGCTTGCGTCATGGGTACCTCGTGAGGTACCCTGCCTTGATCTCTCCGCCTCCTCGCAAGCTAGCTTGACGAGGCTGCACCTGAGGAAGCTTCCTGTCGTCCGTCCCGCGAGGCTTGGCCCCTCGCGAGGGTCTTGAGCTCGTGTGGATGAAGATGGGCCGTACCGGGCCACTCCTTGAGCCACGCCGCAGGCAGGCAAGTCTGGGTACCCCCGTTCCCAGAACGCCGACAGTTTGGCCTACTAGATTGATCTTTCTTGCAATGGGAGAAGTGCTTAGCTTTGGGTTCAATCTTGCGGTGTCCTTTCCCAGTGACTGAAGGGGCAGCAAGGCACGTATTGTATTGTTGCCATCGAGGATAAAAAGATGGGGTTTATATCATATTGCATGATTTTATCCCTCTACATCATGTCATCTTTCTTAATGCGTTACTCTGTTCTTTATGAACTTAATACTCTGGATGCATGCTGGATAGCGGTTGATGTGTGGAGTAATAGTAGTAGATGCAGGCAAGAGTCAGTCTACTTGTTGCGGACGTGATGCCTATATACATGATCATGCCTAGATAATCTCATAACTATTCGCTTTTCTATCAATTTCTCGACAGTAATTTGTTCACCCAACGTAATACTTATGCTATCTTAAGAGAAGCCACTAGTGAAACCTATGCCCCCCGGGTCTATCTTTTATCATATAGGCTTTCAAAATAGTTTTATTTGCACCTTTACTTTTCCAATCTATATTATAAAAATACCAAAAATATATTTATCTTGTCATAATATCTCTATCAGATCTCACTTTCGCAAGTGGCCGTGAAGGAATTGACAACCCCTTTATTGCATTGGTTGCGAGTTCTTTGTTTGTTTGTGTAGGTGCGTGGGACTTTTGAGGAGCCTCCTACTGGATTGATACCTTGGTTCTCAAAAACTGAGGGAAATACTTATGCTACTATTGTTGCATCACCCTTTCCTCTTCAAGGAAAACCAATGCAAGCTCAAGACGTAGCAAGAAGGATTTTTGGCGCCGTTGCCAGGGAGGTCTTCGCTCAAGTCAAGACATACCAAGTACCCGTCACAAACTCATCTCCCTCGCATTTACATTATTTGCAATTTGCCTCTCGTTTTCCTCTCCCCCACTTCACCCTTGCCGTTTTATTCGCCATCTCTTCTCCTTCTCTCTCTTTTGCTTGTCCTTTTTGTGTGCCTACTTGCTCTTATGGCTTTGCCTAAGAACACCGACCTTCATCTTAGAAGGTTGGAAGAGATTGAATCAATTACAATTTGAGCATAATACTTTCTTCAGAAAAGAGCTTAAAGAACAAAAAAATTTGGGGTTTATGAACAAAGAGCTTGATGATATGTCTAAAGAATTTTATGGTTTGAACGTCCAAATTACTCGGCTTGAAGATTCTATAGCCCGAATTTCTGATAAGCAAGCTACCTTAGTCAATAAGATGGCTGCCAAACCAGAAAAGTTAGGTGAAAATAATGATGAAGATCTTAAAGTTATTGATGTGTCCCCTATTAGATCTTTGTTTTGCAATATGAATCTTAATAATAATGGTACTGGATATGAGTCAACTTTAGTTAAAAGGCGTCCCAATTATTCAGAGTTTTTAGATCTTGATGCTAAATTTGGTAAAAGTGGGATTGGAGAGGTCAAGGCTTTAAATAGCATTGAACCCACTATCTTAGATTTCAAGGAATTTGATTACGATAATTGTTCTTTAGAAGGTTGTATTTCCTTGTTGCAACCCGTTGTGAACTCTCCTCATGCTTATAGTCAAAATAAAGCTTTTACCAAACATATTGTTGATGCCTTGATGCATTCTTTTGATGAAAAACTTAATTTGGAAGTTTCTATACCTAGAAAACTTAATGATGAGTGGGAACCTACTATAAAGATTAAAATTAAAGATCATGAGTGTTATGCTTTATGTGATTTGGGTGCTAGTGTTTCCACAATTCTGAAAACTCTATGTGATATTCTAGGTTTCCATGATCTTGATGATTGCTCTTTAAATTTTCACCTTGCGGATTCCACCATTAAAAAGCCAATGGGAAGGATCAATGATGTTCTCATTGTTGCAAATAGAAATTTGGTGCCCGTAGATTTTATCGTTCTTGATATAGATTGCAATCTTTCTTGCCCTATTATTCTTGGTAGACCTTTCCTTAGAACAATTGGTGCGATTATTGATATGAAGGAAGGGAATATTAGATTCCAATTTCCATTAATGAAAGGCATGGAGAACTTTCCAAGAAAGAAAATTAAATTACCTTATGAATCTATCATGTGATCTACTTATGAATTAAGTGCCAAAGATGGCACTACTTAGATCTATCCTCGCTTTTATGCCTAGATACGGGCATTAAACGATAGCGCTAGTTGGGAGGCAACCCAATTTTATTTGTGTTTTTTGTTTTTGTTTCAGTTTAGTAATAAATTTTGCATCTACCTCCTGTTTAGATGTGTTTTTATGTTTTAATTAGTGTTTGTGCCAAGTAGAACCTATAGGATAACCTATGGTGATAGTTAATTTGATTCTGCTGAAAAACAGAAACTTTATGCGCACGAAATTAGTTTTGTTAAATCACAGAAACGTGCTTTTGCATTGATTCTTTTTGTTGTAGATCAATAGACAAATTGTCCAGGACTTCCTATTTTGGTAGAATTTGTAGAGTTCCAGAAGTATTCGTGGGTTACAAATTGCTACAGACTGTTCTGTTTTTGACAGATTCTGTTTTTTGTTGGAATAAGCCACGTCGTATGGTGTGGCTGGGCTCGTCGGGTGCGTCGGGTGCGCACGAGACGTGAGGGACGCACTGGTGGTGTCGGGCTCGTTGGGCGCGTCAGGTGCATGCGGGACGGGCAGGACGCAGCGGAGGTGTGACGAGTGTGTATGTGTGTGTCTGGGCATTGTATGGCCTGCATGCGTGTGTGCGTGCGTGTAGGAGTCTAGGTTGAGTCGGACTGTGGCTGAGCCTGCGATCGTGTGGCGACGCAGGCAGGATGCAGCGGTAGCATGATGGCACCAGGTCTTGCGGAGGAGCTGGCTGCGTACATTCAAGGGAAGACCAGATCGCCATGGACTCCGTGAGGGCTACATATTGTTAGCTATAAAGCGGGTTGTACGTTTGAGTCTGTTAATGCGTGCGTGGGTGATACGTCTCTGTTGGCTACAAAAACGGCTGTAAAATCCTAGTTTGGTGTGGCGTGGTGTATCTAGTTGGAGATAACAGAAAAGGGTTGCGTTGCGTCCGGAAAAAATATTATTGTGCTTCTTCTACCTATATCCTCCGCCCGGTGTGAGAGAGAGCGGCAACAACAATTGGTATACAGAGCTTCAGTTCGGGCGATCACCGGCGACCATGGCGCTTGTCCCACATGGCGGCGGCACGGGCGGATCGGCGAGGATGGCGATGCCGATGCTGACTGCGGACAACTACACGGTCTGGGCCATCAAGGCGCAGGCGATCCTCGACGTCCACACCGTGTGGGAGGCGGTGGCGCCGGGCGACGCGGCGGTGAACGCGCGGAAGGACAAATCGGCGCGCGCATTGCTTCTCGAGGCGTTGCCGGAGGATGTGTTGCTGTAGGTGTCGACGAAGCTCACTGTCAGGGAGGTATGAGACTCCCTGAAGGTGAGGTTCGTCGGCGCCGATCGGGTCCGCGTGGCGAGGCTGGCGATGCTGCACGGGGAATTTGACCGCCTGAAGATGGCGGACGGCGAGGAGCTCGACGTGTACGTCGAGAGGCTTGTGGCGAAGGCGGCGAGGTATGCCAACGTCGGGGAGACGCTGGGCGACGCGGCGCTTGTTAAGAAGCTACTGGATACGGTGCCGGATTGGCTCTTCCCCATCGTCGCCGGCATCGAGCAGTTCCACGACGTGACGACAATGGCGTTCGACGAAGCGCTCGGGCGGCTACGCGCGTTCAACGAGCGAGTTCGGCATCGACGGCAGGACAGCGGCGAGTGGGCGGACGGACAACTCCTGTTCACGGCGGCGCAGTGGCGGGCGCAGGAGCGGTAGCACGGTGGAGCATGGGACAACGACGACGGGCGCAACGTGGCATCGGGGAGCGGCGGCAACAGGCGCAGGCGTTGCTACAAGTGCGGGGAGCACGGGCACTTCCGGCGCAAGTGCCCATAGCTGCCGAAAGGACCGGTGGCAGAGCAGGCTCTCTTGGCCGGCGCCAATGTCGACAACGACGGACTCCTCTAGGTCGTGGCTTAGGGGGTGTGTGTTGTAATAAGCCACGTCGTATGGTGTGGTCGGGCTCGTCGGGCATGTCGGGTGCGCGCAGGACATGCAGGACGCACTGGTGGTGTTGGGCTCGTCGGGCGCGTCAGGTGCGTGCAGGACGGGTGGGACGTAGCGGAGGTGTGGCGAGTGTGTATGTGTGTGTCTGGGCATTGTATGCCCTGCGTGCGTGTGTGCGTGCGTGTACGAGTCTAGGTTGAGTCGGACTGTGGCTGAGCCTGCGATCGTGTGGCGACGCAGGCAGGATGCAGCGGTAGCATGATGGCACCAGGTCTTGCGGAGGAGCTGGTTGCACACGTTCGAGGGAAGACCAGATCGCCATGGACTCCGTGAGGGCTACGTATTGTTAGCTATAAAGCCGGCTGTACGTTGGAGTCTGTTAATGCGTGCGTGGGTGCTATGTCTCTGTTGGCTACAAAAACGACGGTAAAATCCTAGTCTGGTGTGGCGTGGTGTATCCAGTTGGAGATAATAGAAAAGGGTTGCGTTGCGGCCGGAAAAAATATTGTTGTGCTTCTTCTACCTATATCCTCCATCCGGTGTGAGAGAGAGCGGCAACAACATTTTTCGTGTGTTGTTTGCTTATTTTGATGCATCTATGGCTAGTATTAAGTGGTATGAACCATAGAGAACTTGGAATACAGTAGGTTTAACACCAATATAAATAAAGAATGAGTTCATTACAGTACCTTATGTGGTGGTTTTGCTTTCTTTCACTAACGGAGCTTATGAGATTTCCTGTTGAGTTTTGTGTTGTGAAGTTTTCAAGTTTTGGGTAAAGATTTGATAGACTATGGAATAAGGAGTGGCAAAAGCCTAAGCTTGGGGATGCTCATGGCACCCCAAGATATTCAAGAATAGCCAAAAGCCTAAGCTTGGGGATGTCCCCAGAAGGCATCCCCTCTTTCGTCTTTGTTCATTGGTAACTTTACTTGGAGCTATATTTTTATTTGCCACATGAAATGTGTTTTGCTTGGAGAGTCTTGTATGATATTAGTATTTGCTTTTTAGTTTACCACAATCATCCTTGCTGTACACACCTTTTGGGAGAAGCCTACTTGATTGGAATTTATTAGAATACTCTATGTGCTTCACCTATATCTTTTGAGCTAGATAGTTTTTGCTCTACTGCTTCACTTATATCTTTTAGAGCATGGCAATGGCTTAATTTTGAAGAAATTGTTGATATCTCATGATTCACTTATATTATTTTGAGAGTCTCTTAGAACAGCATGGTATTTGCTATGGTTATAAAATTGGTCCTAGAATGGTAGGCATCCAAGTTGGGTATAATAAAAACTATCATAGGAAGTGAATTGGATGCTATGATCAATTTGATACTTGATAATGTTTTGAGATATGGAGGTGGTGATATTAGAGTCATGCTAGTTGGGTGATTATGAATTTAAAGAATGCTTGTGTTGAAGTTAACGAGTCCCGTAGCATGCACGTATGGTTAAAGTTGTGTAACAAATTTGAAACATGAGGTGTTCTTAGATTGTGCATCCTTATGAGTGGTGGTCGGGGACGAGCGATGGTCTTTTCCTACCAATCTATTGTTGGGGAACGTAGCAGAAATTCAAAAAATTTCTACGAGTCACCAAGATCTATCTATGGAGAAACCAGCAACGAGAGAGAGGAGTGCATCTACATACCCTTGTAGATCGCTAAGCGGAAGCGTTCAAGAGAACGGGGTTGAAGGAGTCGTACTCCTCGTGATCCAAATCACCGGGGATCCTAGTGCCGAATGGACGGCACCTCCGCGTTCAACACACATGCAGCCCGGTGACGTCTCCCATGCCTTGATCCAGCAAGGAGAGAGGGAGAGGTTGAGGAAGACTCCGTCCAGTAGCAGCACAACGGCATGGTGGTGATGGAGGAGCGTGCCAATCCAGCAGGGCTTCGCCAAGCACCGCGAGAGATGAGGAGAAAGAGAGGTAGGGCTGCGCCAGGGAGAGGTGGAAACTCTTGTGTATGGCAGCCCCAAAACCTCAAGTATATATAGGGGAGAGGGAGGGGGCTGTGCCCTCCTTAGGGTTCCCACCCCAAGGGGTGCGGCTGCCCCAAAAACCCATCTAGGGTGGTGGCCAAGGGGGGAGAGGGGGAAACTTGCCCCCCAAGCAAGGTGGAGGCGCCCCCTCCCCAAACCCTAGGCGCCTTTGGCCCTTGTGGGGGGGTGCACCAGCCCACCTGGAGCTGGTCCCCTCCCACACTTGGCCCATGCTACCCTCTGGGGCCGGTGGCCCCACTTGGTGGACCCCCGGGACCCTCCCGGTGGTCCCGGTACGTTACCGATAGCACCCGAAACTTTTCCGGCGACCAAAACAGGACTTCCCATATATAAATCTTTATCTCCGGACCATTCCGGAACTCCTCGTGACGTCCGGGATCTCATCCGGGACTCCGAACAACATTCGGTAACCACGTATATCTATTCCCTATAACCCTAGAGTCATCGAACCTTAAGTGTGTAGACCCTACGGGTTCGGGAACCATGCAGACATGACTGAGACGTTCTCCGGTCAATAACCAACAGCGGGATCTGGATACCCATGTTGGCTCCCATATGTTCCACGATGATCTCATCGGATGAACCACGATGTCAAGGACTCAATCGATCCCGTATACAATTCCCTTTGTCTAGCGGTATTTTACTTGCCTGAGATTTGATTGTCGGTATATCGATACCTTGTTCAATCTCGTTACCGGCAAGTCTCTTTACTCGTTCCGCAACACATCATCCCGTGATCAACCCCTTGGTCACATTGTGCACATTATGATGATGTCCTACCAAGTGGGCCCAGAGATACCTCTCCGTTACATGGAGTGACAAATCCGAGTCTCGATTCGTGCCAACCCAACAAACACTTTCGGAGATACCCGTAGTGCACCTTTATAGCCACCCAGTTACGTTGTGATGTTTGGTACATCCAAAGCATTCCTACGGTATCCGGGAGTTGCACAATCTCATGGTCTAAGGAAATGATACTTGACATTAGAAAAGCTTTAGCATACGAACTACACGATCTTTGTGTTAGGCTTAGGATTGGGTCTTGTCCATCACATCATTCTCGTAATGATGTGATCCCGTTATCATCGACATCCAATGTCCATGGTCAGGAAACTGTAACCATCTATTGATCAACGAGCTAGTCAACTAGAGGCTTACTAGGGACATCTGTTGTCTATGTACCCACACATGTATGTGAGTTTCCTATCAATACAATTATAGCATGGATAATAAACGATTATCATGAACAAGGAAATATAATAATAATAACTAATTTATTATTGCCTCTAGGGCATATTTCCAACAGTCTCCCACTTGCACTAGAGTCAATAATCTAATTCACATCGCCATGCGATTAACACTGATAGGTCACATCGCCATGTGACCAACATCCAAAGAGTTTACTAGTGTCACTAAACTAGTTCACATCACCATGTGATTAAGACTCAATGAGTTCTGGGTTTGATCATGTTTTGCTTGTGAGAGAGGTTTTAGTCAATGGGTCTGCAACATTCAGATCCGTATGTATTTCGCAATTCTCTAGGTCATATTGTAAATGCTGCTTCCACACTCCACTTGGAGCTATTCCAAATGGTTGCTCCACTATACGTATCCGGTTTGCTTCTCAGAGTCATTCGGATAGGTGTTAAAGCTTGCATCGATGTAACCCTTTACGCCGAACTCTTTATCACCGCCATAATCGAGAAACATGTCCTTATTTACTCCAAGGATAATTTTTGACTGTTGTCCAATGATCCGTTCCTGGATCATTCTTGTACCCCTTGACTGACTCATGGCAAGGCACACTTCCGGTGTGGTACACAGCATAGCATACTATAGAGCCTACGTCTGAAGCATAGGGGACAACCTTCGTCCTTTCTCTCTCTTGTGCCATGGTCGAGCTTTAACTCTTAACTTCATACCTTACAACTCAGGTAAGAACTCCTTCTTTGACTGCTCCATCTTGAACACCTTCAAGATCATGTCAAGGTATGTGCTCATTTGAAAGTACCATTTAGCGTTTTTGATCTATCCTCATAGATCTTGATGCTCAATGTTCAAGCAGCTTAATCCAGGTTTTCTATTGAAAAACACTTTTCAAATAACCCTTATGCTTTCCAGAAATTCTACATCATTTCTGATCAACAATATGTCAACAACATATACTCATCAGAAATTCTATAGTGCTCCCACTCACTTCTTTGGAAATACAAGTTTCTCATAAACTTTGTATAAACCCAAAATCTTTGATCATCTGATCAAAGCGTGCATTCCAACTCCGAGATGCTTACTCCAGTCCTTAGAAGGATTGCTGGAGCTTTGCATACTTGTTAGCGTCTTTCAGGATTGACAAAACCTTCTGGTTGTATCACATACAACCTTTCCTCAAGAAAATTGTCGAGGAAACAATGTTTTGACATCCTATCTGCAAGATTTCATAAATAATGCAGTAATTGCTAATATAATTCCAATATACTCTTAGCATCGCTACGAGTGAGAAAGTCTCATCGTAGTCAACTCCTTGAACTTGTCAGAAAACATCTTAATGACAAGTCAAGCTTTCTTAATGGTGATACTTACCATCATTGTCCGTCTTCCTTTTAAAATCCATCTGTACCCAATAGCCTTACGACCATCAAGCAGTTCTTCCAAAGTCCACACTTTGTTCTCATACATGGATCCTCTCTCGGATTTTATGGCCTCGAGCCATTTGTCGGAATCTGGGCCCATCATCGCTTCTCCATAGCTCGTAGGTTCATTGTTGTCTAGCAACATGACCTCCAAGACAGGATTGCCCTACCACTCCGAAGCAGTACGCGTCCTTGTCGTCCTACGAGGTTCGATAGTGACTTGATCCGAAGCTTCATGATCACTATCATAAGCTTCCACTTCAATTGGTGTAGGTGCCACAGGAACAACTTCCTGTGCCCTGCTACACACTGGTTGAAGTGATGGTTCAATAACCTCATCAAGTCTCCACCATCCTCCCACTCAATTGTTTCGAGAGAAACTTTTCCTCGAGAAAGGACCCGTTTCTAGAAACAATTACTTTTGCTTCCGGATCTGAGATAGGAGGTATACCCAACCATTTTGGGTATCCTATGAAGATGTATTTATCCGTTTTGGGTTCAAGCTTATCACGATGAAACTCTTTCACATAAGCGTCGCAGCCCCAAACTTTCAAGAAACGGCAGCTTAGGTTTCTCTAAACCATAGTTCATACGGTGTCATCTCAACGGACATACGTGGTGCCCTTTTTAAAGTGAATGTGGTTGTCTCTAATGCCTAACCCATGAACGATAGTAGTAATTCGATAAGAGACATCATGGTATGCCCCATATCCAATAGGGTGCATCTATGATGTTCGGACACACCATCACACTATGGTGTTCCAGGCGGTGTTAGTTGTGAAACAATTTCTACAATGTCTCAACTGTGTACCAAACTCACAACTCAGATCTCTATGATCATATCATAGACATTTTATCCTCTTGTCACGAAGACTTTCAACTTCACTCTGAAATTACTTGAACCATTCAATAATTCAGGCTTGTGTTTCATCAAGTAAACATACTCAGTATCTACTCAAATCATCCGTGAAGTAAGAACATAACGATATTCACTGCATGCCTCAGCACTCATTGGACTGCACACATCAAAATGTATTACTTCCAACAAGTTGCTTTCTTATTCCATTTTACTGAAAACGAGGCTTTCAGTCATCTTGCCCATGTGGTATGATTTGCATGTCTCAAGTGATTCAAAATCAAGTGAGTCCAAACGATCCATCTGCATGGAGTTTCTCCATGCGTATATACCAATAGACATGGTTCGCATGTCCCAAACTTTTCAAAAACGAGTGAGTCCAAACATCCATCAACATGGAGCTTCTTCATGCGTTTTATACCAATATGACTTACATGGCAGTGCCACAAGTAGGTGGTACTATCTTATATCTTTTGGCATGAAACATGTGTATCACTACGATCGAGATTCAATAAACCATTCATTTTAGGTGCAAGACCATTGAAGGTATCATTCAAATAAACAAAGTAACCATTATTCTCCTTAAATGAATAACCATATTGCGATAGACATAATCCAATCATGTCTATGCTCAACGCAAACACCAAATAACAATTATTCAGGTTTAATACTAATCTTGATGGTAGAGGGAGCGTGCGATGTTTGATCACATCAACCTTGGAAACACTTCCAACACACATCGTTATCTCACTTTTAGCTAGTCTCCGTTTATTCCGTAGCCTTTTACTTCGAGTTACTAACACTTAGCAATCAAACCGGTATCTCAATACCCTGGTGCTACTAGGAGTACTAGTAAAGTACACATTTGATTCAATGTATATCCAATATACTTCTATCGACCTTGCCTGCCTTCTTATCTACTAAGTATCTAGGGTGGTTCTGCTTCAGTGTCCGTTCCTCTCATTACAGAAGCACTTAGTCTCGGGTTTGGGTTCAACCTTGGGTTTCTTCACTGGAGCAACAACTGATTTGCCCTTTCATGAAGTACCTCTTCTTGCCCTCGCCCTTCTTGAAACTAGTGGTTTCACTAACCATCAACAATTGATGCTCCTTCTTGATTTCTACATTCGTGGTGTCAAACATCACGAATAGCTCAAGGATCATCATATCTATCCCTGTTATGTTATAGTTCATCACGAAGCTCTAGTAGCTTGGTGGCAATGTCTTTGGAGAAACATCACTATCTCATCTGGAAGATTAACTCCCACTCGATTCAAGTGATTGTTGTACCCAGACAATCTGATCACAAGCTCAACGATTGAGATCTTCTCCCTTAGTTTGTAGGCTAGAAAACTCGTAGGAGATCTCATTCCTCTTGACGTGGGCACGAGCCTGAAATCCCAATTTCAGCTCTTGGAACATCTCATATGTTCTGCAACATTTCAAAAATGTCTTTGGTGCCTCAATTCTAAACCATTTAACATTACCGTACTATCATGTAGTCATCAAAACGTGTATGTCAGATGTTCGCAACATCCACAGACCACGTTCGAGGTCCACCACACCGAGCAGTGCATTAAGGACATAAGCCTTCTATTGTCCGCATAATTGCTACTGTCAACTTTTAACTATATTTTCTCTAGGAACATATCTAAAACAGTAGAACTAAAGCGTGAGCTATGACATAATTTGCAAAGGGTTTTTGACTATGTTCAGGATAATTAAGTTCATCTTATGAACTCCCACTCAGATAGACATCCCTCTAGTCATCTAAGTGATTACATGATCCGAATCAACTAGGCCGTGTCCGATCATCACGTGAGACGGACTAGTCATCATCGGTGAACATCTTCATGTTGATCGTATCCACCATACGACTCATGCTCGACCTTTCGGTCTCTTGTGTTCTGAGGCCATGTCTGTACATGCTAGGCTCGTCAAGTTAACCTAAGTGTTTCACGTGTGTAAATCTGGCTTACACCCGTTGTATGTGAACATTAGAATCTATCACACCCGATCATCACGTGGTGCTTCGAAACGACAAACTTTCGCAACGGTGCACAGTTAGGGGGAACACTTTCTTGAAATTTTAATGAGGGATCATCTTATTTACTACCGTCGTTCTAAGCAAATAAGATGCATAAACATGATAAACATCACATGCAATCAAAAAAGTGACATGATATGGCCAATATCATTTTGCTCCTTTTGATCTCCATCTTCGGGGCTCCACGATCATCATCGTCACCGGCATGACACCATGATCTCCATCATCATGATCTCCATCATCGTGTCTTCATGAAGTTGTCTCGCCAACTATTACTTCTACTACTATGGCTACCGGTTAGCAATAAAGTAAAGTAATTACATGGCGTTGTTCAATGACACACAGGTCATACAATAAATTAAGACAACTCCTATGGCTCCTGCCGGTTGTCATACTCATCGACATGCAAGTCGTGATTCCTATTACAAGAACATGATCAATCTCATACATCACATATCATTCATCACATTCTTCTTGGCCATATCACATCACATAGCATACCCTACAAAAACAAGTTAGACGTCCTCTAATTGTTGTTTGCATGTTTTACGTGGCTGCTATGGGTTTCTAGCAAGAACGTTTCTTACCTACGCAAAAACCACAAGGTGATATGCCAATTGCTATTTACCCTTCATAAGGACCCTTTTCATCGAATCCGATCTGACTAAAGTGGGAGAGACTGGCACCCGCAAGCCACCTTATGCAACAAGTGCATGTCAATCGGTGGAACCTGTCTCACGTAAGTGTATGTGTAAGGTCGGTCCGGGCCGCTTCATCCCACAATACCGTCTAAACAAGATTGGACTAGTAACTATAAGCATATTGAACAAAATCAACGCCCACAACTACTTTGTGTTCTACTCATGCAAAGAATCTACGCAATAGACCTAGCTCATGAGGCCACTGTTGGGGAACATAGCAGAAATTCAAAATTTTCCTACGAGTCACCAAGATCTATCTATGGAGAAACCAGCAACGAGAGAGAGGGGAGTGCATCTACATACCCTTGTAGATCGCTAAGCGGAAACGTTCAAGAGAACGGGGTTGAAGGAGTCGTACTCGTCGTGATCCAAATCACCGGAGATCCTAGTGCCGAACGGATGGCACCTCCGCGTTCAACACACGTGCAGCTCGGTGACGTCTCCCATGCCTTGATCCAGCAAGGAGAGAGGGAGAGGTTGAGGAAGACTCCGTCCAGCAGCAGCACAACGGCGTGGTGGTGATGGAGGAGCGTGGAAATCCAGCAGGGCTTCGCCAAGCACTGCGAGAGACGAGGAGAAAGAGAGGTAGGGCTGCGCCAGGGAGAGGTGGAAAATCTTGTGTATGGCAGCCCCAAAACCTCAAGTATATATAGGGGAGAGGGAGGGGGCTGCGCCCTCCTTAGGGTTCCCACCCCAAGGGGTGCGGCTGCCGCAAAAACCCATCTAGGGTGGCGGCCAAGGGGGGGAGAGGGGGAAACTTGCCCCCCAAGCAAGGTGGAGGCGCCCCCTCCCCAAACCCTAGGCGCCTTGGGCCCTTGTGGGGGGGCGCACCAGCCCACCTGGGGCTGGTCCCCTCCCACACTTGGCCCATGCTACCCTCTGGGGCCGGTGGCCCCACTTGGTGGACCCCCGGGACCCTCCCGGTGGTCCCGGTACGTTACCGATAGCACCCAAAACTTTTCCGGTGACCAAAACAGGACTTCCCATATATAAATCTTTACCTCCGGACAATTCCGGAACTCCTCATGACGTCCGGGATCTCATCCGGGACTCCGAACAACATTCGGTAACCACATATATCTATTCCCTATAACCCTAGCGTCATCGAACCTTAAGTGTGTAGACCCTACGGGTTCGGGAACCATGCAGACATGACCGAGACGTTCTCCGGTCAATAACCAACAGCGGGATCTGGATACCCATGTTGGATCCCACATGTTCCACGATGATCTCATCGGATGAACCACGATGTTGAGGATTCAATCAATCCCGTATACAATTCCCTTTGTCTAGCGGTATTGTACTTGCCCGAGATTCGATCGTCGATATCCCGATACCTTGTTCAATCTTGTTACCGGCAAGTCTCTTTACTCGTTCCGCAACACATCATCACGTGATCAACCCCTTGGTCACATTGTGCACATTATGATGATGTCCTACCGAGTGGGCCCAGAGATACCTCTCCGTTACACCGAGTGACAAATCCCAGTCTCGATTCGTGCCAACTCAACAGACACTTTCGGAGATACCCGTAGTGCACCTTTATAGCCACCCAGTTACATTGTGATGTTTGGTACACCCAAAGCATTCCTACGGTATTCGGGAGTTGCACAATCTCATGGTCTAAGGAAATGATACTTGACATTAGAAAAGCTTTAGCATACGAACTACACGATCTTTGTGCTAGGCTTAGGATTGGGTCTTGTCCATCACATCATTCTCCTAATGATGTGATCCCGTTATCAACGACATCCAATGTCCATGGTCAGGAAACCGTAACCATCTATTGATCAACGAGTAGTCAACTAGAGGCTTACTAGGGACATGGTGTTGTCTATGTACCCACACATGTATCTGAGTTTCCTATCAATACAATTATAGCATGGATAATAAACGATTATCATGAACAAGGAAATATAATAATAATAACTAATTTATTATTGCCTCTAGGGCATATTTCCAACATCTATCCCCCTAGGAGCATGCGCGTAGTGCTTGGTTTTTGATGACTTGTAGATTTTTGCAATAAGTATATGAGTTCTTTTGACTAATGTTGAGTCCATGGATTATACGCACTTTTATCTTTCCATCATTGCTAGCCTCTTTGGTACCGTGCATTGCCCTTTCTCACCTTGAGAGTTGGTGCAAACTTCGCCGGTGCATCCAAACCCCATGATACGATACGCTCTATCACACATAAACCTCCTTATATCTTCCTCAAAACAGCCACCATACCTACCTATTATGGCATTTCCATAGCCATTCCGAGATATATTGCCATGCAACCTTCCACCGTTATGTTTATCATGATGACACACATTACCATTGCCATATTGCCTTGCATGATCATGTAGTTGACATCGTATTTGTGGCAAAGCCACCATGCATAAATTTTCATACATGTCACTCTTGATTCATTGCCCATCCCGGTACACCGCCGGAGGCATTCATATAGAGTCATATCTTGTTCTAGTTTTGAGTTGTAATTCATGAGTTGTAAATATATAGAAGTGTGATGATCATCATTATTAGAGCATTGTCCCCAAATAAAAAAAGAAAGGCCAAAAAGAAGAAGAAAAAAGAAAGGCCAAAGAAAAAAGAAAAAAAATAAAGGCCAAAAAGAAAAAAGTAAGGCCCAAAAAAACAAAGAAAAAACAAATAAAAATAAAAAAGGGGCAATGTCACTATCTCTTTTTCCACACTTGTGCTTCAAAGTAGCACCATGTTCTTCATATAGCGAGTCTCATATGTTGTCACTTTCATATACTAGTGGGAATTTTTCATTATAGAACTTGGCTTGTATATTCCTACAATGGGCTTCCTCAAATGCCCTAGGTCTTCGTGAACAAGCAAGTTGGATGCACACCCACTAGTTTCTTTTGTTGAGCTTTCATACATTTATAGCTCTAGTGCATCCGTTCCATGGCAATCCCTACTCCTCATGTTGACATCAATTGATGGGCATCTCCATAGCCCGTTGATTATCCTCATCAATGTGAGACTTTCTCTTTTTTGTCTTCTCCACACAATCCCCATCATCATATTCTATTCCACCCATAGTGCTATATCCATGGCTCACGCTCATGTATTGCGTGAAAGTTGAATTTTTTTGAGATTATGTAAGTACAAAACAATTGCTTGGCTTGTCATCGGGGGTGTATAAGATGGGAGCATTTTTGTGTGAAGAAAATGAAGCATAGCCTAACTATATGATTTTGTAGGGATGAAATTTCTTTAGCCATGTTAGTTTGAGAAGACATGATTGCTTTGATTAGTATGCTTGAAGTATTACTGTTTCTTATGTCAATATGAACTTTTAGTTTGAATCATTTGGAATTGAACATTCGTGCCACAATAAAGAAAATTACATTGAGAATTATGCTAGGTAGCATTCCACATCAAAAAATTCTGTTTTTATCATTTACCTACTCGAGGATGAGCGGGAATTAAGCTTGGGGATGCTTGATACGCCTCGAATGTATCTATAATTTTTTATTGTTCCATGCTATTATATTACCCATTTTGGATGTTTATGGGCTTTACTTTACACATTTATATCATTTTTGGGACTAACCTACTAACCGGAGGCCCTACCCATATTGATTTTTTTTGCCTATTTCAGTGTTTCGAAGAAAAGGAATATCAAACGGAGTCCAAACGGAATGAAACCTTCAGGAGCATGATTTTTGGAACAAACGTGATCCAAAGGACTTGGAGTGCAAGTCAAGAAGCAGCCGAGGTGGCCACGAGGGTGGAGGGCGCGCCCACCCCTACAGGGCGCGCCCCCTATCTCGTGGCCCCCTCGGGCGTCCACCGACGTACTTCTTCCTCCTATATATACCCATGTACCCCGAAAACATCAGGGGAGCCCACGAAAAACTATTTCCACCGCCGTAACCTTCTGTATCCGCGAGATCCCATCTTGGAGCCTTCGCCGGAGCTCCGTCGGAGGGGGAATCAACCACGGAGGGCTTCAACATGAACACCATAGCCCCTCCGATGAGTTGTGAGTAGTTTACCACACACCTTCGGGTCCATAGTTATTAGCTAGATGGCTTCTTCTCTCTTTTTGGATCTCAATACCATGTTCTCCTCGATCTTCTTAGAGATCTATTCGATGTAACTCTTTTTGCGGTGTGTTTGTCGAGATCCGATGAACTATGGGTTTATGATCAAGTTTATTTATGAGAAATATTTGAATCTCCTCTAAATTCTTTTATGTGTGATTAAGTTATCTTTGCAAGTCTCTTCGAATTATCAGTTTGGTTTGGCCTACTAGATTGATCTTTCTTGCAATGGGAGAAGTGCTTAGCTTTGGGTTCAATCTTGCAGTGTCCTTTCCCAGTGACAGCAGGTGCAGCAAGGCACGTATTGTATTGTTGCCATCGAGGATAAAAAGATGGGGTTTATATCATATTGCATGATTTTATCCCTCTACATCATGTCATCTTTCTTAATGCGTTACTCTGTTCTTTATGAACTTAATACTCTAGATGCATGCTGACGGTCGATGTGTGGAGTAATAGTTGTAGATGCAGGCAAGAGTCGGTCTACTTGTTGCGGACGTGATGCCTATATACATGATCATGTCTAGATAATCTCATAACTATTCACTTTTCTATCAATTGCTCGGCAGTAATTTGTTCACCCACCGTAATACTTATGCTATCTTGAGAGAAACCACTAGTGAAACCTATGGCCCCCGGGTCTGTCTTTTATCATATAAGCTTTCAGTCTACTTTTATTTGCAACTTTACTTTTCCAATCTATATTATAAAAATACCAAAAATATATTTATCTTATCATACTATCTCTATGAGATCTCACTTTCGCAAGTGGCCGTGAAGGGATTGACAACCCCTTTATTGCGTTGGTTGCGAGTTCTTTGTTTGTTTGTGTAGGTGCGTGGGACTTTTGAGGAGCCTCCTACTGTATTGATACCTTGGTTCTCAAAAACTGAGGGAAATACCTATGCTACTATTGCTGCATCACCCTTTCCTCTTCAAGGAAAACTAACGCAAGCTCAAGACGTAGTAGTGACATTAGGGTTTTGGTTGATTTGTGTCTTAAGGTGTTATTCTAGTATGAACTCTATGATAGATCGAACGGAAAGAATAGCTTCATGTTATTTTACTACGGACTCTTGAATAGATCAATCAGAAAGGATAACTTTGAGGTGGTTTCGTACCCTACCATAATCTCTTCGTTTGTTCTTGCTATTAGTGACTTTGGAGTTACTCTTTGTTGCATGTTGAGGGATAGTTATATGATCCAGTTATGTTATTATTGTTGAGAGAACTTGCACTAGTGAAAGTATGAACCCTAGGCCTTGTTTCCCGGAATGGCAATACCATTTACGCTCACTTTTATCATTTGTTGCCTTGCTGTTTTTATATTTTCAGATTACAAAAACCTATATCTACCATCCATATTGCACTTGTATCACCATCTCTTCGCTGAACTAGTGCACCTATTCAATTTATGATTGTATTGGGTGTGTTCGGGACGACTCTTTGTTATTTGGTTGCAGGGTTGTTTGAGAGAGACCATCTTCATCCTACGCCTCCCACGGATTGATAAACCTTAGATCATCCACTTGAGGGAAATTTGCTACTGTCCTACAAACCACTGCACTTGGAGGCCCAACAATGTCTACAAGAAGAAGGTTGTGTAGTAGACATCACACTGCTCCTGATGTACAAGATAACACAGATGTTCCTAATATCTTTGAGAACCATCACGTCTATGACGCCGGCGAAAAGATTGCCTGTCATGCTGTGGACATACAAGAGTTGATCAAGAAGAAGCCAACGTTCGAGGACGTTGAGGACGAAGAATAAGATGAGACCATGGGGAATTACGATTCAGACTGATACACATGGTGAAGATGTTGACGCTGCTGCTGCGGATGATGATTACATTGCTTTTGTTGTATTTGCCTGTCAGAAGACATTTTTTATCTACTATGTGAAATTGTGTTTGCTATGACAACTGAAACCTGATGAACATGTTGTTTAGTATCTTGCTGTGAGAACATCACTTGCTATGTATGTTGATTTGTGTTTGGTGATTGTATGACAACTAAAACATGATGACAATGTTGTTTAGTTGTACTCATATTTGGCTGTGAAACTTGAATTTGATGACATAGTTTGCTGTTGGACTGCAATTTGCTCGACGTCTTCAAATGAGAACAAAGCTGACCCGACAGGGCCTCTTCTAATTTATTTATTTATTTATTACCAAAAGGGCCTCTGCTATTTATGTATTTATGAGCAAAAGGGGATACCCCCTGATTTCCGTTAATAGAAATTATTAGATGTTCACAACACTACGCCCAGCCTGCTACACAAGTTTCATTCATTACTAGTTTCAGCAAAGTTCTCATGTCATAGCCACTGAATACATCATGAGTGCTACATACACTGCAAATAAAGAGACAATCATCCTACAGAGCACATCGGTTTTGCCCATTATCTTCACAAGCTCTTTCATCTCCTCATTGTTGTCAAGGCCGTTTAGCATCTATTGCTTGGCCATGATCAGAGAAACTGCATCTTTAACCTTCTGCTCTGCATCTTCCTCTTCTGTCATTCCTTCAGTTACTTGTCCAACACCCCAACCTTCTCGTATTGGGATTCCTCGGCTAACCAAATAATCAGCGTAGTTGCATTCCCCCACATCAGCAACTTCCCAGAAATACAAATCACATGAATCTTCCCTTTTCTACACGAATCAAATTGGAAGATCATCAACCAAACTATTAAAAAAATCAGCAACTGAAAGCAGCAGAACAACACTTAAACATATTATTACCCCATGATTCGGTTTGTAGAAGACTCGGCCAGGGTTGAGGATTGTGGTTGAGACGCGACGGATGACTCTGCATGATTTGCAGCAGTGGCACCACACCAACAGCAGCGGGTTGCGATGAGCAATCGACTGCGGTGCGCGTGCCAGTGGGGGTGTGATGAGACCCACAGGCGATGGTACGGGTGGCGACTTGGCGCATATCTGGTTGTTGCCTGCTGAAGAGGAGGTGGACAAGCAACCAGCGGACATGGTTGCTGCGGCCAGAGCTTCTGATGCTAGGCAGAGTAAGTAGAGAAGAGGAGAAGTGAATGTTGGATATGTCAGTTTCATTACTTGTAGAGTAGCATAGCACCATATATAGTCATAGTCTAGGTTTGGATTCAAACCAGCTACAGGAGAACGTCTCTCTTTTTTCTAAAACTCAGCAACGTCTCCTTACTGGTACACTAGTTTGTTCTGTACGCCTTCTCAAGTATTTGATTGTCTTTCCCTTTTTTGCGAGGAAGAAGGAGGACAAAATTGAGACTTCCTGGGACTCGAACCCAAGACCTCTCGGTTGAAAACCAAGGGTGCTAGTCACTTATGTGGCGAACATTCCCTAGGAGGAGGACGGCAGACAAACGCATTTTCCTCACAATTTTAGTTGCGACACAAGATCGAACGGTCGCAGTTTCGGGAATGTTATCAGGCGAACGAGCCTAGTTTTTCTTTTCTTCATATATATAAAAAAGTATGCTACTTAGTGTCAGCTTAGTCAATAAACGATTGTGCCAACCTTGACCGTTGGATTGACATTCAATGTATGTCGTGTTTCTTCAGTCTCTTCTTCCTCGAGCCGCCAAAGCCAAACCAGCGCCGGCGGGACCGCCTGCTCCCGCCTCCCATGGCTGGCTATGCTGCCGCGCACGCATCGTGGCCACATCGCACCCTAAAACTCTGCGCATCTTCCCCGGCTCCTGTTCGTTCCCGTCCGAGGCCTCACCATCGTCCTCCGCCTTGGTTCGCTAGCCGCGGCGCCACCCTCCGGTGTTGTCAACATGGTCAACAACCGAGAGGAATAAGGAGATGACTGTACATGGTGAGGATGACAGTAGGGACCCAGCAGCGCGCGTAGTAATTTTGTTTTTTTGGACGGAGAAGGGTATCAACTAGGTTGTGCGGAACCTGTGGCCCGTCTAGCCCAGGCTTTTATTTAATATGTTTAGCACATGAGCAGCCCAGTTTATTTTTTTCCTTTCTGAAAATGGCTAGCCAACTATTTTGTTTTTTGTAGAATAGTCAACGTAGGCCTACTTGCTTTTCTATGCCCTGCTGGGCCGGAAATCTTTCAAGACGAGGAGGGATGCATTTTGCCCAGAAAATGGGCTATAAGTAATAATACATGGGCTGTAAAATGAAAAAATACAGCAAACAGGCAATTAGTTCCAAAATACTTTTTTTCTTTCAGATTTTGATATTTTAAATTTCATTGTTTTTGTGCGGCTAAAATTTCATTGAATTTAAATTAAGGTATATTTAGTTTTAAAATTAATTTGAATCTGGCTAGAAATTTCGGGTTGTATGTTGTTTGGGACAGATTTGGAGGCTGACTTATGGGTCTACTAGGTTGACGTGTACGAAAGGCTTTGTCAACATAGTCCACAAACGATTCTAGCAGTAGTGACCGTTGGATGTTAATCCAACAGCCGTGCTGCTTCTTCAATATCTGATCTCCTTGCTCCAGCCGCCCAAACCAGCACCAGTGGGACTGCCTGCTCCCGCCTCCCGTGGCCGGCTGTGTTGCCGCATAGGCCGCACCGCCCCACCCTACTTCATTGCTGGCCAGGCCATTCCTCTACTCACCCACACCTCCTGTTATTTTCCAGCGACGGCAACCGGACCAGTAAACCCTCGTACTCCCCACCACGTGGACTGTACGTGGAGAGGCTGATAGTTGGGTCCACAGCCTCACACAAGGAAATGCCTCCTTATTATGCGCAAAATAATGATTCCTCCACCTGACAGCTGGGACCCACCGGAAGGGCCTCTATATTTCGCGAAAAAACGTTCCCCCCGCTGACAGGTCGGACCCACCAGCTATATCTTCGCACGCAACGAAGTGCCTCTTATTACGCACAAAAAATGAATACCCCCTACTAGCTAGGACCCATCATAGTGGGAGGCTGACTTGTGGGCAACTAAGTTGACGGGGACGGAGGACTTTGTCAACTTATTCAATATGAACGATTCTAGCTCCAGTGACCGTACATGTCCATCCAACGGCCGTAGTGCTTCTTTAACCTCTGGTCCTTTTGCTCCAGCCGCCCAAACCAGCATCGGTCGTGCCGCGTGCTCCTGCCTCCCATGGCCGGTTGTGATGCCGCGGAGGCCTCGCCACCCCCTACTACTCCCTCTGTAGGCCAGGCCATCCCTCTACTCACCCACACCCCCTGTTATTCTGCGGTGATGGCAGCGTCACACTGCAGCCGAACCAGTGAACCCTCATACTCCTCTACGTGTGGGCATCCACTGTCGCGTCTTCCTCGGCTCCGCGTCGTCTGATACGTCTCCAACATATCTATAATTTTTGATTGTTCCATGCTATTATATTACCTGTTTTGAATGATTATGGGCTTTATTATACACTTTTATATTACTTTTGGGACTAACCTATTAACCGGAGGCCCAGCCCATATTGTTGTTTTAATGCATGTTTCAGTATTTCGAGGAAAAGGAATATCAAATGGAGTCCAAACGGAATGAAACCTTCGGCAACATGATTTTTTGGAACAATATGATCCAGGAGACTTGGAGTTCACGTCAGAAGATCCTCGAGGAGGCCACGAGATAGGAGGGCGCCCCCCTACTGGGCGCGCCCCCCTGTCTCGCGGGCCCCTCGAGCACCTCCCGACCGACTTCTTTCGCCTATATAATCCTACGTACCCTAAAACCATTGAATATCAAGATAGATCGGGAGTTCCGCCGCCGCAAGCCTTTGTAGCCACCAAAAACCTCTCGGGAGTCCGTTCCGGCACCCTGCCGGAGGGGGAACCCATCACCGGTGGCCATCTTCATCATCCCGGCGCTATCCATGACGAGGAGGGAGTAGTTCACCCTCGAGGCTGAGGGTATGTACCAGTAGCAATGTGTTTGATCTCTCTCTCTCTCTCGTGTTCTCTCTATGGCACGATATTGATGTATCGCAAGCTTTGCTATTATAGTTGATTCTTATGATGTTTCTCCCCCTCTACTCTCTTGTGATGAATTGAGTTTCCCTCTTCAAGTTATCTTATCGGATTGAGTCTTTTGTTTGAGAACACTTGATGTATGTCTTGCCGTGTTTATCTGTGGTGACAATGGGATATCACGTGCCTCTTGATGTATGTTTTGGTGACCAACTTGCGGGTTCCGCCCATGAACCTATGCATAGGGGTTGGCACACGTTTTTTTGACTCTCCGGTAGAAACTTTGGGGCACTCTTTGAAGTACTTTGTGTTGGTTGGATGAATCTGAGATTGTGTGATGCATATCGTATAATCATGCCCACGGATACTTGAGGTGACAATGGAGAATCTAGGTGACATTAGGGTTTTGGTTGATTTGTGTCTTAAGGTGTTATTCTAGTACGAACTCTTCAATAGATCGATCCGAAAGAATAACTTTGAGGTTGTTTTGTACCCTACCATAATCTCTATGTTTGTTCTCCGCTATTAGTGGCTTTGGAGTGACTCTTTGTTGCATGTTGAGGGCTTGTTATATGATCTATCTATGTTATTATTGTTGAGAGAACTTGCACTAGTGAAAGTATGAACCCTAGGCCTTGTTTCCTATCATTGCAATACCGTTTATGCTCACTTTTACCATTAGTTACCTTGCTGTTTTTATAATTTCAGATTACAAATACCTTTATATACTATCCATATTGCACTTGTATCACCATCTCTTCGCCGAACTAGTGCACCTATACAAATTACCATTGTATTGGGTGTGTTGGGGACACAAGAGACTCTTTGTTATTTGGTTGTAGGGTTGTTTGAGAGAGACCATCTTCATCCGACGCCTCCTACGGATTGATAAACCTTAGGTCATCCACTTGAGGGAAATTTGCTACTGTCCTACAAACCTGTGCACTTGCAGGCCCAACAACGTCTACAAGAAGAAGGTTGTGTAGTAGACATCAAGCTCTTTTCTGGCGCCGTTACCGGGGAGGCTACGTAAAGGGCACTCACTCACACCCCGTCAACTAAGCTCTTTTCTGGCGCCGTTGCCGGGGAGGTGACTGCTTGAAGGTATATCTTTAGATCTTGCAATCGAATCTTTTTGTTTCTTGTTTTATCACTAGTTTAGTCTATAAAAGAAAACTACAAAAAAATGGTGTTAAGTTTGTCTCATACGCTTCGTCTTTTTAATATCTTTCGTGAGTATGATGAAAAGGAAAATTGTGCTCAAGTGCTAGAAGAAGAAATCTATAGAATGTTTGGTACTAGGTCTTTGTATGATGAGCATGATTGCAATGTTGTTAGTATGAATTCCTTGAATATCCATAATGCTAATGATATGCAAAGCCACAAGCTTGGGGAAGCTATGTTTGATGAAGATGATATTTTTAGTCCCCCAAGTTTTGATGTGCAAATTTATTATGATGATAGCATGCTTCCTATTTATGATGATTATATTGATGAAAGTGGGTTTGGAAGAGTGTCTACTTTAGGAAGTAGTGATCCCACTATTTTGGAGGATGTTGAATCTTATAATATTTATGAAAGTGGATTTGGAAGAGTATCAACTTTATTTAGTGATGATTCCACTATTTTGGAAGAGGTTCCAATTGATTATGAGAACAAAGTTGCTATCTATGATGATTATTGTGATGAATTGTATGCTATTAGGAATAATGATAACCATGAAACTTGTCATCGTGATTTTAGTTTTCAATTGGATTATGCCTCACATGATAATTATTTTGTTGAGTTTGCTCCCACTACTATTCATGAGAAGAAATTTGCTTATGTGGAGAGTAGTAAATTTTCTATGCTTGTAGATCATGAAAAGAATGTTTTAGGTGCTGGATATATTGTTGAATCCATTCATGATGCTACTGAAAATTATTATGAGGGAGAAATATATGCTTGTAGGAATTGCAATAATGCCAAGTTTCCTCTCTATGTGTTGAAAGTCTTGAAGTTATGCTTATTTTACCTTCCTATGTTAGTTGATTATTGTTCCCATAAGTTGTTTGCTCACAAAATCCCTATGCATAGGAAGTGGGTTAGACTTAAATGTGCTAGTCATATGCTTCATGGTGCTCCCGTTATGTTTCAATTCTTATCTTTTATGTGAGCATCATTTCATCATGCCTAGCTAGAAAGGCATTAAAGAAAAGCGCTTGTTGGGAGACAACCCAATATTTACCCTTACTGTTTTTGTGTGTCCACATGATTATGCTACTGTAATAATCATGTTTTATAGCTTTTGTTTCAATAAAGTGCCAAGCAAGACCTTTAGGATAGCTTATAGTGATAGTTGTGTTGATCCTGCTGAAAATCAGAAACTTCTACACCCAGTAAATTAGTTTTGTTAATTCACAAAAACGTTCTTCTGATATGATTGGTACACAAATTTCTTAGGACTTCGTAATTTGGTAGAATTTTTGGAGTTCCAGAAGTATAAATTTGATACAGATTACTACAGAATGTTCTATTTTTGACAGATTCTATTTTCTATGTGTTGTTTGCTTATTTTGATAAATCTATGAGTAGTATCGGAGGGTATGAACCATAGATAAGTTGGAGTACAGTAGATATTACAGCCAATATGAATTTAGAATGAGTTCATTACAGTACCTAAGTGGTGGTTTTATTTCCTTATACTAACGGAGCTTACGAGTTTTTTGTTGAGTTTTGTGTTGTGGAGTTTTCAAGTTTTGGGTAAAGATTCGATGGACTATGGAATAAGGAGTGGCAAGAGCCTAAGCTTGGGGATGCCCCGGAAAGCATCGCCTCTTTCGTCCTCGTTCATTGGTAACTTTACTTGGAGCTATATTTTTATTTGCCACATGAAATGTGTTTTGCTTGGAGCGTCAGTTTCTTTTGTTAGTATTTACTTGCTGTTATTTAGATTAATGTTTTGCATCTTTATTTTTAATAAAAATGTCAAGGATAGCCTTTACCATGCTTATTTTGCTAGTATACATGTTGCTGTTTGAAAACAGAAAGTTTACCGCTTTTGCAAAAATTCCCTAGAAAAGTCAGAGTATGATATAATGTTGAATCTTTTTGCATATTGAGCTCTGATAAATTTATTACAGTGGGAATTTTCTCTTATAATTTTTGGACTTAGGGAAGTATTGATACTCTTGCGTTCTTTACAGACTGTACTGTTTTGGCAGATTGCTGTTATGTTTGCATTGTTTGCAAATGTTTGCTTGTTTAATGATTCTATTTGAGGATAGGAGTATTAAATATGCAGAGGCATTTAGTATGCAATGTTGAATAATAATTTTAATGATTTTCTACAGTAGAAAATGATAAGGTTTTGCATTGGTTTATACTAACCTATCTCACGAGTTCTTGTTGAGTTTGTTGTGGATGAAGCTTTTGATAAAAAGAGAAACCATGATATGAGAGGAATTAAGGAGACACAAAAGCCCAATCTTGGGGATGCCCAAGGCACCCCAAGATAATATTTCAAGAAGTCTCAAGCATCTAAGCTTGGGGATGCCCCGGTAGGCATCCCACCTTTCTTCTTCAACAACTATCGGTTAGTATCGGTTGAGCCTAAGTTTTTGCTTCTTCACATGAGTTGTGCTATCCTTGCAATGTCATTTTGTTTTGCTTTGCTTGCTGTTTGAATAAAAACCAAGATCTGAAATTCTCTAATGAGAGAGAGTCTTCGCATAGTTACATAATTATTTAGCTACTCATTGATCTTCACTTGTATCTGTTGGAGTAGTTTGTCGTTTGCTCTAGTACTTCACTTATATCTTTTAAAGCACGGCGGTGGTTTTATTTTGTAGAAATTAATGAATCTCATGCTTCACTTATATTATTTTGAGAGTCTTAAACAACATGGTTGTTTGAATGAAAACTATCATAGGAAGTGAATTGGATGCTATGATTAATTTGATACTTGATAATTGTTTTGAGATATGGAGGTAGTGATATTAAAGTCATGCTAGTTGGGTGATTATGAATTTAAAGAATGCTTGTGTTGAAGTTAGCAAGTCCCGTAGCATGCACGTATGGTTAAAGTTGTGTAACAAATTTGAAACATGAAGTGTACCTGGCTTGTGCATCCTTATGAGTGGCGATCGGGGACGAGCGATGGTCTTTTCCTACCAATCTATCCCCCTAGTAGCATGCGCGTAGTGCTTGATTTTTGATGACTTCTAAATTTTTGCAATAAGTAAATGAGTTATTTTGACTAATGTTGAGTCCATGGATTATACACACTTTTACCTTTCTGCCATTGCTAGCCTCTTCGGTACCGTGCATTGCCCTTTCTCACCTTGAGAGTTGGTGCAAACTTCGCCGGTGCATCCAAACCCCGTGATATGATATGCTCTATCACACATAAACCTCCTTTTATCTTCCTCAAAACATCCACCATACCTACCTATTATGGCATTTCCATAGCCATTCCGAGATATATTGCCATGCAACTTTCCATCGTTCCGTTTATCATCATCATGACATACATTACTTTTGTCATATTGCCATTGCATGATCATGTAGTTGACATCGAATTTGTGGCAAAGCCACCATGCATTATTTTTCATACATGTCACTCTTGATTAATTGCACCATCCTGGTACACCGTTGGAGGCATTCGTATAGAGTTATATCTTATTCTAGTTTCGAGTTGTAATTCATATGTTGTAATCAATGAAAGTGTGATGATCATCATTATTAGAGCATTGCCCAAAAAGAAAAAAAAAGAAAAAAAGAAGAAAGGCCAAAAAAAGGCCCAAAAAGAAAACAAAAGAAAATGAAAGAAAGAAAAAAAAGAAAATAAATAAAAAGGGCAATGTTACTATCTCTTTTTCCACATGTGCTTTAAAGTAGCACCATGTTTTTCATTTAGTGAGTCTCATAGTTTGTCTTTTTCATAATAGTGGGAATTTTTCATTATAGAACTTGGCTTGTATATTCCTACGATGGGCTTCCTCAAATGCCCTAGGTCTTCATGAACAAGCAAGTTGGATGCACACCCACTAGTTTTCTTTTGTTGAGCATTCATTTATAGCTCTAGTGCATCCGTTGCATAGCAATCCCTACTCCTCATGTTGACATCAATTGATGGGCATCTCCATAGCCCGTTGATTATCCTCGTCAATGTGAGACTTTCTCCTTTTTGTCTTCTCCACTCAATCCCCATCATCATATTCTATTCCACCCATAGTGCTATATCCATGGCTCACGCTCATGTATACGGGATCAATTGAGTCCTTGACATCGTGGTTCATCCGATGAGATCATCGTGGAACATATGGGAGCCAACATGGGTATCCAGATCTCGCTGTTGGTTATTGACCGAAGAACGTCTCGGTCATGTCTGCATGATTCCCGAACCCGTAGGGTCTACACACTTAAGGTTCGATGACGCTAGGGTTATAAAGGAAGTTTGTATGTGGTTACCGAATGTTGTTCAGAGTCCCGTATGAGATCCCGGACGCCACGAGGAGTTCCGGAATGGTCCGGAGGTAAAGATGTATATATGGGAAGTCCCGTTTTGGTCACCGGAAAAGTTTCGGGTTTTATCGGTAACGTACCGGGACCACCGGGAGGGTCCCGGGGGTCCACCAAGTGGGGCCACCGGCCCCAGGGGGCTGCATAGGCCAAGTGTGGGAGGGGACCAGCCCCAGGTGGGCTGGTACGCCCCCCCACCAAGGCCCAAGGCGCCTAGGGCTTGGGGGAAACCCTAAAGGGGGGCGCCCCCTTGCCTTTGGGGGCAAGGCAACCCCCCTGGCCGCCGCCCCCTCCTCAGATTGGATCTGAGGGGGCCGGCCCCCCTCTCCCTTGCCCCTATATATATGTGGGGGTGGGAGGGCAGCCGCACCCAATGCCTGGCGCAGCCCTCCCCCTCTCCCAAGTACTTCTCCTCTCCCGCGGTGCTTGGCGAAGCCCTGCAGGATTGCCACGCTCCTCCACCACCACCACGCCGTTGTGCTGCTGCTGGATGGTGTCTTCCTCAACCTCTCCCTCTCTCCTTGCTAGATCAAGGCATGGGAGACTTCACCGGGCTGTACGTGTGTTGAACGCGGAGGTGTCGTCCGTTCGGCACTAGGATCTCCGGTGATTTGGATCACGGCGAGTACGACTCCTTTAACCCCGTTCTCTTGAACGCTTCCGCTTAGCGATCTACAAGGGTATGTAGATGCACTCTCCTTCCCCTCGTTGCTGGTTTCTCCATAGATAGATCTTGGTGACACGTAGGAAAATTTTGAATTTCTGCTACGTTCCCCAACAGTGGTATCAGAGCCTGGTTTATTGCGTAGATTCTTTGCACGAGTAGAACACAAAGTAGTTGTGGGCGTTGATTTTGTTCAATATGCTTACAGTTACTAGTCCAATCTTGTTTCGATGGTATTGTGGGATGAAGCGGCCCGGACCGACCTTACACGTACTCTTACGTGAGACAGGTTCCACCGACTGACATGCACTTGGTGCATAAGGTGGCTAGCGGGTGCCAGTCTCTCCCACTTTAGTCGGAACGGATTCGATGAAAAGGGCCTTATGAAGGGTAAATAGCAATTGGCATATCACGTTGTGGTTTTGCGTAGGTAAGAAACGTTCTTGCTAGAAACCCATAGCGGCCACGTAAAACATGCAAACAACAATTAGAGGACGTCTAACTTGTTTTTGCAAGGTATGCTATGTGATATGATATGGTCAAGAAGAATGTGATGAATGATATGTGATGTATGAGATTGATCATGTTCTTGTAATAGGAATCACGACTTGCATGTCGATGAGTATGACAACCGGCAGGAGCCATAGGAGTTGTCTTAATTTATTGTATGACCCGCGTGTCATTGAACAAACGCCATGTAATTACTTTACTTTATTGCTAACTGGTAGCCCTAGTAGTAGAAGTAATAGTTGGCGAGACAACTTCATGAAGACACGATGATGGAGATCATGATGATGGAGATCATGGTGTCATGCCAGTGACGATGATGATCATGGAGCCCCGAAGGAGATCAAAAGGAGCAAAATGACATTGGCCATATCATGTCACTATTTGATTGCATGTGATGTTTATCATGTTTATGCATCTTATTTGCTTAGAACGACTGTAGTAAATAAGATGATCCCTCATTAAAATTTCAAGAAAGTGTTCCCCCTAACTGTGCACCATTGCGAAAGTTCGTCGTTTCGAAGCACCACGTGATGATCGGGTGTGATAGATTCTTACGTTCACATACAACGGGTGTAAGCCAGATTTACACACGCGAAACACTTAGGTTAACTTGACGAGCCTAGCATGTGCAGACATGGCCTCGGAACACAAGAGACCGAAAGGTCGAGCATGAGTCGTATAGTGGATACGATCAACATGAAGATGTTCACCGATGATGACTAGTCCGTCTCACATGATGATCGGACACGACCTAGTTGACTCGGATCATGTAATCACTTAGATGAGTAGAGGGATGTCTATCTGAGTGGGAGTTCATTAGATGAACTTAATTATCCTGAACATAGTCAAAAGCCCTTTGCAAATTATGTCATAGCTCGCGCGTTAGTTCTACTGTTTTAGATATGTTCCTAGAGAAAATATAGTTGAAAGTTGACAAGTAGCGATTATGCGATCAGTAGAAAGCTTATGTCCTTAATGCACCGCTCAGTGTGCAGAACCCCAAAACATCGTCTGTGGATGTTGCAAACATCGGACATACACGTTTTGATAACTACGTGATAGTTCAGTTAAACGGTTTAGAGTTGAGGCACCAAAGACGTTTTTTCGGAACGTCGCAGAACATATTAGATGTTTCGAGGGCTGAAATTGGGATTTCAGGCTCGTGCCCACGTCAAGAGGTATAAGACCTCCGACGATTTTCTTAGCTTGCAAACTAAGGGAGAAAAGCTCAATCATTGAGCTTGTGCTCAGATTGTCTGAGTGCAACAATCACTTGAATCGAGTGGGAGTTGATCTGCCAGATGAGATAGTGATGTTTCTCCAAAGTCATTGCCACCAAGCTGCTAGAGCTTCGTGATGAACTATAACAAATCAGGGATAGATATGACGATCCTTGAGATATTCACGATGTTTGACACCGCGAAAGTAGAAATCAAGAAGGAGCATCAATTGTTGATGGTTAGTGAAACCACTAGTTTAAAGAAGGGCAAGGGCAAGAAGGGGCACTTCATGAAACGGCAAATCAGTTGCTGCTCCAGTGAAGAAACCCAAGGTAGAACCCAAACCCGAGACTAAGTGCTTCTGTAATAAGGGGAACGGCCACTGGAGCAGAATTACCCTAGATACTTGGTAGATAAGAAGGCTGGCAAGGTCGATAGAAGTATATTGAATATACATTATGTTAATGTGTACTTTACTAGTACTCCTAGTAGCACCATGGTATTAGATACCGGTTCGGTTGCTAAGTGTTAGTAACTCGAAATAAAAGCTACGGAATAAACAGAGACTAGCTAAAGGTGAGCTGACGATATGTGTTCGAAGTGTTTCCAAGGTTGATGTGATCAAGCATCGCACGCTCCCTCTACCATCGATATTGATGTTAAACCTAAATAATTGTTATTTGGTGTTTGCGTTGAGCATAGACATGATTGGATTATGTCTATCGCAATACGGTTATTCATTTAAGGAGAATAATGGTTACTCTGTTTATTTGAATAATACCTTCAATGGTCTGGCACCTAAAGGAATGGTTTATTGAATCTCGATCGTAGTGATACACATTTTCATGCCAAAAGATATAAGGTAGTAATGATAGTACCACTTACTTGTGGCACTGCCATGTAAGTCATATTGGTGTAAAACGCATGAAGAAGCTCCATGTTGATGGATCTTTGGACTCACTCGTTTTGAAAAGCTTGAGACATGCGAACCATGTCTATTGGTGTATACGCATGAAGAAACTCCATGCAGATGGATCGTTTGGACTCACTTGATTTTGAATCACTTGAGATATGCAAATCATACCACATGGGCAAGATGACTGGAAAAGCCTCGTTTTCAGTAAGATGGAACAAGATAGCAACTTGCTGGAAGTAACACATTTTGATGTGTGCAGTCCAATGAGTGCTGAGGCATGCAGTGAATATCATTATGTTCTTACTTCATGGATGATTTAAGTAGATACTGAGTATATTTACTTGATGAAACACAAGTCTGAATTATTGAATGGTTCAAGTAATTTCAGAGTGAAGTTGAAGATCATCGTGACAAGAGGATAAAATGTCTATGATATGATCATCGAGATGACTATCTGAGTTACGAGCTTTGGCACGCAATTAAGACATTGTGGAAATTGTTTCACAATTAATACCGCCTGGAACACCATAGTGTGATGGTGTGTCCGAACATCATAGTTGCACCCTATTGGATATGGTGCGTACCATGATGTCTCTTATCGAATTACCACTATCGTTCATGGGTTAGGCATTAGAGACAACCACACTCACTTTAATAGGGCACCACGTAATTCCGTTGAGACGACACCGAACTATGGTTTGGAGAAACCTAAGTTGTCGTTTCTTAAAAGTTTGGGGCTGCGACGCTTATGTGAAAAAGTTTCATCGTGATAAGCTCGAACCCAAAACGGATAAATACATCTTCATAGGATACCCAAAATGGTTGGGTATACCTCCTATCTCATATCCGGAAGCAAAAGTAATTGTTTCTAGAAACGGGTCCTTTCTCGAGGAAAAGTTTCTCTCGAAAGAATTGAGTGGGAGGATGGTGGAGACTTGATGAGGTTATTGAACCGTCACTTCAACTAGAGTGTAGCGGGGCACAGGAAGTTGTTCCTGTGGTGCCTACACCAATTGAAGTAGAAGCTTATGATAGTGATCATGAAGTTTCGGATCAAGTCACTATCGTACCTCGTAGGGTCACAATGATGCGTACTACTTCAGAGTGGTACGCAATCCTGTCTTAGAGGTCATGTTGCTGGACAACAATGAACCTACGAGCTATGGAGAAGCGATGGTGGGCCCGGATTCCGACGAATGGCTCAAGGCCATAAAATCCAAGAAAGGATCCATGACTTTGGAAGAAATACTTGATGGTCGTAAGGCCGTTGGGTACAGATGGATTTTAAAAGGAAGGCAGACAATGATGGTAAGAATCACCATTAAGAAAGCTCGACTTGTCGTTAAGATGTTTTCCGACAAGTTCAAGGAGTTGACTACGGTGAGGCTTTCTCACTTGTAGCGATGCTAAGAGTCTATTGGAAATGGATTAGCAGTTACTGCATTATTTATGAAATCTTGCAGATAGAATGTCAAAACATTGTTTCCTCGACAGTTTTCTTGAGGAAAGGTTGTATGTGATACAACCAGAAGGTTTTGACAATCCTGAAGAACGCTAACAAATATGCAAAACTCCAGCAATCCTTCTAAGGACTGGAGTAAGCATCTCGGAGTTGGAATGTACGCTTTGATGAGATGATCAAATATTTTGGGTTATACAAAAAGTTTATGAGAAACTTGTATTTCCAAAGAAGTGAGTGGGAGCGCTATAGAATTTCTGATAAGTATATGTTGTTGACATATTGTTGATCAGAAATAATGTAGAATTTCTTGAAAGCATATAGGGTTATTTGAAAAGGTGTTTTCAATAGAAAACCTGAATTAAGCTGCTTGAACATTGAGCATCAAGATCTATGAGGATAGATCAAAGACCGCTAAATGGTACTTTCAAATGAGCACATACCTTGACATGATCTTGAAGGTGTTCAAGATGGATCAGTCAAAGAAGGAGTTCTTGCCTGAGTTGTAAGGTATGAAGTTAAGAGTTAAAGCTCGACCACGGCAGAAGAGAGAGAAAGGACGAAGGTCGTCCCCTATGCTTCAGACGTAGGCTCTATAGTATGCTATGCTGTGTACCGCACCGGAAGTGTGCCTTGCCATGAGTCAGTCAAGGGGTACAAGAATGATCCAGGAATGGATCATTGGACAGCGGTCAAAATTGTCCTTGGAGTAAATAAAGTACATGTTTCTCGTTTATGGAGGTGATAAAGATTTCGGCGTAAGGGTTACATCGATGCAAGCTTTAACACCTATCCGGATGACTCTGAGTAAGCAAACCAGATACGTATAGTGGAGCAACCATTTGGAATAGCTTCAAGTGGAGCGTGGAAGCAGCATTTACAATATGACATAGAGAATTGCGAAGTACATACGGATCTGAATGTTGCAGACCCGTTGACTAAAACCTCTCTCACAAGCAAAACATGATCAAACCCCAGAACTCATTGAGACTTAATCACATGGTGATGTGAACTAGTTTAGACACTAGTAAACTCTTTGGATGTTGGTCACATGGCGATGTGACCTATCAGTGTTAATCACATGGCGATGTGAACTAGATTATTGAATCTAGTGCAAGTGGGAGACTATTGGAAATATGCCCTAGAGGCAATAATAAATTAGTTATTATTATTATATTTCCTTGTTCATGATAATCGTTTATTATCCATGCTATAATTGTATTGATAGGAAACTCAGATACATGTGTGGGTACATAGACAACACCATGTCCCTAGTAAGCATCTAGTTAACTAGCTCGTTGATCAATAGATGGTTACGGTTTCCTGACCATGGACATTGGATGTCGTTGATAACGGGATCACATCATTAGGAGAATGATGTGATGGACAAGACCCAGTCCTAAGCCAAGCACAAACATCATAGTTCATATGCTAAAGCTTTTCTAATGTCAAGTATCATTTCCTTAGACCATGAGATTGTGCAACTCCCGGATACCGTAGGAATGCTTTGGGTGTACCAAACGTCACAATGTAACTGGGTGGCTATAAAGGTGCACTACAGGTATCTCCGAAAGTGTCTGTTGGGTTGGCACGAATCGAGACTCGGATTTGTCACTCCGGTTAACAGAGAGGTATCTCTGGGCCCACTCGGTAGGACATCATCATAATGTGCACAATGTGACCAAGGGGTTGATCACGGGATGATGTGTTATGGAACGAGTAAAGAGACTTGCCGGTAACGAGATTGAACAAGGTATTGGCATACCGACGATCGAATCTCGGGCAAGTACAATACCGCTAGACAAAGGGAATTGTATACGGGATCAATTGAGTCCTTGACATCGTGGTTCATCCGATGAGATCATCGTGGAACATATGGGAGCCAACATGGGTATCCAGATCCCGCTGTTGGTTATTGACCGGAGAACGTCTCGGTCATGTCTGCATGATTCCCGAACCCGTAGGGTCTACACACTTAAGGTTCGATGACGCTAGGGTTATAAAGGAAGTTTGTATGTGGTTACTGAATGTTGTTCGGAGTCCCGGATGAGATCCTGGACGTCACGAGGAGTTCCGGAGTGGTCCGGAGGTAAAGATTTATATATGGGAAGTCCTGTTTTGGTCACCGGAAAAGTTTTGGGTTTTATCGGTAACGTACCGGGACCACCGGGAGGGTCCCGGGGGTCCACCAAGTGGGGCCACCGGCCCCAGGGGGCTGCATGGGCCAAGTGTGGGAGGGGACCAGCCCCAGGTCTCGAACGCTTAATCACGCATACGTACGGCCAGGGCTCGTGTACATGGCTGGGTCAGAATGGAGAAACATCGTCGTCGTCGTGTTCAGGGGGAGGCAATGGAAGGCATCATGTTCATCGGGAGGCAATGGAACGCGTGGGAGCCAACCGGCTTGGACGGAATAGCCAATGGAAACGAGGCCTGGCGTACCGCACAACGGAGGAAACGGCCTTGTGTTCGACCGGCCACGTTCGAAACGGGATCCTATTCATCGAGAGGGGTCTGGCATACCGCAAAACGGAGGAAACGGACTTGTGTTGCACCTCCTACGGTCGAAACGGGGTCCTGTTGATCGGGAGGGGTGTGGCGTACCACAAAACGGACGAAACGGACTTGTGTTGGAGCGCTACACTCGAAATGGGGGTCCTGTTCATCGGGAGGGTGTGGCGTACCGCAAAACGGGACTCCACAGGATACTGTTCATCTCCACCATCGACCTCCAGCCTCCACGGGCTACTGTTCATCCACCGTCGACCTCCTCCTTCCTCCACCTGTGACTGTTCATCCACGGGCTCCTGTTCATCCAGCCTCCACCGCGCGCTACTCCACCGGCTACTATTCAACTAGCCCTCTTCATGGGCTCCTATTCAACCACCCCTCCACGGGCTACTGTTCATCCATCCCTCCACCATCTACTATTCATGCAGCCCTCCACGGGGTCGTCCTGTTCATCCAGCCCTCCACGGGGTCCTGTTCATCCGCCCCAACCGGCTCGATCGATCGGGGTCCTGTTCATCCAGAGGCAACACCACGGGGTCCTGTTCATCCACCCCCACCGGGAACTGTTCATCCAAATCCCCCCAACAACGCTCATTGTTCATCCAGAGGCAACATCGATCGGCTTCAGTTAGCAGCAGTAGCGAAGGAATCGCTCGATCGGGTTCAGTTAACAGCCATCGATCGATCGTTCGGGTTCAGTAACGCGTAGCCTGCAGTGCAATCACTCGGGTTCAGTAGGCGAACGCCTCGCTCGGGTTCAGTTAGAGCCCAACGCCTCGCACCCACGCGCGTGCGTGTATGAGAGAAACGCGCAAACCTCCGTGCATCGCTCGGCCCCGACCACCCACCATAACCAGAAACACCCCGATATTTTCCTCGCCCTCGCTTCTACCACGGTTTTTTCCGTCATGGACGGCCCAAAGAATGTCATGCAGCTGCGTCTCCGGCCCGCCCAGGACGAAAAGCCCATTTTATGTCTTGATTTTTTGTCATAGAAGTAGGAGCCCACCACATCTATGATGATACCGGGTTTTGTCACAATTATCGTCATAGAAGTGTCATAAGTATGACAGAAAAAATTTGTTCGGCCCAAAATGTCACATATGTGTCTTTTTTTTGTAGTGGTCTTCATAGGATACCTAAAGGAAACTGTTGGGTACACCTTCTATCACAGATCCGAAGGCAAGATCGTTGCTAAGAATTGATCCTTTCTAGAGAAGGAGTTTCTCTTGAAAGAAGTGAGTGGGAGGAAAGTAGAGCTTGATGAGGTAATTGTACCTTCTCCCGAATTGCAAAGTAGTTCATCACAGAAAACAGTTCTAATGATTCCTACACCAATTAGTGAGGAAGCTAATGAGGATGATCATGATACTTCATATCAAGTTACTACAGAACCTCGTAGGTTTTCCAGAGTACGGTCCGCACCAGAGTGGTACGGTAATCCTATTCTAAAAGTCATGTTACTAGACCATGATGAACCTACAAACTATGAGGAAGCGATGATGAGCCCAGATTCCGCGAAATGGCTTGAGGCCATGAAATCTGAGATGGGATCAATGTATGAAGACAAAGTGTGGACTTTGGTGGACTTGCCCGATGATCGGCAAGCCATATTAAATAAATGGATCTTCAAGAGGAAGACGGACACTGATAGTAGTGTTACTATCTACAAAGCTCTACTTGTCACAAAAGGTTTTCGACAAGTTCGAGATGTTGACTACAATGAGATTTTCTCAACTGTAGTGATGCTTAAATCCGTCCGAATCATGTTAGCAGTTGCCATATTTTATGAAATCTGGCAAATGGATATCAAAACTACATTCCTTAAATGGATATTTCTTAAAGAAGAGTTGTATATGATGCAACCAGAAGGTTTTGTCAATCCTAAAGATACTAACAAGGTGTGCAAGCTCCAGCGATCCATCTATGGACTGGTGCAAGCATCTTGGAGTTGGAATATACGCCTTGATGAGTTGATCAAAGCATATAGTTTTATACAGACTTGTAGTGAAGCCTGTATTTCCAAGAAAGTGAGTGGGAGTTCTATAGCATTTCTGATATTATATGTGGATGACATATTGTTGATTGGAAATGATATAGAATTTCTGGATAGCATAAAGGGATATTTGAATAAGAGTTTTTCAATGAAAGACATTGGTGAAGCTTCTTACATATTGGGCATCAAGATCTATAGAGATAGATCAAGTCGCTTGATAAAAAAATTCAATGAGTAAATACCTTGATAATTTTTTTGAAAGAGTTCAAAATGGATCAGTCAAAGAAGAGGTTCTTGCCTGTATTACAAGGTGTAAAGTTGAGTAAGACTCAAAACCCGACCACGGCAGAAGATAGAAAGAGAATGAAAGTCATTCCCTATGACACAGTCATAGGTTCTCTAAAATATGCTATGTTGTGTACCAGACCTATTGTGCACCTTCCCATGTGTTTGGCAAGGGGGTACAATAGTGATCTAAGACTAGATCACTGGAGAGCGGTCAAAATTATCCTTAGTGAGGACTAAGGAAATGTTTCTCGGTGGTGGGGGTGATAAAGAGTTCGTCATAAAGAGTTAGGTCGATGCAAACTTTTACACCGATATAGATGACTCTAAGTCTCAATCTGGATACATATTGAAAGTGGGAGCAATTAGCTAGAGTAGCTCTATGCAGAGCATTGTAGACATAGAATATTTGCAAAATATATACGGCTCTGAATGTGGCAAACCCGTTGACTAAATTTCTCTCAGAAGCAAAACATGATCACACCTTAGTACTCTTTGGGTGTTAATCACATAGCAATGTGAACTAGACTATTGACTCTAGTAAACCCTTTGGTTTTTTGTCACATGGTGATGTGAACAATGGGTGTTAATCACATACAGATGTGAACTATTGATGTTAAATCACATGGCGATGTAAACTAGATTATTGACTCTAGTGCAAGTGGGAGACTGAAGGAAATATGCCCTAGAGGCAATAATAAAGTTATTATTTATTTCCTTAATTCATGATAAATGTTTATTATTCATGCTAGAATTGTATTAACCGGAAACTTAGTACATGTGTGAATACATAGGCAAAACATATAGTCCCTAGTATGCCTCTACTAGACTAGCTCGTTAATCAAAGATGGTTAAGTTTCCTAACCATAGACATGTGTTGTCATTTGATGAACGGGGTCACATCATTAGGAGAATGATGTGATGGACATGACCCATCTGTTAGCTTAGCATTATGATCATTACAGTTTCATTGCTACTGCTTTCTTCATGACTTATACAAGTTCCTCGAACTATGAGATTATGCAACTCCCGAATACCGGAGGAACACTTTGTGTGCTACCAAACATCACAACGTAAAAGGGTGATTATAAATGTGCTCTACAGGTGTCTCCAAAGGTGTTTGTTGGGTTGGCATAACTCGAGATTAGGATTTGTCACTCCGTGTTTTCGAGAGGTATCTCTAGTCCCTCTCGGTAATACTCATCACTATAAAGCCTTGCAAGCATTGTAACTAATGAGTTAGTTGCGGGATGAAGTATTACGGAACGAGTAAAGAGACTTGTCGATAACGAGATTGAACTAGGTATTGAGATACCGACGATCAAATCTCGAGCAAGTAACATACCGATGACAAAGAGAACAACGTATGTTGTCATGCGGTTTGACCGATAAAGATCTTCATAGAATACGTAGGAACCAATATGAGCATCTAGGTTCCGCTATTGGTTATTGACTGGAGAAGAGTCTCGGTCATGTCTACATAGTTCTTGAACCCGTAGGGTCTGCACGCTTAACGTTCGATGACGATTGTTATTATGAGTTTATGTGTTTTGATGTACCGATGATAGTTAGGAGTCCCGTATGTGATCACGGACATGACGAGGAGTCTCGAAATGGTCGAGACATAAAGATTGATATATTGGACGACTATATTCGGACACCGAAAGTGTTCTGGGTGATTTCGGAGAAAACCGGAGTGCCGGAGGGGTTACCGGAACCCCCCCCGGGGAAGTATTGGGCCTTAGGGGAGAGAGAGGGCAGCATCCCAGGAGGTGGCCCCCCCCCAAGGGGAGTCCGAATTGGTCTAGGGGAGGGGGTGCGGCCCCTCTTTCCCTCTCCTCTCCCTCTCCTTCCTTCCCCCTTCCCCCTCCTAGTTGGACTATGAAAGGAGGAGTCCTACTCCTACTAAGAGGAGGACTCCTCCCCTCCTTGGCGCGCCCCAAGGGCCGGCCGGCCTCCCCCCTTGCTCCTTTATATACGGGGGCAGGGGGCACCCTAGAACACACAAGTTGACTTTGTTTACCCGTGTGCGGTGCCCCCCTCCACAGTTACACACCTCGATCATATCGTCGTAGTGCTTAGGCGAAGCCCTGCGCCGGTAACTTCGTCATTACCGTCACCACGCCGATGTGCTGAAGAAACTCTCCCTCGGCCTCAACTGGATCAAGAGTACGAGGGACGTCCCCGAGCTGAACGTGTGCTGATCGCGGAGGTGGCGTACGTTCGGTGCTAAGATTGGTCGGATTGTGAGGACGTACGACTACATCAACCGCGTTGTCATAATGCTTCCGCTTTCGGTCTATGAGGGTACGTGGACACACTCTCCCCTCTCGTTTCTATGCATCACCATGATCTTGCGTATGCGTAGGATTTTTTTTGAAATTACTATGTTCCCCAACAGAATGGTTGATTGAATTCGATCGTAGTGATACACATATTCATAATATTGATGCCAAAAGATGCAAAGTTGATAATGATAGTGCAACATATTTGTGGCACTACCGTTTATGTCATATTGGTGTAAAGCGCATGAAAAAACTCCATGCAGATGGACTTTTGGAATCACTTGATTATGAATGATTTGATGCTTGTGAACCATGCCTCATGGGCAAGATGACTAAAACTCCATTCTCCGGAACAATGGAGCGAGCCAATGAATTACTGGAAATAATACATACCGGTGTATGCGGTCTGATGAGTGTTGAGGCTCGCGGTGGGTATTGTTATTTTCAGACCTTCATAGATGATTTGAGCAGATATGAGTATATCTACTTAATGAAACACAAGTCTGAAACATTTGAAAACTTCAAAGAATTTCATAATGAAGTGGAGAATCATCGTAACAAGAAAATAAAGTTTCTACGATCTGATCGCGAAGGCAAATATTTGAGTTACGAGTTTGGCCTTCATTTAAAACAATGTGGAATAGTTTCACAACTCATGCCACCTGGAACACCACAGCGTAATGGTGTGTCTGAATGTCGTAACCATACTTTATTAGATATGGTGCGATATATGATGTCTCTTACCGAATTATCACTATTGTTTTGGGGTTATCCATTAGAGACAGCCGCATTCACGTTAAATAGGGCACTGTCTAAATCCGTTGAGATGACACCATATGAACTGTGGTTTGGAAAGAAACCTAGGCTGCCGTTTCTTAAAGTTTGGGGTTGCGACACTTATGTCAAAAAGGCTTCAGCCTGATAAGCTCGAACCCAAATCGGAGAAGTGCGTCTTCATAGGTACCCAAAAGAAATTGTTGGGTACACCTTCTACCATAGATCCGAAGGCAAGATCTTTGTTGCTAAGAATGGATCCTTTCTAGAGATCTTTAGAAAGGATCCTTTCTAGAGGTAAAGAATGAATCTTTGCCTCTCGACCATTTCGAGACTCCTCGTCATGTCCGTGATCTCATCCGGGACTCCAAGCAATATTCGGTCACCAAATCACATAACTCATATAATACAAAATCGTCATCGAACGTTAAGCGTGCGGACCCTACGGGTTCGAGAACTATGTAGACATGACTGAGACACCTCTCTGGTCAATAACCAATAGCGGAACTTGGATGCTCATATTGGCTCCTACATATTCTACAAAGATCTTTATCGGTCGAACCGTAATGACAACATACGTCATTCCCTTTGTCATCAGTATGTTACTTGTCCGAGATTCGATCATCGGTATCTTCATACCTAGTTCAATCTCGTTACCAGCAAGTCTCTTTACTCGTTCCGTAATACATCATCCCGCAACTAACTCATTAGTCACATTGCTTGCAAGGCTTCTTATGATGTGCATTACCGAGAGGGCCCAGAGATACCTCTCCGATAATCGGAGTGACAAATCCTAATCTCGATCTATGCCAACCCAACAAACACCTTCGAAGATACCTGTAGAGCATCTTTATAATCACCCAGTTATGTTGTGACGTTTGATAGCACATAAGGTATTCCTCCGGTATCCGGGAGTTGCATAATCCCATAGTCAAAGGAATATGTATATGACATGAAGAAAGCAATAGCAATGAAATTGAACGATCAATATACTAAGCTAATGGATGGGTCTTGTCCATCACATCATTCTCCTAATGATGTGACCCATGCATCAAATGACAACACATGTCTATGGTTAGAAAACTTAACCATCTTTGATTAATGAGCTAGTCTAGTAGAGGCTTACTAGGGACACGGTGTTTTGTCTATGTATCCACACATGTATAAAGTTTCCGGTTAATACAATTCTAGCATGAATAATAAACTTTATTATTGCCTCTAGGACATATTTCCTTCAGACCGGACAATGACTGGACGGCCCGCCCGGACATATGAGGCGGGTTTGAGGCGCCCAGTTGTAGATGCTCTAATAAAAATTACAACCATGTCCATGGACCACCTAGCGACGACTACAAGCAATTGAGAGAGCCGAAGGCGCGCCGCCGTCATCGCCCCTCCATCACCGGAGCCGGACAAACCTTATTGTAGTAGATAGTCGAGAAGTCGTCGTGCTAAGGCCCCATAGGACCAGCGCACCAGAGTACCAACCATCGCCAATGAAGAAAGTCGTAGGTCAGAAGGATAAAACCTGTAAATACCTAAATGAAGACGAGTAAAGACCAGATCCAAATAGATCTATCAAACACCAGCACCGACCGAATCCCGCAATATCTGACGGAGACAAATCTCCACACGCCCTCCGACGATGCTAGACGCATCATTTGGACATGGATAGAACATGGGAGACATTATTCCTACTAATGGACATTGCCGCCACCACACAACCCCAACCAAGACGATGAATCTAACAAGAACGAGAACGGGGGCCCTCCCGCCGACAGGGGGCCGAAATCCTCCACACCTCCATGGCCTAGAGGCCATCGGAGATGGGACGGAGCAGCAATGAGTTCTCAAAGTTGGGTGTTACCAAGAGACGAGCCATGCTGGGGTATGTGGAATGCTATAGCTATTATGGAAAACCTGGATGTTGCCACTGTACATGGAAGATTATAAATGGTGTCAAGCCATCAAAGCTAGGAAATCCAACTTCCAAATAAAGTTGCACAAGTCTATGTACCAAACACCATGTATCTGCATGAGCACATCACGGAGACATATTTGACACGTGTGGTCAACGACAAAATTATTATTATAGGGCAGAATAAAATGAAGCTTCTTTTCACTTTGTAAGAATTGACGGCAAAGGCATCCCGACTATATAACACTTCTTCGAGTAAGAAGGGACATGCACAATATCACGAAATAGACCTTTTCACACTTAATATATAAAGCACAAATGGTCGAACTGATGAGAAAATTATCATACAAATAGTTCAAAAGAAAAATAAAACACTATTCAAGCAAGCAACACAAGTACAACTAACCCAACATCAGACATGAGAACAAAATACGCCACACCTAACAAGAAACACCCAAGATTGTGGCATCCTCCTCCATCTGTGACACCCAAGATAGGCTATCTAGTTCTTGAAACCACCATACATTTTGAAGTCACATGATGAAGGTGACGGAAAAATACGACCTAAGTTACAAGCAACCACAACTATGAAAGCCACTCCTACTTATTTGGTTATTGTGTCAAACCCCTTGCATATACCTCACATAAGAATGTCAAACTACATCACTCCTAACTGTGGATCACCTCTATGTCTCTAGTCGCACATATTATAATGAAATACAAAAAATACAATGTGATGTGCACATATAAAAATTGAATATAATGTGTTTCGTAATAAATCAATGTGCTTTAACGCCCGAATCCTAGGCTCATGGCAGCTTCCTTGTCAACGGAGAAATTTCCTGTGCTGCCAACAAACCCCGGGGAGTGAGCCTCGTACGGCGACACCCCAAGCAAGCTCTCTGTGTCTTCATGACTCTGCTCCGCCCATGGATGTTGCAGAACCTTCCGCAAATGGCCTAGTTTGTCCGCGACTTCCTTCATGGATGGCCTGTTGTCGCCGCACATCTCCAAGCACTGTCGCACTACCTCTGCGATCTCTTCAACAATTTCGGTGCTCTCGATGTCCTTGACCTGATCGTCCAATATCTCCACGAGCCTCCTTCTTTCATGGCATCCAAAAACATCATAGATATAGTCTTCTCATTTTCAGGGGCTTCGAGGTTGAACGCCTTCTTGCGGGTGAGCAACTCCACAAGAACGACCCCAAAACTATACACGTCACTCTTATCTGTCAATTGGCATGTACACAAGTACTCCGGGTCGAGGTAGCCACAGGTTCCTTGCACAAGCGTGACGAACTGCGACTCGTCTGATGGTGCCAGGATGGAGGCACCGAAGTCGGAGACCTTGGCAGTGTGACCGCCGTCGAGGAGGATGTTGGAGGACTTGACGTTGCCGTGGAGGATGGGCGGCGACGCCCAAGAGTGCAGGTAGGCGAGAGCTTCAGCGGAATCGTGGGCAATCTGCAGACGAGCTGCTAGGGAGATGCGCTTGATGGGGCTACCATGGATGAGTTGGTACAACGTGCCATCCCGGACGAACTCGTACACCAGCGTGGGCACTTCAACCTCGAGGCAGCATCCCAACAACTTGACGATGTTCCTGTGGTTTATCTGAGATAGGATCAACATCTCCTGGCCGAACTCTTTCTTGTTCTTCTCGTTGATGGTCTTGCATCTCTTGACGGCCACCTCGACGCCACTGTCGAGAAGCGCCCTGTAGACGGTGCCATGTCCTCCGTAGCCGATGATGTGCTTCTCGTCAAACTTGTCAGTGGCTTGTTGTAGCTCCTCTTCTGAAAATATCTTGAAAGAAACTCCTTGTTGTGACTTCATTTCTTCAAATAGAAGCATGCCACCATGCTGCCGGAAATACTTCTGTTTGATTGACTCTATCCTTCGCCTTTCCTTAACAAGGTATCCACAGGTGAAGAGAACCACAAGGGCAACAAATCCGATACTTGCACCTGCGTAAGTACACGTCAATTTAGAACTCGGGCCAAACAGATAGCAGATTACTCAGGATAATACAAGTCTCCTAGTATATCGGTTATAATAACATCTTATATTATGGGACAGATGGAGTATTTCTTAGTATACTGAAGAGAGAAATTGATTGACATACCAACGACAGGCATCACCCAAGCGGGACTTTGATATGGCACGCAAACACCCTGGATCATCTGCTTTCCTGGTGGGCAGGAACATGTGAAACTTCCCACCGTGTTTGTACACATACCCGCGCAAGGATGAGTGGCACTATCAAGGCACTCATTGATATCTGCAATGACAAATTCGAAGCTAGCTCATGTAACTCTCTCACGAACTTGGTAAATCTGTCACAAACTCTTCCGACACAATCAATAAGAGAGGCAGAGAGCTAGAAGACCTGTGCATCCGCCATTGATGTATGGGTTACCCTGGTACCTAGCCGAGCACTTGCAGCGGTAACCAGGTTGGTTCAGGAAGTTGACACATTCGTTGTTCCGACCAACACATGCATAGGAGCTCATGTTTCTCTTGGCTTCATCACACGACCAGGGTCCTACGTGCCAGTCCAACACGACCGGGGTTTTTCCTTTGTAAGTCTCATTGAACACCGTCGATGTTAGGTATGTGGTGCTGAAACTAAAGGCCACCTTCTCCATCATCACAACGTAGCTGCAGGGGCGATCAGGGTCTGTGCTGTTGTAATACTCGTTCAGATATGATTGAAAGTAGTTCAAATTCTTCGGGACGTCCGCCTGGCAGCAGCCACCGCTGCGGGAGCATGTGCCGTTTAAGGGTCTCCCGTTGCATGTCGAGTAGCATCCTATTACGGCCTACATAATTTTTTGAGCATGATGAGGAACATCGTTTCCTTATCACCATTCTAACTTTAATCAAGAACAGTAATCAAGAGATAGCTTGGAAATATTATTAAGTAGCATTTGTGTTCATCATTTTTAGCGGGTACAGATCGAATGCTAATGCCTTGATACCAACGGGATCATAGCCCCTCTTTGAAAGAATAGTCACTCATTCAATCCAATTAAGATATTCTTCAAATTTGTTCAATTTAAGGATTTTTATCATAATTTATACTTACAAAAGGCATATCTGGTCATTCTGTTTCACTAATTTGAACCTCTAATATCAAATTCAAGAACAAGTAGGCAAACAAAATGAGTTGTGCTAATTATATTTAACCCAAGATTATGTACACCCATTTATTCCCTTCGGGTGGAATCATCCCCAGTGTGAACGTAGTATAACTTGGGTGGTTAGTGGAGGTGGTTTTGCCCCAAGCTGACCAATGCCAAATTAACCTCTAGTTTAACGTTTTGGTGTCACATCGATGTAACTATTCTTTTGGAGGACTGATGACCCCGTTGGTATCAAGGTGCCTATAGTGACTTCTTCAATTTATAGCCCTATCAATTTTAGTCTTATATGTGCTCATAGTTGTGCGGGGTGCATATGTATGATGGTGGATTTTTTTTCAAAACTATCACGTTTTTGAAGCAAATTCGGAAACTACAGGAGAGAATTGAAAAAAAATCAAAAGTATAACCCTGTCGGCCTCGCTTGGGCCGAAAAGGGACTTTTCAGCCAGCCTTCGGCCGAAGAGAGGATGTCGGCCCGCGGTTGACCGAAAACGGGCTGTGGTGGGCCGAAGACTTGCTGTCCGTGGTGATCCGGCCGAAAATAGTAGCTTTGGCCAGCTGGTGGCCAAAATGGGCCGTTTTCGGCCAAGCCCAGGCCGAAGAGTACTTCGGCCACCCGTAGGCCGAAATGGCTGGATAAGCCCGAGCGCCTGGCTTCTTCCTCCTGTCGCTGTTATTCTTCTTTCTCTCCTTTCTCTCTCTCGTTCTTCTCTATAGGTCGCCACCCCACTCCGATCTCCTCCATTTGCCACCCATTTTCACATCGAAACCACAGAATCGGTAGATCGTAGCAAACTCCGACGGCCTATGGTGTTTTTTTTGCTATGGGATAGTTTTTGATGCATTTTGGGAGGAGTAGCCTTGGTGGGGAGGAGGACGTGGGGTTGGGTAGTAGGTGGTGGTGACGAGGAGCGGCAGTTGTGGAGGAGGAGGTGTTGCTTGGGGGGTCACTGGAGTTGAACCTCCGGTCGTCGAGGGGGCGGCGGTGTCGTTGTCCGGTGGTGCAAGTACTCTGCGAGGTGGCCGGTGCCGCTGAGTTGAAGAGAGGACACACGCTTCGAAGGTATAACCATGTAGTCATATTGCGAATTTTAGTGTTAATATTTTGTGTCGGCATTTTAGCGCATAGTTCATGTAGCGGGTAATATTAGTGTATATAAGTCATATTGCGAATTATAGTGTTAATATATTTGTGTCGGCATTTTAGTGCATAGTTCGTGTAGCGGGTAATATTAGTGTTCTTTGTGATAAATGAGAAGATGACAATGTCTGACAGGTGAAAATGTCTGAATCAGTAAATCTGACTATTTACTACGGCGCTGGTAATGTTCGATATAATGAGTTTGGGGTTGATCTTAGCGAGTTTAAAAATGGCGTCATGACACTAGCAGACCCGGACAGACTGGACATTAGACAGTTGAAGTACTGGTTGACAACTAGTTTCGGGCTAGATCCCGAAGTATGTTCCGTCAGTATTCAGGCATTGTGGGCCAAATCCTGTAAAAATGTCAAGTGGGAGTTGGTGTCGGTAGATAGGAGCCAGCATTGGTTGTGCCTGTTAAGGCGCTGCCGAGACCGAAGAATCCACCCATATGCACTTGTGCAACATGTGCCGAAGGAGGAGAATACCATAGAACTCCACAGGGGGTATGAACCCGGCCAAGGCAGTGAAGTGGCTAACGAGATTGTTGTATCTGGGTCACAACCAGAAGATGTGGATGCTAGCCAACCCGAGAAAGAGTCGGGGTACGTGCCACACAATGTTTGTGGTCCTGATACTAGGAAGAGTAGCCAGCTGATAATATTAGCTGGTTCTGGTTTTGCTGATGGGGATGAGGAAGGGGATGAAATGCAGAGGGTGATGGAGGAAGAGGACGAGGATGGATTGGCGGAGGAACTGGATTCTGAAAATTCTGAGGATGAAGTGGAGGTACCGATTCCTTCTTCATGGGATCAGGACATATCCACCGGCCTTACGGTCAACGATGGCCATGAGACTCCATGGCAGTATAATCTGAACCAAGTACAGATAGGGGCTATGTTTTATACAAATAAAAAATTGAAGTGCGCGGTGATAAAGTGGGCTATGTGTACGCAGAGGGTTTTCCGGACACACATATCAAGTCCAACAAACTATACCGTGAAATGTGTTGAAACAGGTTGTCCTGGGAAGGTGCACGGGCGCGTGCCGAAGTATGACATCCACTGGGTTGTCACCAATGTCGTCCCACATACTTGTGTGAGGAAGAACCTGCTGGTGAAGCATCCGAACCTGACTTCAACTCTCATTGTGCAACTCATGTATACTGAGATAGTAGAGAAGAAAGATATGGAAGCAAAATACATCCAGACAGCAGTGAAGGTCAGATGGAATTATGTCATTCCTTATGGGAAGGCTTGGAGGGCTAAACAGAAGGCTATGGAGGAAAGGTTTGGGACGTTCTTCGACTCATATGATAATGTTGTCCGTCTCCTTGGCTGCCTGAAGGAGAGGAATCCCGGCACTTATGTGAAGGTACAGCACATGAGGTTGCTGAGTATACCAGATTTCAAGGTGTTGAAACGAGTGTTCTTCTCTTTCTCTATGTGCATCGAAGCTTTCCAGCATTGTCCTCCTGTTATGTTTGTGATGGTACATTCCTGACCGGTCAGTATAGAGGGCAAATCCTGACTGCTATTGGTGTGGATGGGAACAATCAAATCATCTCACTTGCCATGGCATTTGTGGAGGGTGAGAACTTTCCCAACTGGGTATGGTTCTTCCGGCAAGTGAAAATTGCCATCGTGAAGGACCGAGCAAACGTGTGTGTCATTCATGACAGACATGCTGGTATATTGAAGGCAGTTTGATAGTTTGCATGAGGATCAAGTTATCTGGGAGACATACTCGCCTCAGGCTATATCATCGAGGTGCCCAGTTGGGATTTCTGGATTGTGAGATCGGCACTATTGGATGACCAAGGCCAAGTTGGTGTTTGACGTGACGGTTGAGGAGATGGCTCTTCATAGGGTGATGGGACAATTCGGTCTATATCAAGAGCCTGCGATTCCAGATATTCCACACTTGCCAGAACACGTGCACAAGTAAGTACTAATACTATTTTAGTTGTCAGCTCTGCATTCAGAATATACCTAATCATGTATCGCGCATGTCAATCTCAGGGAAAGTCGCTTAGGAGGAAACAAGTCCATGGCTTATTGGCTTAAGACCATTACCCCTTACGTTGACGAATGGACTACCGCGCCGACAAATATATGGGGTGAGGTTCGGGCCTTTAACTGAGAAATGTTTGGGTTGTATCTGCAGCGTTACCGGCATACAACGAGGATCTACTTGGTTCCATCAGCTGCTCCTGATCAGATCGAAGCCCCTCTCACGAGCGATATGTACCCAACTGCCTCTGTTGTGGGAAGCAGGCACCACGCGGTACGTGCCTAGATTCTCATATGTTAAATCTTTTGTTAACCTGGACATATTTGCTTGGTTATCTAATCATGGTGTATATCATACAAAGAGGATATAATTGATTAACTCTTTGTGTACAGGGTGACTTGACAGTACAGGCGCGAGAGGAGGTTTCCGCCTTAATGCAGCGCTTTCAGAGGGGAGAAAATATCCCACCGCGAGAGAGCGCCTCATGGTTGAGGCGTCTTGATGACAAGCTACGCGGGATTTACGCAACTGTTACGTGTAGACGGTCTTCGGATGTTGCACTTCCTCCTCCAACACATCGTCCGCCACGTCCCTCTGTACAGCATTCAGAACCACGACCCTCTGTGCAGCTTTCAAAACCACGACCCTCTGTGCACCGTACAGAACCTCATCCTTCACAGCCAGGGAGCTCTTCCTGGCATCAGCCACCTCCTTCACAGCCAGGGAGCTCTTCCTGGTATCAACCACCTCCTTCACAGCTAGGGAGCGCTTACTGGCATCAGCAGATGGAACTAGGTAACACTACTCACTACATTTATGACTTAGTTGTGGTGCTTCGTTCATGCATTTGTATCAGTTTTACATGTTTTACTTTACCGCAGGCGGCAACCAGTCGCAACCGTTCATGCATTCAGTGCAGTCACCGATGCTTAGTGGTGGTGCTTCGCACTTTGAGGGCGACGACGAGGATGATGACCAAGCTGCGAACATTTATGACTTCTCGCACACAGTGTTTCACACTCCACCACCACCACCGACGCAAGAGACACAGACCGTGACAGACGAGGTTAACTATGGTCGTGGTTATCGTGAGCCTCGTCCACCACCACAGCGCTTATCGCCTTCTGGTCCTCGCCCGAGGAAGACCCAGACTCATCGTCGTCCCCCGCAGTGATATGGTGATCTATGTGTGAGTCATTATCTATGTTACTTTCAGACTATTCGCAACTGTGAGTCAGTATTTATGTATGAGACATGGTTCATGTTCATGTATCAGGAGACATATATTGTTTTATGTATGCGAGAGACATATTACTATTAATTCGCATTCTTATTCCAGTTACATTTCCAAAGAGACTACAACCGATAATTCAGATACAAGTACACCTGAATTAAACGGTGCGGCTGAACTGGTGCAATACATCTTACATGCTACAAAATGAAATTCAGATAGAACATAATGCCCTACAATAATACACTACAAACTAATAATGCAAGTACATCTGAATGAAATGGTACAACTGGAATACATCTTACATACAACATGAAGTCATCATCGTCATCCTCCGTTGATGCAGCCCTCTTGCCCTTCGACGATGCGGTCCTTTTGCCATCCGTCGATGCAGAACTATTGCCCTTCGAGGATGCAGAACTCTTGCTCTTTGACGATGAAGAACTCTTGCCCTTCGACGATGCAGAACCCGGAAGCGGTGGCATGAAGATATCATCTTCGTCCTCGCTCTCCTCAATCCATAAAGATGGATTATTTGTTGAAATCTTTCTGAAAGTTTCACTCTTCGGCACCACCACCTTTTTCCACCTTTCATGCAACCTAAGAAGTTCTTTACGTACCTCCTCATAGGTCCTTTCAGGCCACCCAGACCTACGTAATTGGTGAGCCAACTCATTCATTATGGTGTCACTACCGGTGAGTTCGTCCCATGAAACTATCCTATTGTCCATCCTGAAATTGGTAACTAGACTTAGAAGAGTCCTGCTCATCCCAGGGTGAAAACTACGATTGAATGGATAATGGGACATCTCGACTACAATAAACTGGAATGCTTATCCACCTCCGCCTGAAGGGGTTTTTATAGGTACAGAGGAGAAAATGGCGGGAAAGAACGACTACGGTATGGCGGGAAGGGGTTGGCGGGAAATGGGTGGCGGGAAAGGGTTGGCGGGAAAGAGTTGGCGGGAAGGGGTTGGCGGGAAAATGCATTGGCCAACAGATAACAAAAAGGTGGGCCCAAGAGACTTTTCGGCCTACACTTGACCAAAAACTACTTTTCGGCCTAGAGTAGACCAAAAAGTACTTCTCGGCCTACATTTGACTAAAAAGATCTTTTCGGCCAAACAGCAACCGAAAACAGCCATTTCGGCCAGCTCAACCTCTTTTCGGCCATGGCAAGGCCGAAAACCCTACTTCGGCCAACAGTTGGCCGAAAACTACCTTTTCGGCCTGCACGTGGCCGACAGGGTCATAGTTTTGCAAATTTTTTTTCATTTTGTGCTATAGTTTCCGAAATTGCTATAAAATACGTCATAGTTTTGAAAAAAAATCTATGATGGTGTGCCTCTATGGTTGTAATTGTGTTCTAAGAAAAAAAATGAAAGTGTCCCATTTGTCGGGCCCACTTACCCCACCTCTTCACGCTTGCCTTACTTTGTGAACTTATCTTCCTCGAGCAACTCCTCTATTAGGCCATGTTCCGATTAGGAGGGATTATCTGGGATTAAGGGGGATTGAGCTGGCAATCCCCATGAATCTGAATTAAACCTTCCTAAGCCAAACATACCCTTAAGGATGTGCCCCCACTAATAGAAGACACACCTAAATGCACATTTGAACTACACCACAGCTACACACGCAATATAATTGTATATATCATGAAAAATATTATCAGCAGCCATGGTAATTCTATTTTGACATTACACGTCCTCATTTTATATACAAGCAAAGAAAAATAAAATGAAAATGATAGAAGCACGTTGTATATATAAAGTGCATCTTTTATATTTCCTTCGTTTTAAAATAAGTGTCTCAAGCTTAGTACAACTTTGTATAAAGTTAAGACATTTTTGGGATGGAGGGAGTACTAGCCAAAGGAGTAGGAGAGTAGTAGGTTGTTGCACTTACAGTTCTTCCCTGGGAATATTTTTGGGATGGATGGACAAGAACTCGAAATATTTTGTTGCTTGGACCCAAAACCAAATCCTCAAGACGAGTTCTTCCCTGGGAACTAAAGAAACAATGTTCAACTCAAGGAACATGTACATGACACCAGAACTGGAGAAGAAAACGCCCTGAACTTGCCTTTGCGTCAGCTTTGATCTGATCAATGACACACTTATCTCGACCGATTGGAGCAATCAACAGGTGTTGTTACAATCAGTCAATCAACCAGGTTCTGATGGGGTTTTGGAAATGTGATCGCAGGGAGACTTGGAAAGGGTCGGGTCTTCGACGGGGATGTTTCCTGCAACAATATAGATGTACTAGGGTAATAATAATGGCAGTGCATGGAATTCTTCGATGTGGTCAATTACATGTCATTCGGGAAACAGCTAATAAAAAAAATTAAATGCACGATGTGATACATCTGTCCCGCTCAGTTTGGATGGAGAAGAACTCGAAATATTTTGTACTCCCTCCGTTCGGAATTACTTGTCGCGAAAATGGATGTATCTAGACGTATTTTAATTCTAAATACATCTATTTCCGAGACAAGTAATTCCGAACGGAGGGAGTAGCTTGGACCGAAAACCAAATCCTCAAGACAAGTTCTTCTGTGGGACACTAGTTCGTTGCTTCAAGTAGCTAGGCACCCCGTATCCAATGAAACTAAGGCAGCTGGCATACCCTTCTGCTCCCTCCGTACCATAATATATGACGGAGGGAGTATATTCTTTTGGCACGCGTTTTGCATGTAACCTACGTAGTTTCCATGGACTTCCGTGAATCGAATTCGGCGGCTATCGATTTATGCGGATGATGTGGTTCTCTTCATCAGGCCGACTCTCATGGACCTGGCTTTTGTTAAGGAAGTTATGCACATTTTGAAGGGGTGTCGGGACTGAAGATTAACTATCAAAAGTCCTCGGCAATCATGATTAGGCCGGGTGCGGGAGACTCCGAAAGAGTTGTTGCAGCGCTACCGTGGAGGATTCAAACTTTCCCGTGTAAATACCTTGGCCTCCAGCTCTCGATCAAGCAACTAACTCGCAACCAGTGGCAGCCTATGGTGGATGCGGTGCTCAATTTCCTGCCAGGATGGTCGAGAGGTCTGATAACTAGGCCTGGCAGGCTGGTTTTGATCAACAGCATAGTTAGAGCGAGGCCTATCCATCATCTTATCATGGCCAACGCTCCGAAGTGGGCTTTGGATAGCATTGACAGAGGGTGTAAGACGTTTTTCTGGGCCGGTTCGGAGGAGATTCACGGTGGACAGTGCCTAGTGGCCTGGAGCAGGGTTTGCCGACCCAAGGAGCTTGGCGGGCTGGGCGTGCTGAACTTGCACACACAAGGGATTGCACTCCGGCTCAGATGGGAATGGCTCAGACGTACTGACAGCTCCAAACCTTGGCAGGGGCTGGCTATGTCGGCAGACAAGGAGATGCAAGCCGCCTTCACTAGCTTGGTGCATTGGACTCTGGGCAATGGTAGCCAAATCCTCTTCTGGAAGGATAGATGGCTTCAGGGTCTTCGCATTTTGGAAATTGCACCACTGGTGGTAGCGCAGGTTCGAACCCAAACGGTGAATCGGTGGTTGGCAAAGGATGGGTTGACTTCAAGCAATTGGATTAATGACATCAATGGTGAGCTGTCCACGGAAGGACTTGTCCAGTTCATCCACCTGTGGGAGAGATTAGATTCTGTGGAGCTTGACCCCTCACGGGAGGATCAAGCGATTTGGAAGTGGTCGGCTTCGTGACAGTACTTGGCTTCTTCGGCTTACCGGATCATGAACGAGGGGTCTATCAGATTGGGTTGCGCAAAAGGACTGTGGAAATGCTGGGCTCCACTGGGTTGCAGACTGTTCATGTGGTTGGCGCTGCAGCGAAGACTTTGGACCTCCGATCGTAGACTCCGGCATGGACTTCAGGATGCTACATCTGTTTGTTTTCTTTGTGATCAAGAGGAGGACTCGGTGGAGCATATAATGCTCCCATGTGTTTACTCGAGGCAGGTGTGGTTCCAATGCCTCAGGTGGGCTAAGATCGACATGCGGATGATGCCCTCGCCGACGGATATACTACAGGATTGGTGGCCAACTGTCCGGAAGCGGATCACCAAGGCGTATCGAAAGGGATTTGATTCGCTGGTGCTTTTGATTTGTTGGAGCATTTGGAAGCAAAGGAATGGGAGAGTTTTTGGTGGACATGGCATTTGCAAGGAAGCGGATCTCTCCATGAAGATTCATCAAGAGCTGCAACTTTGGCTAGCGGCAGGAGCAAGGAGTGTTCAACACTTGTGTGAGTAGTCGTGTTGGTAGGATAGGAGTGGGAGTATAGTTGGCTTCGCCGACTTGTGGTGATGGCCATAACAATTCTCTTGTAATTATTTCTCCCTTCTATAAAGTTTAGGTACGCTCTTGGCGTACTCTCAAGAAAAAAAAAAGAATTCGGCACAATGTGCATTTTCCAACAAAAACATGATGGTTTCAAATGCCAAAAAAAAACGTGTGTCGAAGAAGATACGCTAGCATGACACATGGTTTCAAGGGTATAGAGCGTGTGGCAGGAACACCGAACAAGGGTTGCAGCAGCCTTGCCGTGTTGGCCAAAGGTATGATTCTGAAGTTCTTTAGCATTTCTGGTGAAGTTCTTGTGGTTCGATGATCTGTACCTCTAGAAGATCACCGCCTGGATCAAGTACGTGATCACCCCTGGCTCAAGTACGTTCAATGCTCATGGTTACCCATCATATTGGATGGCGATGGTTTTCGAAGCGTAGAAGTTCTCGTGCAGGCGTACCAGTGGTGGTGTCACTGCACCGTCTCTTTACCGAAGCCTTGTCAATATTTCGTGTTACAAAGATTGATACCGCCGAGAAGTTGTTTCTGAGAAATTTCATTGTATTTCTTCGTTACAGGAGTACTTTATAATTTCATGGATCTATGATCCAAAGCATTGTACATGTATTCTTCTTGAATTTGAATAAAGTTAGAGCGTCAGTCTAAAAAAAATCACTTATTGACAAATACAGTTGCTCAAGGCACATATCGCAATAGTGCCGCTAACATTTTTTCCAGCGGCAATACCACAATGCCACTTCACAGCAAACTGACACCAAAGACAACCTTGGAGGAACATATATGACTTTTCATCATAGCCACAAGGTGGTCTCTAAATAGACTCTAAAGAGTAACACTAGTCCAAACTGGTTCAGAGTCTGCTTCAAGGCTCATCTTGGGTCGAGCTTTGTCATGGTTACCCCTTTTGAGGACGCCGCTTCTGAATTATCACTGCATCCCTTCAATCCGTCACAGAAGGCCGGCATGGAAACAGGAGGGAGACGAACATTGTGGCTGCTAAGCATGACATTCACTGACGACATCGTCGGCCTATCTTTAGGTCTGTTCTGCACACACAGCAGCCCGATGTGGATGCACTTCAGCACCTGGTCGGTGGGAGAAGGATGGCTGCTAAGGGATGCGTCGATCAGCTCGATGACATTTCCCCTGGCCCAATGCTCCCATACCTGCACCGAATTGGTAAATTCTAAATTGATCAGACCATTAAAACAGAGATTGATCAGATATTACGTCACGAAAGCATAGTTTACTAGCATTGGTTCTTCAGTACTTACAAGATTTACAAGGTAAACATATTGCTCGGAGTTGCAGGAGCCATTGTTTCTTCTTCCAGTGACAATCTCTAAAACCAAAACACCAAAGCTGAACGCGTCCGACTTTGTTGAGTACTGACCATGCATGGCGTATTCGGGCGACATGTATCCGCTGCAATTAGAGCATAATTAATTTCGTTCCTGTACGTTTATTATGCTTTCCCTAAAAAGACTCAGAAATGGTAGTTATGCTTACTATGTTCCGGCGATACGGCTGGTTACATCTTCTGATTGATCCCCTCCAAATATCTTTGCTAAGCCAAAGTCAGAAATCTTAGGGTTGTAATCAAAGTCCAACAAAACGTTGCTCGCTTTCAGGTCCCGGTGAACTATCTTCAGTTGAGAATCTTCGTGGAGATATTGTAATCCCCTAGCAACTCCGTTGATAATCTTGAATCTCCTTCCCCAATCTAGGTCCTTACATTTCTCCAAATCTGCCATTCATTCAAACAAGAAGTATCAGCATTGCAGTGAAAGTACTCTTGTTGAAGCTCAGCAATAGTGAAAATATTCCTTGAGAAACTAATGGTGAAAAGGTTGTGTACCAAAAAGAATGGTATCAAGGCTTCTGTTGGGCATAAATTCATACACAAGTATTTTCTCTTGTTCCTCCAAACAAATGCCAATGAGGCTCACAAGATTCCTGTGCCGAAGCTTAGCAACCAGGACAAGTTCACTTTTCCACTCCCCTATCCCTTGCTTGGAACTCTGGCATAGCCTTTTTACTGCTATTTGTTTACCGTCAGGTAGGACTCCCTGTGCAAGACAAGACACTCACTGGTAAATAAATACATAAAGTTAGATAAAGTTACATACGGGATACGTCATGGTTTGTACCTTATGAACCATACCAAAACCTCCTTCACCAAGCATATTTCCTTTGCCGAAGTCCTTCGTAGCAACTCGTAGCGTTGATAGATCAAGAAGCGAATCAATACTTTGAATATCGTCCAATAGATCATTGTACCTGAAGTCAATCGGTGCGATTATCCCAGCATTCTCGGATATCCGATGAGTTCTTCTGTCTCGGCGGCATTTCTGATATCGGAAGAACATTGCAAGTATTATCAAGCCTACACCAGCAGCTACACCAATTATCACCATCTTGGGCTTTTGGGGGTCTGCCAGCTCGGATGCTGCAAGCCTGAGAAGGAGATCGCCTCCTCCATTTCCCCTGTACTGCTCTCGGAGGTTAACGAGGTCCCCATGCCAAACAAAGCACCCAGTGTGATTGTAAGTGTAAGCAGTGCAAGAGCAGCTATCCAGACACACCGCCTGACATTCGTGAGAGCTTGTAGCCACTGCACCCTGAGCGTTATCAGGTAGCAGCACATCTTCCATGACATAGAACTTATCAGACTGATGAGTCTGTGCATGTGCAGAAGTCGAGTTGGTCTGGCAATGCAATGGCGTGTTCCTCTTGCACCCGCCGCTGTAATCCTGGAGGTCCCAGTCACTCTGAACCTTCTGGCTGAACCCCTTGACACAGTTGCAGTGCGTCAGGGCATTGAGGTTGCAGCTGCCGTATGCCCCACAGAGCGCATAAACCTCGCACTGGATCGGTGGCTGGGCCCAGACTAACATCCACTGCTGTGAGGAATCCACCCATGACAGATGCTTGATCTGCCCGCCCACGTCGATGATGAACCGTGAGATGACCGAGTCATTCCTCAGCGAGTAGAAGAGGTAGCCTTCAGTGTCATTGTTGATGAATGGGAAGTCGAATGTGAAACCGACTGTCATCTCTGGTGCAAGGCTAAAGTTATGGCCGTTCCAAGGGCCACTGGACCAGTAGGTTATGGACAGGTTCCACTGGATGAAAAACTGTGGCGTGCCGTTTGGGTCCAGCTCCAGCTCCAGCGTGAATAGCCCTGGAGACGGGTCTGCCATGTTCTTCCAAGGACCAAGCCTCTGGCTCACGCCGGTGATCTTGTTCAGCCCGAGCTTTCCCCCTGGAAGCCAGGTGTTTGTTGGATGGTTTATGCTCCGCCAATAAATTATCGATGAATTCGACACGTCGGTGAGGTCGAGGCTACCGGTGTCCCTGATGATGGCCATGGTGGAGTTGGAGGGTACGCTCACGTTGGTCGACCATAGCTCCCTGTTCCTGGATTGGTCAAAGAGGACAAGGTTGCCATCGCTGCCCATGGCCAAGGCGGCTCTGGCCGGGTCGGAAACAGGCACGTCGGTGGTCGCCATCCACACCGTCGTCACCGGCAGTATGTTGCTGTACCATATGGCTATGTAGTAGCTGTTGGAGCTGGAAGAGGAGGTGGTGTTACCTTGTGTCGGGGAGTAGAATCCCAAGGTGAATTTCTTGCCCTGGGATACAATCCTTGTCGTCCCAGACAACGGTGAGGTGGAGTTGATGATGTCAACGGCTGTGCAGGCAAGGATTTGGCTGAGTAGGAGGAGGAAGATGAGAGGAGCCATGGATGGGAGCTTGGAAGAATGCCCAACCGCCCAGAAATGGAAGGAGCATGGGAGTTTGAACTTTCTGCGTAACCCGTGGGATTTAGAAGATTTTAGGTTGGTGAGTATTCCCTGTCAATGTTGATGACTGTGGGGTTGAATGTTTGTCATCTAGTATATCATGGAATAATTCAATAGGAAGGTTCCGTTGACCTGGCACAGCAGGCTCTGTTTTTTCCCTTCCTTAGAAGTTTTGCAAATATTATTTTTTTCGCGAATACGCAAAGCTTGCGTATCATTGCATTGATAGAAGGAATAGAATGAGTACAGAGAGGGGAACATCACATGACACGGACGCAGACAGGCGTGAACATGGTACCCGGAGCAGGAAGACAAGGGATGCTCGGCCCGAACAAGGGATACAACACAGCTAGACCTACCAAGCCTAAACCAAGAGCGGTCAAGTCGAACCAGCAAGAATACCAATATCGTGAAAACCAAAACCGGGGACACCGCGAGCAAGCAAGATAGCGCCTTCAAAAAGGAATACGACGCCGAGACGCCATCGCCATCCGGTCAAGAGGACCTAGGGTTTCCCCTGAGCTCGAGGAGGGGCTCAGCCGAGGACCTTGACAACGTCTTCAAGAAGATAACGACATCCGCAGACGCCGCCGCTGCCAGCACCGGCAAGCCGGGCAGGGATTTCACCCTGGCCGAAGGCTGAGCAATCCCATAGCCGCCGTGTCTGGAGTCGAAGATGAGGAAGCCCGCACTAGTCAAAGCCACCATGTCGGAAGTTTTGCAAATATTGTAGGAAGACTTGTCTCTCATCCTGCGATTACTGTATACTTTGCGCGTGCTTCGTAATTATATTCTTTTCGGGAAAACTCAAACTATTTTGCATCTCAGTGCATTACATTGAAAGAAGTTTATGGATTTGGCTGAGTAGAAAGAGGAGGACGGGCAGAGGAGCCATGGATGGGATAGGCGATGAATACTAATATCCAGGCACTCCTGGTGGTGGCTCAGTACATAGGTTTTTTAGGTTGGTGAGTGACTTCACCTCAAAATACTAGTAAGGACCCTTCTTTGATCTAGTACACTAGTAGCTAAGGCTGATTGAAAGGTAGACACACCCAACAACATTGTGGTGCCGAATGATGGATCAGTTAACAGAATGCAATCTAGTCACTACTGTGCTGAAAATTAGAAGGGGGAATAACTATGGGGGTTGTCCCTTCCTTGATAATATTATTCTGCCTATTCAATTCATTCTAGGTCAACTTCAGCCATTCCTTGGACTGTGAAACTTGACATAGAGTGTCGTTCTCGGTTAGCAGCCACACTAGATTAGCTTACCATCACCAGCCGCCCAACTTATTCTGAAGACCCACGATTATTTCTGTATGAATTTTTCTGAAGGTCCCCGATTATTTAAGTAAAAAGCTGTGTGGCCTCTTGTATGTGTCTCTCCCGGAGAGCATTTTAGCAAAATAATATAAGCACATGTGCTACTCACAGAAGATCCCAATAAAAAGTGAGAAGCCCTTTGACATGCTCTCCTTCAGCTATGGAGGGAGCCATTCCTGGCCTCCTTTGCTTATTTCTCATTCTTGGAGCTTCTCTTCTCTCTGCAAATTCTGTTCTTACAAGGCCAAGATCTAGGACGACTGCATGAGGCACATCAAGAACTTTAATTCTCTCTTCTTCGGTTTGGAGCACGTCAGGAAGCCAACACACAGTCACACATGTGCAAGATGAAAGATCGTATACTCTGATCTCCTAATTTGCAGTATTCATTTGTGGGTCTGGTTTTTACCGAATCTATGGAAATTATAGCAACATAAAAAAATGTAGATTAATTCGACTTGTTCTTATTTTACTTGTCTCAACCGCTACAACAGAGTGTGCATTTTCAGCAATAAAACTTGTTAAAACATGACTCCGAAATAAAATGGAGACATATTTCTAAGAGATTACTTGTTGATCTACATCGAGAAAGAGAGTGCAATATGATTGTCGCCAGATACAACTATTGGTGATTTCAATACGACGAAATGCCCCACGCTGTTCTGTTAGAACAAATCATCTTAATAATCTCAACCTCTTCCTCTATCTCTTATTGTATTCAAACTCTTGTACTCATCCTTGTACGCCAAGGCAAGTCCTTCGGCCCTATCAATATATACGCACGCGGCTCCCTTCGAGGGAGTAGGAACGCTTCATAATCTTACATGGTCATCAGAGCCCCTCTTCCACACATCTAGCCACAACCCAGAAAACAAAACCCTAGATCATATCCGCGATCGCTGTCATGGCTTCCTCAGCCGGCGTCGCCCTGAACCTCGGTTCACCTCCGTCAGAAAAACTTGCGAGAGGGAACTTCATCCTCTGGAAGACGCAGGTTCTCCCAGCCCTGCGAGGTGCACAGGTCACCGGGCTGCTCGACAACTCCGACGCCGCTCCGCCCAAGATGGTGGAGGTCACAAAGGCGGACAAAACTACGGCCCAAGAGCCGAACCCTCTGTATGGACCTTGGATCACCAAAGATCAACAGGTTCTGTCATATCTACTCAACTCCATGTCTCCTGAGATCCTTGCACAGGTCGTCGGGAGGGACTCCACCTTCGAGCTCTGGACAACAATCAACAACCTCTTCGCCTCACAATCGCAGTCTCGGATTACCAATCTGAGGATTGCGATCACCAATACCAAGAAAGGCACCATGTCGAGTTCAGCATACATGGCGAAGATGAAGAGTCTCGGGGATGAACTAGCTGCTGCTGGTCGTCCCGTCTCTGATCCGGAGATGGTGGACTACATACTTGCAGGTCTGGACCGCGACTACGACTCCGTGGTGGCGGCAATCGGCGCTGTCAAAAAAAGCATCACCGCCGATGATCTTTTTGCCCAGATCTCTGCCTTTGATCAAAGGATGGAGATGTTGGGCGACTCCTCTTCAAGCGGGTTTCATACATCCGCCAATGCAGTCTACAGAGGTCGTGGCTCATCCCGCGGCAGATCCTATCGCGGGCGAGGAGGAAGGGGGCGCGGCCGTAGTGGTGACCGCGGTGACCGCCAGCCCTTTCCCTCTAATGGCAGTGGCGGTTTCAGAGGACGTCCTCGGCAGCAGCAACAACAGCAAGTGCGTGAGCAGCATGACTTCCCAGAGTGTCAGATTTGCCTCAAGCATCATCCAGGAGGTGCACGTGTATGCTGGTTTCTCTATGAAGAGAATGATCAAGAAGAAAAGGAGGCGCATGCAGTCTCCTATGGTGTGGACACAAATTGGTATGCTGACAGTGCAGCAACCAATCACATCACGGGTGAACTCGACAAGTTGACGATGCGGGAGAAGTACAATGGAGGTGATCAAATTCGCACGGCAAGCGGTTCTGGTATGAATATTACGCATATTGGTAGTTCAATCGTTAAAACCCCCATGAAAAATTTGCACTTAAAAGATGTCTTGCATGTTCCAGAAACTTCCAAAAATCTTGTTTCCGTCCATCGTTTCACTCTTGATAACAATGTTCTCATATAATTCTATCCTTATTTTTTCTTGGTCAAGGACTTGGCAACAAGGAGAATAATTCTTAGAGGACGGTGCGTGGGAGGTCTCTACCCACTCATATCATCATCATCTTCATGGTCAGATAAACAAGCAATATTGTCACCAAGCCTTCGTCATCAAGGTGGCACAGTCGTTTGGGTCATCCATTTTCAGTCATAGTTAAATATATTCTTAGCAAAAATAAACTCTCTTATGAGCCTAGTCTTAGTGTTGAGTCAGTTTGTGATCCGTGTCAACAAGCTAAAAGTCATCAACTACCTTACCCTATTTCTATTAGTGTGTCTACTTCTCCATTACAACTCATCTTCTCAGATGTATGGGGACCAGCCCCTACTTCGGTTGGGAGATTCTCCTACTATGTAAGCTTCATTGATGATTATAGTAAATTTACTTGGATTTATTTGTTGAAAAAAAGATCCGATGTATTCCAAGTTTTTATCAATTTTCAAAACCTTGTTGAACGCAAACTGAACTCCAAAATCATTGCTATGCAAACCGACTGGGGTGGTGAGTATGAGAAGTTGAACTCTTTTTTCCAAAAGCTTGGCATCTCACACCATGTCTCTTGTCCTCATGCTCACCAACAGAATGGCTCAGCTGAGAGAAAACATCGTCACATTGTTGATATGGGACTAGCACTGCTAACAAATGCATCCATGTCACTTAAGTTCTGGGATGAAGCCTTTTTAACTGCCACATATCTCATCAATTTGCTTCCAAGCAAAGTTATCAAACTTGACACACCTATTACACGTCTCCTCGGTGTTACGCCAAACTACACATCCCTTCGTGTTTTTGGATGCGCATGTTGGCCCAATCTCAGACCCTACAACACACGCAAACTCGCTTTCCGCTCTAAAAGATGTGTTTTCTTAGGCTATAGTCCTATGCATAAAGGGGTTAAATGTCTTGATGTTCCTACTGGTAGGGTCTACATATCTAGAGATATTGTTTTTGATGAGTCCGTGTTCCCTTTTGCATCACTTCATCCCAATGCCGGTGCCCTCCTTCGCAAAGAAATTCTTCTTCTTCCCACACATCTTCGGACTTTTGATCATGGGGGCGATGATTGTACTAACCAATGTGATGATATTTCTACTGTAACTGCTCCTACTCTTATGCATGTCCAGGTCCCTGGAGAAAACGGAACTCAAAATGATCAAAATCTCGAAAATCCAGCTCAAAATGATTTTATATTTCATGCTGAAGAAGGAGACGAGCCGGGCACGGACAACGAGGACGATCCGGCGGCGCCTGCTACGCCTGCATGCATGCAGTCCTTGGATCGCGCGACCGAATCCTCCTTGGTCACGCCCCCACCAGCAGCGGCTTCGACTCCCGGTCCAGCCAATCCCGTGGCGCCGCATCGACGACAGGTGGGGACAACAGCAGGACCGCATCTTCCTCGCCCCGCGTGCGCATGCAGCCGCGGTCGGGCTGCGGATCCGTTGTGCCGCGCCGCGCGGTTACTTCCCGTGTGCCTGCAGGAGCGGCGCCACACCGGTGGCCACAGGATCTTCTGTGCAGACTGCGCTAGATTCTTCTGCGTCAGCGCCTGATTCTCCCGGATCGGTTGTGGCAAGTGCACCTGCGATCCAATCCGTGGCTTCTCCAAGAGTCAAGACTAGACTACAAAAAGGTATACGAAATCCAAATATAAGAACGGATGGAACTATACCATATGGCATGTTGTGTATTTCAGGAGAGCCAACAACTGTGAATAGTGCACTTGATGATCCCAAATGGAAGAAGGCAATGGATGAGGAATATTCTGCACTGATGAGAAACAAAACCTGGCATCTTGTACCAAACCAGAAAGGTAAAAATATAATTGATTGCAAATGGGTATACAAAATCAAAAAGAAGGTAGATGGCTCCATTGACAGGTATAAGGCACGTTTGGTTGCAAAAGGCTTCAAGCAACGTTATGGCATTGATTATGAGGACACTTTTAGTCCTGTTGTGAAAGCTGCAACTATCAGACTTGTGCTAGCCATTGCCGTTTCAAGAGGATGGAGCCTAAGACAGCTAGATGTACAGAACGCGTTTTTGCATGGTGTTCTGGAAGAGAAAGTGTTCATGAGACAACCACCTGGGTATGAAAGTAAAAAATTTCCACACTTTGTTTGCAAGCTTGATAAAGCACCTAGAGCATGGTATTCCAGACTGAGCTTACAATTGAAATCTCTTGGCTTCATTGCTTCAAAGGGTGATACATCCTTGTTTATTTATAACAAGGCAGGAGTGGTTATTTTCTTGCTTATATATGTTGATGATATCATAGTAGCAAGTTCTTCACAAAATGCCACTAATGCCCTTCTGCATGACTTGATTTCAGAGTTTGCCTTAAAGGACCTAGGTGATTTGCACTTCTTCCTAGGTATTGAAGTCAAGAAAACTCAAGATGGCATTATGTTAAAGCAGGAGAAATACATCACTGAACTTCTGTCTCGCATGGGAATGAACAATTGTAAGCCAGTACCTACACCCTTGTCTTCTTCAGAAAAACTTTCAGCATATGAAGGAGAGCCACTTCAAGAGGAAGAAAGTACAAGGTATGTGATATACATGTAATTGATGTGTACCTTACTAGTGCCCGTAGTGGCTCCTGGGTATTTGATACCGGTGCAGTTGCTCACATTTGTAACTCAAAGCAGGGGCTGCGCAATAAGCGGAAACTGGCAAAGGACGAGGTGACGATGCGCGTCGGGAATGGTTCCAAGGTCAATGTGATCGCCGTCGGCACGCTACCTCTGCATCTCCCTTCGGGATTAGTTTTAAACCTTAATAATTGTTATTTAGTGCCAGCTTTGAGCATGAACATTGTATCGGGATCTCGTTTAATTCGAGATGGCTACTCTTTTAAATCTGAGAATAATGGTTGTTCCATTTTTATGAGAGATATGTTTTATGGTCATGCTCCTATGGTGAATGGTTTATTCTTTATGAATCTCGAACATGATGCTACACATGTTCATAATGTGAGTACCAAAAGAAGTAAGGTTGATAATGATAGTCCCACATACTTGTGGCACTGCCGCCTTGGTCACATAGGTGTCAAACGCATGAAGAAGCTCCATGCTGATGGACTTTTAGAGTCTTTTGATTATATATCATTTGACACGTGCGAACCATGCCTTATGGGTAAAATGACCAAGACTCCGTTCTCAGGAACAATGGAGCGAGCAACCGACTTATTGGAAATCATACATACTGATGTATGCGGTCCGATGAGTGTTGAGGCTCGCGGTGGCTATCGTTATGTTCTCACTCTCACTGATGATTTAAGTAGGTATGGGTATATCTACTTAATGAAACACAAGTCTGAAACCTTTGAAAAGTTCAAGGAATTTCAGAGTGAGGTTGAAAATCAACGTGACAGGAAAATCAAGTTTCTGCGATCAGATCGTGGAGGAGAATACTTGAGTCACAAGTTTGGGGCACACTTAAGAAAATGTGGAATAGTTTCACAACTCACGCCGCCTGGAACACCTCAGCGTAATGGTGTGTCCGAACGTCGTAATCGCACTCTGTTAGATATGGTGCGATCTATGATGTCTCTTACCGATTTACCGCTTTCTTTTTGGGGCTATGCTTTAGAGACTGCCGCATTCACTTTAAATAGGGCTCCGTCGAAATCCGTTGAGACGACACCGTATGAATTATGGTTTGGGAAGAAACCTAAGCTGTCGTTTCTAAAAGTTTGGGGATGCGATGCTTATGTCAAGAAACTTCAACCTGAAAAGCTCGAACCCAAGTCGGAAAAATGCGTCTTCATAGGATACCCAAAAGAAACTATTGGGTACACCTTCTACCTCAGATCCGAAGGCAAGATCTTTGTTGCCAAGAATGGGTCCTTTCTGGAGAAAGAGTTTCTCTCGAAAGAAGTAAGTGGGAGGAAAGTAGAGCTTGATGAAGTATTACCTCTTGAGCCGGAAAATGGGGCAACTCAAGAAAATGTTCCTGAGGTGCCTGCACCGACTGGAGAGGAAATTAATGACAATGATCAAGATACTTCTGATCAAGCCCCTACTGAAATTCGAAGGTCCACAAGGACACGTTCCGCACCAGAGTGGTACGGCAACCCTGTCTTGGAAATCATGCTGTTAGACAACGGTGAACCTTCGAACTATGAAGAAGCGATGGCGGGCCCGGATTCCGACAAATGGCTAGAAGCCATGAAATCCGAGATAGGATCCATGTATGAAAACAAAGTATGGACTTTGACTGACTTGCCCGTTGAGCGGTGAGCCATAGAAAATAAATGGATCTTTAAGAAGAAGACAGACGCGGATGGTAATGTGACCATCTATAAAGCTCGGCTTGTCGCTAAGGGTTATCGACAAGTTCAAGGGGTTGACTACGATGAGACTTTCTCACCGGTAGCGAAGCTGAAGTCCGTCCGAATCATGTTAGCAATTGCCGCATTCTATGATTACGAAATATGGCAGATGGACGTCAAAACGGCATTCCTTAATGGTTTCCTTAAGGAAGAATTGTATATGATGCAGCCGGAAGGTTTTGTCGATCCTAAGAATGCTGACAAAGTGTGCAAGCTCCAACGCTCGATTTATGGGCTGGTGCAAGCATCTCGGAGTTGGAACATTCGCTTTGATGAGATGATCAAAGCGTTTGGGTTTACACAGACTTATGGAGAAGCCTGCGTTTACAAGAAAGTGAGTGGGAGCTCTGTAGCATTTCTCATATTATATGTAGGTGACATACTTTTGATGGGAAATGATATAGAACTCTTGGACAGCATCAAGGCCTACTTGAATAAAAGTTTTTCAATGAAGGACCTTGGAGAAGCTGCTTATATATTAGGCATCAAAATCTATAGAGATAGATCGAGACGCCTCATAGGTCTTTCACAAAGCACATACCTTGATAAGATATTGAAGAAGTTCAATATGGATCAATCCAAGAAGGGGTTCTTGCCTGTGTTGCAAGGTATGAAATTGAGCTCAGCTCAATGTCCGACCACGGCAGAAGATATAGAAGAGATGAGCGTCATCCCCTATGCCTCAGCCATAGGTTCTATTATGTATGCCATGCTGTGTACCAGACCTGATGTAAACCTTGCCGTAAGTTTCGTAGGAAGGTACCAAAGTAATCCCGGCAAGGAACACTGGACAGCGGTCAAGAATATCCTGAAGTACCTGAAAAGGACTAAGGAAATGTTTCTCGTTTATGGAGGTGACGAAGAGCTCGTCGTAAAGGGTTACGTCGACGCTAGCTTCGACACAAATCTGGATGACTCTAAGTCACAAACCGGATACGTGTATATTTTGAATGGTGGGGCAGTAAGCTGGTGCAGTTGCAAGCAAAGCGTCGTGGCGGGATCTACATGTGAAGCGGAGTACGTGGCAGCCTCGGAGGCAGCACATGAAGCAATATGGGTGAAGGAGTTCATCACCGACCTAGGAGTCATACCCAATGCGTCGGGGCCGATCAAGCTCTTCTGTGACAACACTGGAGCTATTGCACTTGCCAAGGAGCCCAGGTTTCACAAGAAGACAAGGCACATCAAGCGTCGCTTCAACTCCATTCGTGAAAATGTTCAAGATGGAGACATAGAGATTTGTAAAGTACATACGGACCTGAATGTAGCAGATCCGTTGACTAAACCTCTCCCTAGAGCAAAACATGATCAACACCAGAATTCCATGGGTGTTCGATTCATCACAATGTAACTAGATTATTGACTCTAGTGCAAGTGGGAGACTGTTGGAAATATGCCCTAGAGGCAATAATAAAAGCATTATTATTATATTTCCTTGTTCATGATAATTGTCTTTATTCATGCTATAATTGTGTTATCAGGAAATCATAATACATGTGTGAATAACAGACATCAACATGTCCCTAGTGAGCCTCTAGTTGACTAGCTCGTTGATCAACAGATAGTCATGGTTTCCTGACTATGGACACTGGATGTCATTGATAACGAGATCACATCATTAGGAGAATGATGTGATGGACAAGACCCAATCCTAAACATAGCACAAGATCGTATAAGTTCGTTTGCTAGAGTTTTCCAATGTCAAGTATCTTTTCCTTAGACCATGAGATCGTGTAACTCCCGGATACCGTAGGAGTGCTTTGGGTATGCCAAACATCACAACGTAACTGGGTGACTATAAAGGTAGACTACGGGTATCTCCGAAAGTGTCTGTTGGGTGACATGGATCAAGACTGGGATTTGTCACTCCGTATGACGGAGAGGTATCACTGGGCCCACTCAGTAATGCATCATCATAATGAGCTCAGAGTGACCAAGTGTCTGGTCACGGGATCATGCATTATGGTACGAGTAAAGTGACTTGCTGGTAACGAGATTGAACGAGGTATTGGGATACCGACGATCGAATCTCGGGCAAGTAACATATCGATAGACAAAGGGAATAGCGTACGGGGTTGATTGAATCCTCGACATCGTGGTTCATCCGATGAGATCATCGTGGAGCATGTGGGAGCCAACATGGGTATCCAGATCCCGCTGTTGGTTATTGACCGGAGAGTCGTCTCGGTCATGTCTGCTTGTCTCCCGAACCCGTAGGGTCTACACACTTAAGGTTCGGTTACGCTAGGGTTGTAGGGATATATATATGCAGTAACCCGAATGTTGTTCGGAGTCCCGGATGAGATCTCGGACGTCACGAGGAGTTCCGGAATGGTTCGGAGGTAAAGATTTATATATGGGAAGTCCTGTTTCGGGCATCGGGACAAGTTTCGGGGTTATCGGTATTGTACCGGGACCACCGGAAGGGTCCCGGGGGTCCACCGGGTGGGTCCACCTGTCCCGGGGGGCCACATGGGCTGTAAGGGGGTGCGCCTTGGCCTAATGGGCCAAGGGCACCAGCCCCACATAGGCCCATGGCCTAGGGTTTAAGGGGGCAAGAGTCCTAGGAGGGTAAGGCACCTCCTAGGTGCCTTGGGGGGGAGGGAAACCCCCCTTGGCCGCCGCACCCCCTAGGAGATTGGATCTCCTAGGGCCGGCCACCCCCCCTTGGCCCTACTATATATAGTGGGGGAGAGGAGGGACTTCATACCTGAACGCCTTGGCCTTTGGTTGCCTCCTTCTCCCTCTCCAACACCTCCTCCACCTCCATAGTGCTTAGCGAAGCTCTGCCGGAGTACTGCAGCTCCATCAACACCACGCCGTCATGCTGCTGCTGGTGCCATCTCCCTCAACCTCTCCTCCCTCCCTTGCTGGATCAAGAAGGAGGAGACGTGGCTGTTCTGTACGTGTGTTGAACGCGGAGGTGCCGTCCGTTCGGCGCTGGTCATCGGTGATTTGGATCACGTCGAGTACGACTACATCATCACCGTTCTTTTGAACGCTTCCGCTCGCGATCTACAAAGGTATGTAGATGCATCTAATCACTCGTTGCTAGATGAACTCCTAGATGATCTTGGTGAAACGAGTAGGAAATTTTTTGTTTTCTGCAACGTTCCCCAACAGTGGTATCAGAGCTAGGTCTATGCGTAGTTCTTCTTGCGCGAGTAGAACACAATTTGTTGTGGGCGTAGATTTGTCAACTTTCTTGCCGTTACTAGTCCTTTCTTGCTTCAGCGGTATTGTGGGATGAAGCGGCCCGGACTAACCTTACACGTACGCTTACGTGAGACCGGTTCCACCGACTAACATGCACTAGTTGCATAAGGTGGCTGGCGGGTGTCTGTCTCTCCTACTTTAGTTGGAGCGGAATCGATGAACAGGGTCCTTATGAAGGGTAAATAGAAGTTGACAAATCACGTTGTGGCTTTAACGTAGGTAAGAAAACGTTCTTGCTAGAACCCTAATTCAGCCACGTAAAACTTGCAATAACAATTAGAGGACGTCTAACTTGTTTTTGCAGCAAGTGGTTTGTGATATGATATGGCCAAAGTTGTGATGAATGATGAATGATCTATATGTGATGTATGAGATGTTCATGCTATTGTAATAGGAATCACGACTTGCATGTCGATGAGTATGACAACCGGCAGGAGCCATAGGAGTTGTCTTTATTCTTTTATATGACCTGCGTGTCATCAAGAAACGCCATGTAATTACTTTACGTTATTGCTAAACGCGTTAGCCATAGTAGTAGAAGTAATAATTGGCGAGCAACTTCATGGAGACACGATGATGGAGATCATGATGATGGAGATCATGGTGTCTAGCCGGTGACAAGATGATCATGGAGCCCCAAGATGGAGATCAAAGGAGCTGTGTGATATTGGCCATATCATGTCACGTTTATTATTTGATTGCATGTGATGTTTATCATGTTTTGCATCTTGTTTACTTAGAACGACGGTAGTAAATAAGATGATCCCTCACAATAAATTCAAGAAGTGTTCCCCCTAACTGTGCACCGTTGCGACAGTTCGCTGTTTCAAAACACCACGTGATGATCGGGTGTTTTATTCAGACGTTCACATACAACGGGTGTAAGACAGATTTACACATGCAAACACTTAGGTTGACTTGACGAGCCTAGCATGTACAGACATGGCCTCGGAACACAGAAGACCGAAAGGTCGAGCATGAGTCGTATAGTAGATACGATCAACATGAAGATGTTCACCGATGTTGACTAGTCCGTCTCACGTGATGATCGGACACGGTCTAGTTAACTCGGATCATGTAATACTTAGATGACTGGAGGGATGTCTAATCTAAGTGAGAGTTCACTAATAATTTGATTAGTTGAACTTAATTATCATGAACTTAGTCTAAATATTTTACAATATGTCTTGTAGATCAAATGGCCAACGTAGTCCTCAACTTCAACGCGTTCCTAGAGAAAACCAAGCTGAAAGACGATGGCAGCAACTATACGGACTGGATCCGGAACCTGAGGATCATCCTCATAGCTGCCAAGAAAGATTATGTCCTACAAGCACCGCTTGGTGACGCACCCGTTCTCCCTGCAGAACAAGATGTTATGAATGCTTGGCAGGCACGTTCCGATGACTACTCCCTCGTTCAGTGCGGCATGCTTTACAGCCTAGAGCCGGGGCTCCAAAAGCGTTTTGAGAGACATGGAGCATATGAGATGTTCGAAGAGCTGAAAATGGTTTTCCAAGCTCATGCCCGGGTCGAGAGATATGAAGTCTCCGACAAATTCTTCAGCTGTAAGATGGAGGAAAACAGTTCTGTCAGTGAGCACATACTCACTATGTCTGGGTTGCATAACCGCTTGACTCAGCTGGGAGTTAATCTCCCGGATGATGCGGTCATTGACAGAATCCTCCAGTCGCTTCCACCAAGCTACAAGAGCTTTGTGATGAACTTCAATATGCAGGGGATGGAAAAGACCATTCCTGAAGTATTTGCTATGCTGAAATCAGCAGAGGTAGAAGTCAGGAAAGAACATCAAGTGTTGATGGTCAATAAAACCACTAAGTTCAAGAAAGGCAAGGGTAAAAAGAACTTCAAGAAGGACGGCAAGGAGGTTGCCGCGCCCGGCAAGCAAGCTGCCGGGAAGAAGCCAAAGAATGGACCCAAGCCCGTGACTAAGTGCTTTTATTGCAAGGGAAGCGGTCACTGGAAGCGGAACTGCCCTAAGTACTTAGTGGATAAGAAGGCCGGCAAAACCAAAGGTATATGTGATATACATGTAATTGATGTGTACCTTACTAGTGCCCGTAGTGGCTCCTGGGTATTTGATACCGGTGCAGTTGCTCACATTTGTAACTCAAAGCAGGGGCTGCGGAATAAGCGGAAACTGGCAAAGGACGAGGTGACGATGCACGTCGGGAATGGTTCCAAGGTCAATGTGATCGCCGTCGGCACGCTACCTCTGCATCTCCCTTCGGGATTAGTTTTAAACCTTAATAATTGTTATTTAGTGCCAGCTTTGAGCATGAACATTGTATCGGGATCTCGTTTAATTCGAGATGGCTACTCTTTTAAATCTGAGAATAATGGTTGTTCCATTTTTATGAGAGATATGTTTTATGGTCATGCTCCTATGGTGAATGGTTTATTCTTTATGAATCTCGAACGTGATGCTACACATGTTCATAATGTGAGTACCAAAAGAAGTAAGGTTGATAATGATAGTCCCACATACTTGTGGCACTGCCGCCTTGGTCACATAGGTGTCAAACGCATGAAGAAGCTCCATGCTGATGGACTTTTAGAGTCTTTTGATTATATATCATTTGACACGTGCGAACCATGCCTTATGGGTAAAATGACCAAGACTCCGTTCTCAGGAACAATGGAGCGAGCAACCGACTTATTGGAAATCATACATACTGATGCATGCGGTCCGATGAGTGTTGAGGCTCGCGGTGGCTATCGTTATGTTCTCACTCTCACTGATGATTTAAGTAGGTATGGGTATATCTACTTAATGAAACACAAGTCTGAAACCTTTGAAAAGTTCAAGGAATTTCAGAGTGAGGTTGAAAATCAATGTGACAGGAAAATCAAGTTTCTGCGATCAGATCGTGGAGGAGAATACTTGAGTCACGAGTTTGGGGCACACTTAAGAAAATGTGGAATAGTTTCACAACTCACGCCGCCTGGAACACCTCAGCGTAATGGTGTGTCCGAACGTCGTAATCGCACTCTGTTAGATATGGTGCGATCTATGATGTCTCTTACCGATTTACCGCTTTCTTTTTGGGGCTATGCTTTAGAGACTGCCGCATTCACTTTAAATAGGGCTCCGTCGAAATCCGTTGAGACGACACCGTATGAATTATGGTTTGAGAAGAAACCTAAGCTGTCGTTTCTAAAAGTTTGGGGATGCGATGCTTATGTCAAGAAACTTCAACCTGAAAAGCTCGAACCCAAGTCGGAAAAATGCGTCTTCATAGGATACCCAAAAGAAACTATTGGGTACACCTTCTACCTCAGATCCGAAGGCAAGATCTTTGTTGCCAAGAATGGGTCCTTTCTGGAGAAAGAGTTTCTCTCGAAAGAAGTAAGTGGGAGGAAAGTAGAGCTTGATGAAGTATTACCTCTTGAGCCGGAAAATGGCGCAACTCAAGAAAATGTTCCTGAGGTGCCTGCACCGACTGGAGAGGAAATTAATGACAATGATCAAGATACTTCTGATCAAGCCCCTACTGAAATTCGAAGGTCCACAAGGACACGTTCCGCACCAGAGTGGTACGGCAACCCTGTCTTGGAAATCATGCTGTTAGACAACGGTGAACCTTCGAATTATGAAGAAGCGATGGCGGGCCCGGATTCCGACAAATGGCTAGAAGCCATGAAATCCGAGATAGGATCCATGTATGAAAACAAAGTATGGACTTTGATTGACTTGCCCGTTGAGCGGCGAGCCATAGAAAATAAATGGATCTTTAAGAAGAAGACAGACGCGGATGGTAATGTGACCATCTATAAAGCTCGGCTTGTCGCTAAGGGTTATCGACAAGTTCAAGGGGTTGACTACGATGAGACTTTCTCACCGGTAGCGAAGCTGAAGTCCGTCCGAATCATGTTAGCAATTGCCGCATTCTATGATTACGAAATATGGCAAATGGACGTCAAAACGGCATTCCTTAATGGTTTCCTTAAGGAAGAATTGTATATGATGCAGCCGGAAGGTTTTGTCGATCCTAAGAATGCTGACAAAGTGTGCAAGCTCCAACGCTCGATTTATGGGCTGGTGCAAGCATCTCGGAGTTGGAACATTCGCTTTGATGAGATGATCAAAGCGTTTGGGTTTACACAGACTTATGGAGAAGCCTGCGTTTACAAGAAAGTGAGTGGGAGCTCTGTAGCATTTCTCATATTATATGTAGGTGACATACTTTTGATGGGAAATGATATAGAACTCTTGGACAGCATCAAGGCCTACTTGAATAAAAGTTTTTCAATGAAGGACCTTGGAGAAGCTGCTTATATATTAGGCATCAAAATCTATAGAGATAGATCGAGACGCCTCATAGGTCTTTCACAAAGCACATACCTTGATAAGATATTGAAGAAGTTCAATATGGATCAATCCAAGAAGGGGTTCTTGCCTGTGTTGCAAGGTATGAAATTGAGCTCAGCTCAATGTCCGACCACGGCAGAAGATATAGAAGAGATGAGCGTCATCCCCTATGCCTCAGCCATAGGTTCTATTATGTATGCCATGCTGTGTACCAGACCTGATGTAAACCTTGCCGTAAGTTTCGTAGGAAGGTACCAAAGTAATCCCGGCAAGGAACACTGGACAGCGGTCAAGAATATCCTGAAGTACCTGAAAAGGACTAAGGAAATGTTTCTCGTTTATGGAGGTGACGAAGAGCTCGTCGTAAAGGGTTACGTCGACGCTAGCTTCGACACAAATCTGGATGACTCTAAGTCACAAACCGGATACGTGTATATTTTGAATGGTGGGGCAGTAAGCTGGTGCAGTTGCAAGCAAAGCGTCGTGGCGGGATCTACATGTGAAGCGGAGTACGTGGCAGCCTCGGAGGCAGCACATGAAGCAATATGGGTGAAGGAGTTCATCACCGACCTAGGAGTCATACCCAATGCGTCGGGGCCGATCAAGCTCTTCTGTGACAACACTGGAGCTATTGCACTTGCCAAGGAGCCCAGGTTTCACAAGAAGACAAGGCACATCAAGCGTCGCTTCAACTCCATTCGTGAAAATGTTCAAGATGGAGACATAGAGATTTGTAAAGTACATACGGACCTGAATGTAGCAGATCCGTTGACTAAACCTCTCCCTAGAGCAAAACATGATCAACACCAGAATTCCATGGGTGTTCGATTCATCACAATGTAACTAGATTATTGACTCTAGTGCAAGTGGGAGACTGTTGGAAATATGCCCTAGAGGCAATAATAAAAGCATTATTATTATATTTCCTTGTTCATGATAATTGTCTTTATTCATGCTATAATTGTGTTATCAGGAAATCATAATACATGTGTGAATAACAGACATCAACATGTCCCTAGTGAGCCTCTAGTTGACTAGCTCGTTGATCAACAGATAGTCATGGTTTCCTGACTATGGACACTGGATGTCATTGATAACGAGATCACATCATTAGGAGAATGATGTGATGGACAAGACCCAATCCTAAACATAGCACAAGATCGTATAAGTTCGTTTGCTAGAGTTTTCCAATGTCAAGTATCTTTTCCTTAGACCATGAGATCGTGTAACTCCCGGATACCGTAGGAGTGCTTTGGGTATGCCAAACGTCACAACGTAACTGGGTGACTATAAAGGTAGACTACGGGTATCTCCGAAAGTGTCTGTTGGGTGACATGGATCAAGACTGGGATTTGTCACTCCGTATGACGGAGAGGTATCACTGGGCCCACTCAGTAATGCATCATCATAATGAGCTCAGAGTGACCAAGTGTCTGGTCACGGGATCATGCATTACGGTACGAGTAAAGTGACTTGCTGGTAACGAGATTGAACGAGGTATTGGGATACCGACGACCGAATCTCGGGCAAGTAACATATCGATAGACAAAGGGAATAGCGTACGGGGTTGATTGAATCCTCGACATCGTGGTTCATCCGATGAGATCATCGTGGAGCATGTGGGAGCCAACATGGGTATCCAGATCCCGCTGTTGGTTATTGACCGGAGAGTCGTCTCGGTCATGTCTGCTTGTCTCCCGAACCCGTAGGGTCTACACACTTAAGGTTCGGTTACGCTAGGGTTGTAGGGATATATATATGCAGTAACCCGAATGTTGTTCGGAGTCCCGGATGAGATCTCGGACGTCACGAGGAGTTCCGGAATGGTCCGGAGGTAAAGATTTATATATGGGAAGTCCTGTTTCGGGCATCGGGACAAGTTTCGGGGTTATCGGTATTGTACCGGGACCACCGGAAGGGTCCCGGGGGTCCACCGGGTGGGTCCACCTGTCCCGGGGGGCCACATGGGCTGTAAGGGGGTGCGCCTTGGCCTAATGGGCCAAGGGCACCAGCCCCACATAGGCCCATGCGCCTAGGGTTTAAGGGGGCAAGAGTCCTAGGAGGGTAAGGCACCTCCTAGGTGCCTTGGGGGGGAGGGAAACCCCCCTTGGCCGCCGCACCCCCTAGGAGATTGGATCTCCTAGGGCCGGCCACCCCCCCTTGGCCCTCCTATATATAGTGGGAGAGAGGAGGGACTTCATACCTGAACGCCTTAGCCTTTGGTTGCCTCCTTCTCCCTCTCCAACACCTCCTCCACCTCCATAGTGCTTAGCGAAGCTCTGCCGGAGTACTGCAGCTCCATCAACACCACGCCGTCATGCTGCTGCTGGTGCCATCTCCCTCAACCTCTCCTCCCTCCCTTGCTGGATCAAGAAGGAGGAGACGTGGCTGTTCTGTACGTGTGTTGAACGCGGAGGTGCCGTCCGTTCGGCGCTGGTCATCGGTGATTTGGATCACGTCGAGTACGACTACATCATCACCGTTCTTTTGAACGCTTCCGCTCGCGATCTACAAAGGTATGTAGATGCATCTAATCACTCGTTGCTAGATGAACTCCTAGATGATCTTGGTGAAACGAGTAGGAAAATTTTTGTTTTCTGCAACGTTCCCCAACATTAACCTCATTGGTATTTTCCGACGGTTAGTGTAAAGTGGCTTTAGTGGTAGCCCATCTTCTCAGCCGCCGGGGGAGGCGATTCTCGTTGGTACCTCAATGGCGTTGGGTGGCGGTGGATGCGGTTCCATCTAGACCTTTGTTGTGGCACTAGGTCGGGCATCAACGCAGGGTTCGGGTTGGGACTTGACGAATATGGTGTAGAAGAGGCCGACGACTAGATGGTATAGGAGATAGAACAATGTCGATGGGCTGCGGAGGAGCGGTGAGCAACAAACAACTACATGGGAGAGCGCGACGAGAGGGGTGCCATGGGAAGCTCGAGGAGGTAGTTATGGTGAGGATGAAGAGGTATGGTATTAATTAGGGGTTGATTGGTGTGATTTGTGGCTTGTTAGAGTGCTCGACATGATTGATGCTCGACCTTGGAAGGATCTTGAACCATTAGATCACGGGGGTAAATGGGTGAGATGTCACCGATGCCCTTTCTAAACATTGCCAAACATGTAGAGATCTATAGCTCCATGCGTGGGCCACTTTACCACCCTGACCGTCCAGATATATATTATACCCCTATCGTAATCTCCTGCAACCTGCAACTCGTAAAGGCATGGCCATTGCTCCAGGGTGGACAACTACCTCACAAATACACGTCGGATGAGCAAACCATGTGGAGGAGAAAAGCAAAAAAAACGATGGCTTACAGGACGAAAATGATCTCTTGCAGAGGATCCAACTTCCTCGGTGGAAAAGGCAAACGGTAAGGAGGGGTGGAGGAAAGAGCAACTATATTTATTTGGATGGAAAGTAAAAAAAAGGTAGTTATGGAGAGAGATAGGTGGACCACTAGGGGATGTTGCTTGTGTTGGATGGGAAATATTCATACGGTGGCCTCAATGTTTTTTTTCTTAGGTGGAGACTGAGACCACGCCTATAGGTGATGCCACCATAGCTCATGCCCTGATTACTACCATGGTGTCATCAAAAGAAATAAAGACAAAATAATTCACTGCACTCCATCATTTGTTTGGACCGGATCAGGTCGAATCGCGCCACGACGACAAAGCCTACAACACCACGACAAACCAAAGCCAACGACCACATTGAACCCAAGTGCCCAACCACCAGCTCTGGCACGCGACCCAAGCGAGCCCGTACCCCCTTCTTCCTGACCCCAGAGCCTCCTGCCCCCTTCGTATCCAGATCAAACCAGAGAGAAGAAGAGAGGAGCCACCGCCCGCGCTAGAAGCCATCGACACTAGGTCGGGCATCGGTGTGGTTTTTGGGCTAGGAGCTTGATGAAGAGCATGTAGGAGAGGCCGGCGACTAGCTGTTAGAGGCGGTAGAACGACGTATGATGGCCTCTATAGGAGTGATGAGCTGCCGACAACTAGAGGGGTGAGGAGGGGAGGTGAGATGGTGAGTTCAGGGAGATAGTTATGGTGAAGACGATGAGGTACGGGATTAGGGGTTGATAGGTGTGATTAGCGGCTTGGTACTACGCTCGACATGATTGATTGATGCTCAACCTTGAGAGATCTTGGACCGTTAGATCGCGAGATTAGACGGCCGAGATGTCTTCGAAGCCCTTTCTAAACATTGCCAAATACATAGGGATCCGTGACTCCATGCATGGGCCACTTACAATCCTGAACGTCCAAGATACGTACCGTACCCCCTCTGGTCGTCTCCTGCTGCTCGTAAATTTTTTTTTAGCTTGGAACATTTCATTCCATTAAGCAACGTGCCGAGCAGACTCGCTGGCAACCAAAGACTGGGCAAAGGTAGGGGCAAGGCCCGACCATACGGCTTGGGGCTCTAGCTCCATCTTCGCCCCATGCAGCGCTAGAACGTCTGCAACCTTATTACAGGCCCGAGGGCAATGAACAATATCAAAAGAGCTAAAATTTAAAGAGGCAAAGAGTTTGATCTCCTTAAACAAGACACCATTTGGAGCGAGGTCAAAACTCGAGGACTTAATCGCCTGCACCAGCAACATCGCATCAGACTCCACGACTGCTCGGCCAATGCCCAGTTCTTGCGCCTTGTACATTGCTTGGATACAGGCTTCCGCTTCCGCTTGTAATCCATCAGAAGTATAGTTCAGGCGCCCAGCAGCAGCTACCACAACATCACCTTCATGGTCCCGTATGACATATTCCCAGCCATCCGATTTTGTATCCTTGCTAAAACTGCCATCCACATTGGTGGTAATAAAGAACAAATTAATTCACTCCACCCCATCGTTTATCCGGACCGGATCAGGTCGGATCGCGCCACGACGGCAAACAAAGCCTACAAGGCCACGAGCCCACGACAACCCAAAGCGGCAGCGACCGAGCCGAAGCCGAACCCAAGCGCCCAACCACCAGCTCCGGCACGCACGCGACGCGACGCGAGCGAGCCCATTACCCCGTCTTCCCCACCCCGCTGCCTCCTGCCCCCTTCGTATCCAGATCGAACCAGAGAGAAGAAGAGGGGAGCCACCGCCCCACCGCCCGCGCCGCGCACGCCACCGCCCGCGCCAGAAGCGCCGCCGCCGCAGCCCCCCGAGGAGGAGAGGAGAGGCGAGGAGAGGGATCCGGCCGGAAGGTTCCGAGAGATGGGAGTCCCGGCGTTCTACAGGTGGCTGGCGGACCGGTACCCCCAGACGGTGTCGGACGCGGAGGAGGAGGAGCCCGTGGAGCTCGAGCCCGGGGCCTTCGTCCCCGTCGACCCCCGCCGCCCCAACCCCAACGGCCACGAGTTCGACAACCTCTACCTCGACATGAACGGCATCATCCACCCCTGCTTCCACCCCGAGGGCCGGGTACTGCTCGATCCCCCCCGATTCCACGCCCTCTCTTCCTCCCCTAAACCCTCGTTAAGCTAATGTTAGTTGTTTCCCTGCTTATTATCGTGCTCATGGTCCTCTCTCCCTCCCCGCAGCCCTCCCCGACCACCTACGACGAGGTGTTCAAGTCGATTTTTGACTACATCGACCACCTCTTCTGCCTCGTCCGCCCTAGGAAGATCCTCTACATGGCGATCGGTCAGCTGCTCGCTCCCTTGGCTGCTCTGCTTGCTCTGTGCTAATGCGGTTTCATGCTAAGTTGGTTTCGCTGATGCTCTGCTGAATTGTGCAGACGGTGTTGCGCCGAGGGCCAAGATGAATCAGCAGCGGTCCAGGCGGTTCCGGGCTGCGAAGGATGCTGCTGATGCGGTAAGGTTACTGCTCGGGCTTGATGGCATTGCCATTGCAGGCAGCTGTGGCTGTTCTCATGTTGTTGCTTTGTTCAGGCGGCCGAGGAGGAAAGGCTGAGGCTGGAATTCGAGGCAGAGGGGAGGAATTTGGTCCGGAAGGAGAAGTCGGAGGCGATCGACTCGAATGTCATAACTCCCGGGACACCGTTCATGTTTGTGCTCTCTTCGGCGCTTCAGTACTACATACAGTTGAGATTGAATCACTCCCCTGGGTGGCAGTCTGTCAAGGTTGGGTTAATTACTACTGCATGTTGGGTTAATTACTCACTTTTGTTGTTATTATGTTGTATTAAATGGGGACTGCATTGGTTGCATTTTGTAAGGTAATATTGTCTGACTCAAATGTTCCTGGAGAGGGGGAACATAAGATCATGTCATATATCCGTCTGCAGCGCAATCTTCCAGGGTTTGACCCCAACACACGCCATGTCTTATATGGCCTTGTAAGTTTACTTGCAAATTTCAAAGTAGCTGTCATTTTTGCACCCACCTTTTTACTCATTTGATCACCACATTTTTCAGGATGCTGATTTGATCATGCTTGCTCTGGCAACTCATGAGGTCCACTTCTCAATTTTAAGAGAGGTAAATTTGCAACAATTCTGTGTTCAGAACTGTACGCATGCAACTGACCCTGGCCAATGCCTCTTTAAGTCAAATTTCGTGTTCTTTATGGTAATTTAGGAGTACTTCTGTAACTACAGAATTCAACTGACTTTACAGGTGATCACCATGCCAGGGCAACATGAAAAATGCTTCCTGTGTGGTCAAGTTGGGCATTTGGCTGCTGAGTGCCAAGGCCCTGGTCCGGCTGATAATGTCGTGGAGCTCCCTCCAATTCATAAAAAGAAGTACCAGGTACTCTGAAGCATGACAGCTTCTGCTCTACTATTTTTCCTTTTCCTTTTCCTTTCCTTTTGTGTCTAATATCTTTTGGGGATGCATCTGATAGGCAATTTGTAACTATAGTCATTCACTGTGCAACTGTTGACCTTGTTAACAGTTTCTTAACATCTGGGTGCTGCGGGAATACCTGGAGAAGGATTTGGAGATTGTAGATCCCCCCTTCAAGATAAACCTTGAACGCATCTTGGATGATTTTGTGTTTCTCTGCTTCTTTGTTGGGAATGACTTTCTGCCACACATGCCGACTTTGGAAATTCGTGAGGTCTGTTTATTTACAGACTTCCCTATTTTAATAGGTTTCTTTTTGTCTCACCAGATAATTTGAGCTATGAAGTCATTAATTTCTTGTTCTACACTGTAGGGTGCCATTAATCTTCTGATGAATATTTATAGAGCAGAGTTCAAACCAATGGGCGGTTACCTCACTGATGGGGGTGAGGTAGAGTTTCTTTGTGCTCAAATTCTCTTATGGTTCAAAGAAAATACCATTATCTTTGCTATAAAAAATTCTTACAGAATGTAAAAAGGAGTAATATTGGATTATTATCAGCTTTAGCGTAAGTTGTAATATAATAAACTAATTATTGAGCTGTTCCTGTCTGGTATCACCTACTCCCTCCGTTCGGAATTACTTGTCATCAAAATGAATGTATCTAGAACTAAGATACATCTAGATACATCCATTTCAATGACAAGTATTTCCGAACGGAGGGAGTAGATCCTATAGGGAAACGAACAGAGAGAGGACATCCCTGCACATGTTTTCATATCGTATCATTACTTTGTAAGATAGAGTGTACAAATTCCTTGAGATGAATGGTAGCGGTCAGATGAACTAACCTGTAATGGCAGAATTGGGTTAACTAGAGATATCATAGTAAAATTACTAGATTGAACCTGATTTCCTTGCGTACACTTATGAAGCATCATGCCTAATTTTTTCCGACTATGGCTTGAGCATGATCAACTGACTGCATGATTCCCATTTTCTGTGACGCATTAATTGCATTATTATTACGGAGTAGGAACCATAGCATCCCAACACAACAGTGGCCGCAGCAAAGAAGCTGCCAAATTGCCAACTGAATATCTCATTTGTTAGTTTCAGATGGTTAGCTGTTAGTTTCATTCTGTTTCGATCGTTTCGGCTGGGTTTTTTCTGAATCAACTTTTGTTATGATTAGCTGCCTAGCTTATCCATTAAGGGAGTCTTGTACCATCAGGTAGGCAAGCAAGATACAATGAGCTTGTGCCCCTGATGCCATCTGTTTTCGCACTTCCAGTTCACTCTTTTCCTTCTGTACTTCTATTTTCCCTCGCGTACAGGCTTTTTCTTCCCTTCCAGCACCATGGTTGTAGGACCACATCCACCCCATTCTAAAAAACGCAATTGTGTAGACGTTAGAATATGGGAACGCAAACCTGTTATTGTTGAAGAAGCTACCAGGTTTTGGCTTTCTGTGCTTGGCCAATGTTGTGTAACTGCTCATTATAGTTCCCCTTGTTTAGCTTGTCTGCCTTACTGTGTGAGGTGGTGGGGGTATCTTCCCTGTAATTGGAACAAAAAATAAACCAAAAGCTTGGTGGTATTTATAGTTGTCCGAAACCATGACATGTTCTTCTTTTCAATGAAAGGTTTTACTAGAACGAGTGGAGCATTTCATTCAGGCTGTTGCTATCCATGAAGAACAAATTTTCCGGAAGCGTGCACGTATTCAGAAGGTACTTTCTAGCTATTCTCTAATCAAATGCCTTCTTGACTTCTGTAATCCTACACTTTTGATCCATGTTAGTGTACATGAACCTATGTATGTCATTTCCTGAAATAACTATTTTATGGTGCAAATGTATATTTGGTATGAAGATGCTTAGGTGCATTTTATGCCAACAGCCCAGTTCTAAGGTGCAATTATATGCTTTTGGTGAAATATATATTTGTATCCATACGGTAGGAGTCACGACTCGAGAGTTAAGTTGCATTGAAATAGTGAAAGTGGATTTCTATATGCTGCTGCTTTTGATGAACAATTCTTGCTCGCTATTCTTGAACGCCTCCACATGGTGTGCAGTTCAGCTTCCATGTGAGCATATATTTAGAAACAATTTCTAACCTTTTCGGTTCATGGCAACCTTAGTTTCAACTAATGAATGAAGTGCACAAAGTCTGTCCTTTGTGATTGCTATCCCTAATGACAATGAGTGAATATGTTTTTTAAATTGCAGGCGTACGAGAACAACGAGGATAGACGTAGAGCGCAGGGAGAGAACTCCGAGGAAAATCAATATGTGGACATGGTTTGTTTCTCTTCTTGTAGTGGGAGAGTGGACTGATAGTACAGAACTATTGATGGTAGATCATATGAAATCAAGTCTGGACAATCTCTCCAAAAGGAGTTTTAGTTTGCTCTAATCTCATTTTGAAATAGTATCTTGCATGATTTCAGAGCATGACTGTCTGTCACTATCTAAGGGTTTCACAATTGACTAGAACTGTATGTGGAACAATGTCTATCTGTGGGTTGCTTTTCCTAGTTGGTATTGTAGGTTGTCTTTGCATGCTTCATTTCGTCTTTTCTTATATTACTTTTAGGAGTAGCATTATGCGCAACAGACAATATTTCAGATTACGACATTTTGGTAGCTCCAAAATCTGATAGTAGCATTTGCTTGAAATCCAAAGAATCTGCAAATATAATAATTTCTAGCGTTTTGGTTTATGCTAATTAAATAGGGAGTGTGGCAGTTTGTGTTACGTAAGTTTTGCCTCTCTTTTATTTTGCACTGACTGCCCTTCAGGTTAAACTAGGAGAGCCAGGATTCAGGGAGAGGTACTATGCTGAGAAATTTAGAGAAGAGGCAGAATCAAAGCCCATTGATCAAGTTCAGAGAGATGTTGTGAGTCTTCTTGCTATTCACCGTTGGTTTCTTAAGTGGCACTACCTCATGAACTAATCATCAAGCATTACCATATACTATCAGGCCTGGCGTGCTTCTTCTTTTATTTGAGTTTGACATGTGGTATATGACTGAATCTCACAAGCTAGAAATTGAGTGGTCTAAAGTAATGTTTTGTTATCTACAGCACAATCATGAATGTGTTGCCTCTATGATTGCAGCAATAAAATGAAATTTAAACATGTCACATTTTTTTGCGAGCCATTATCGATGATTTGGGTTCAACAATATTAAGAACACATTCTTGATTAAGATGCCATATTTAGTCTTGCAAAACGATCAACATTTATTTTATGGCAATGTACTGACTGCAATAAACATCCTGCTGTATTTGCATTGGTGGCTGCCATATTTCTGAATAGATGTAAATAATAAAAAGGGATCACACTTGTTTCTAGAATCAAAACTAAACTTGATATAAATTGTTCCCAGATTGGGCTTTCAGTTATATACATATTACATATAGGAAGCCGAAGTGATTTTTGACTCGTAGATCTACATGTAAAGACTTTATGCACACTCTCCAGCCCACATATTTACATGCCATATTAATCCTTGAGAAGCATGTTGTTAGTTTTAATCCATCTGGATCAGTTGGAGATGTTCTAGTCTGTTGTTAAAAGATTACTAGGTCTCCTTCAAACAAAATTTGTAGAGTAGTTGTAGTACATATCTGCCTATTTGTTCACCACATGCTCTTAACGCTGATGTGATCTCTATCTGCCATGCTTTTTGTTTAACCTGATGCAATCCATGTTTTCAGGTTCAGAAATATGCGGAAGGTCTTTGCTGGGTCATGAGATACTACTATCAGGGTGTTTGTTCATGGCAGTGGTAGGTAATTGTTGACCATCAACTCTGAGGATGCATAACTACTGTTTTTTCTCCTGGTAGAGAAAACATCACTTGATTTTTTTGCAAGCCATTTTCACCGCTCATGTCAATAGGTCTTGTTAAAGATTCTCAAACTCCACGATCATACTCGAGTGACCTATTTATTGGTTGTATGCTTGAGACTCTCAGTTATCTTATAATTTGTAGCAACTCCATGATTATAATTCTAAGGGCCTGTTCAGCAGTCCACCAGCTCCCTGGATTTTAGGAATCTGGGGAGTACCGATTCACTCACTCCGCAGTTTTGAAATAAAACTCCGTCAGCTCCGGGAGCAGCAGCGTGGAGCAGAGGGACTCCGAACAGTCCCTATTCTTACTAGAATCAGTCTATTGCTAATTGTTGCCCTATTATGTGTTGTAACTTGGTATAAAATAATTAATTCTTGTACAATTGCCAACCATGAAATCCAAAGTGATTCTTCTTTGTGATGATGTCAGGAACAGCTGCTATTTATCTGTGGTTCAACATTATGCTGCAGCTGTAGAATCCACATAGGAGGTTGAAAAGTGAACTTTCTTTTTAGAATTCATCACGGTTAAAAGAAACTGGACTCCTGCCAAAATTCAGAGTTGGAAACTTGACTTTGTCTCAATTATCTATTAATATATTTCATACCCGTCATGTCCACGACTCCACGTGCATAGCTGACCAGTTGAACATAGGCACATATAAGTTCTGCAGCTTGGTTGGCAAAGCTAATGATAATGAGTAACCCTTGTTTGTAATCAAGTATGAAGTATGAACTCTGTTATTTATTTTATTTTTTTCACCCGAAACAGGTTCTATCCATACCATTATGCGCCTTTTGCATCTGACCTGAAAAACTTGACTGAGTTTGAGATAACCTTTTTCTTGGGTCAACCTTTCAAGCCATTTGATCAACTAATGGGAACACTGCCAGCTGCTAGGTTTGTCATTTCTCTGTGCTAATGAGCCTATCCATACACATATCATGAGTTGTAAGCTGAAAACCACCATACATTCTTCATTTTTTCTGTAGCTCTAATGCACTGCCAAAGCACTATGGGGATTTGATGACTGATCCAAATTCACCGTTGAATTATTTCTATCCCAAAGGTACCACAATCTCTTGCCTCACGGGGAGTGGAATTGCTTAAAAATTGTAGTATTGGAGGATATGATGTATCCCTTTTCTTGTGGACCTCATCATGCATTGTTTGGTATTTTGTATCTTACTCCATACCACCTTCCTTTTGCAACTGCAGATTTTGAAATAGACATGAACGGAAAGCGTTTTGCATGGCAGGTAATCAATGAATGGACAAATCAGTTTTGCGTCAGGTGACTGGTTAACTGTTGCTTGAAGATCTATTTCTGTTTTTTTCCAGGGTATTGCGAAATTGCCTTTTATTGATGAAAGGCGGTTGCTTGCGGAGACACAGAAACTTGAAGATACATTAACAGTATGTAGATTCTGATCCTTCTTTATCAATGTGTTAGTCTTATTTGTCTTTGACTTCTATTTTAGGATCCTTTTGAGTTAACGTGTGCTTTGATTCTGATCCTAGGCTTGTAGTTCCTTTTTCAGCTATTGAATGTGCTTTTGTTGTTACTGGCTTTTGCAGGAAGAAGAGAGATTCAGGAATACGACAATGTTTGACATAATTTATGTGCGGGAAACTCATCCATTGGCTGCTCAAATTGCATTCCTGCATCAGATGTACTCTCAACAAATGATAACAGATCCTTCCTATTGTATCCCCATTGACCCTGCTGCTAGGTTGGTATATATACTGCATATATTGATCTGGATTGTCTATTTCTTGATGGTGTTATTTGCCTCGATATTTATTCATGTTGGTATATTGGCTCCTGGTTTCAGTGGCGGAATGAATGGATTTCTTTGTTTATCTCAAAGAAATTGGTACAGCATCTCTGTAGGATCTCCAGTTAAGGGGTTCAATGGCATCACCAATAACCGAGTTTTGTAAGTATTATAAGATGAAAAAGCACATTGTAAGCCAAATGTCACCATCAGATCTTTCAAGTGTTATATTATTCTTTTATTGTTTTCCAGGAATGCTACCTATGTTAACCCTCAGTATCACAAACACATCCCGGAGCCTCCAGAGGGTGCCATTATACCTCCAAAGGTATTTCCTAACCCTATCTGCGTTCTTTTCCCATTCGGTCCAAAAATGGATTGGGTTCCGTTATCAAGGGATAACAGAACAGAAACAACAAAAAAACATCCTTAAGCTGCTAACATAATAAGTTCTGAACAACAGAATAAAAAACGAAAAGCAGCTATACTCCCTCCGTCCCAAAATAAGTGTCTCAACTTTGTACTAGCTCTAGTACAAATTTATACTAAGCTCAAGACACTTATTTTGGGACGGAGGGAGTACAACCAGGCTGAACCAAACTGCCAAAAGCCGGCCCCTGACAAGCTCAAAACTCAAAAAAACATATTCCAGCATCCCATTTGTCTGGGCTGATCATAGTTCCCCAGATGAATCTTTAGCAGCATAACAGGACCTGGCCTCCAGAAGATCGCAACCTTTTTTTATGCATCCTCCTCCTGCTAACCTTGTGCGCGTTTAGCTTGATAATTAATACTTATTGGTGATAATTAAACATAAACATATTTAGTTTCTTGGTATTAATAGCATATAATCATTTCTAGCTCAGCCTTTTTAACTTCTGCCTTGGATGGTAAATGGAGGAATTGCTAACATGACTCAGCTAATAAGTGAGTAATGAGTAGTGACGAGTTTTCTTGTGCCGCCTCCTCGGCCTCATGCAATTTGGCGTTCTTTTTTTACTTTGCATTGCCTAGGAGATGTAACTTTGACCATTATTTTTCTACAATACTATCATGTTTCCAAAAAGTATATGTTGGACGAACCAATTTTTATTTTCATGCAATGACATGGATGAAATACTTTTTTATACTGTACTGTACTATTCAAGGATAAAGTTGTCTGTATGCAAACCACAGTAACTTATATGTGAAACAAAAGGAGTATCATAATTTTTTTGTTTGCTGGAAAAGAATAGTTTATTGTCTTGGATTGGTTGACCACTATTCATTTTCCCAATTCAAATATATGGTCTTTCTTTTGTTGAGATAAATCATTGGCCAACATAGTGTACCATTTTGTAGATATTGAAACCTTACGATTTCAAACCTTTCCCTGTGTTGTGGCATGAAGATAATAGTCGGCGACAGACACGAGACAGGTATGGTTACCATTTCATATGTTCTTAGCAGAAACTGTTGACACTACTGCATTAAGTACCGTGTATAGATTACTGGAGTACATCCTATTCTATCAGATGGAAGATTAATACACATCTTATTCAGGACACAACTAATGGCAAAACTGATAAAAATCCTTTCTCTTTAGCTGTAGCCTGGCTAATTGATAAATTCTTTGCTTTCATTCTGAACGCTGTACTTTTTCTCTTTAGCTGTAACCTGGCTAATTGATAAATTGTTTGCTCTCATTGTGAACTTTGTACCTTTCCTCTTCAGCTGTAGCCTGGCTAATTGATAAATTGTTTGCTCACCGATTTGATAATTCCAGGCCTCAGGTGCATGGAGCTCTGACAGGTTCTGTCTTGGGAGAGGCTGCACATCGTCTACTGAAAAATTCCCTGCAGATCAAATCTGGCAGCTCTGCTGGGCTGCTTCATGTTCCATACGGAGCAGCACCCTATGGCCCTGGAAACAGAGCAAGGCCCTCTGGACCTTTGGGATATGAGAGGGGTTTTGTGGACAATCCATACCATGCACACATGTCCAGAAGCGCTCCAAATCCTCGGCCTCAGTTCTTTGGTGAAGCTCAACCCAACAGACAGAATGTGCGGATACTAGAGCGGCCAAACAATCGAAACCATGATGGTGGCATCCATTCAGGGATGTCAAAAATGACCATTCAAGATGGGCCAAGAATGCATCAAAATCCCAGGATGCAGAGTCCTGGATATTTTCCAAACCAGCCATATCCGAATCAGTATGGTGGGTTCCCACCCCAGCGGCCCATGCAGAACGCCAGTTTTACACCGCAGCTGCCTTTCCAAAATGCACCATTCCCACAGCAGCGGCCTGTTCAAAATGCAGGATTCGCACAGCAGCGGCCTGTTCATAATGCAGGATTCGCACAGCAGAGGCCTGTTCAAAATGCAGGATTCATGCAGCAGCAGCAACCAGTGAACGGGGTTCCCCCACCATTACCTCCCAGCACTTGGATCGGCAAGCAACCAAGCGGAGGCCAGGCTGGTACACCTGCCAGGCAGCAGGACCCGAGGACAAACAGACAGCCTAAGCAGGATAATAGACAGCCAAGGCAGGATAACCTGAGATCACAGCATGAGAGCAGGCAGCAGGCTGCCAAGGTGGTATACCGTGTCAAAGGCCAAGCTCCCAATGGCTTGCCGGAGTGAAGATAACCATGAAGAATCCGCAAGCCGAGCGATTTGCCGAACTGCTGCAAGATGATGATGTGTTGTGTTCCATGCGCACGGGCATGCTGCTACAAGGAGGTTCATTCAACTCAAAACATACTCCTTCTGGAAGCAGCCGTCCGCCCTTTAATTTATCGTCCCATTGCTGCACCTGTTGTATCCCCGTCTGAATGGAGTTGAACTGTTGATGATCAAGTCGAATGGAGTTGACCTGCTGTATCGTGCTGAATGATCTAGGACAATGATTTAGAAAAAAAAAACGTTATCAAGTCGTTAGGACAGAATGTGAGCACTGAGCAGAGGGCAACCACTGCTGTTGTATGCCTGTAACCCTGAAGCTGTTTTTGTGCGTAACAATTACCCTTGCCGGTGGCAAGGCCTGACTGAACCCCATCATTTCTTAGTGCGTTTGGACAAGACTAGCTGTTGCTGCCGCTGGTGTGTCGTGTCTCGTGTCAAGTTCGGCTACTGTTGCCGTGGTAACTTTGTCTTTGATTTTGTACTACTGCTACAATAAACCTTGCCTCCTGCTGGTGTGTGAGAAGCACTTGGGTTGTTTTTATTCTATATCCAGTTCACACACTAGTCTGACCAGGCCAGCGTTACTCACCACCGGGCGTCGGTGGGGGCTTTGCCTACCAGTGCGCCGGTTAGTGGAGTCGTCAGTGGAGAGAACGAAAAAAGAACACACACAAAGTACAGCGAAATCGGAATTAGTGTACCAATTCTAGCATATCCGATAACAAGTTCAAGGGATTATTAGGCTAGTAGAGTACGTAGATTTCATGATTAGCTAGTGATAGGTTGGTCCTAGAAAATACTAGCCCCGCACACACAATAATGCACCCCTGCCGCTGTTCCAGAGCAGAGCCGGAATGAATCGCCCCGCGTGCTCCTCCGCAAAGGGCCGACCAACCCGCACTGTTCCACTGCATCTCACGCCACGCCTCCAGCTTTTCCTCCCCCCAGAAACCCCTACGCCGCGCTCGCCCAGCCCGTCTCCCCTCCAGGCGGGCCCGGCCCCACCCCCGGCCGGCGTCGGCCGATGGGTACCAAAGCGAGCCCCATCCCTCCCCCGTCCCCGCGGGCGCGTCCTCACATCGCAGCGCGCACACTTGTCGTCCCCTCCCCGCCTTTATTCCCC
>NC_041389.1:627983185-627992021 GCF_002162155.2 Triticum dicoccoides
CCCCCCGGCCGCAGCTAGGGTTCCGCGGATCCAAGCCTAGCTAGCTAGGGTTTGCTCGCCATGGCCGCGGCGGCGGCGGAGGAGGCGGCGCCGGCCGCCGACGCCATCAGGGACGGCTTCGCGGAGCTGGAGCGGCAGCAGGAGCTGCTGGCCAGCTGCACGCGCCTCTACCAGCAGCTCACCGAGCACTTCGGCTCCCTCGAGCGCGGCATCAAGTCCCGCTCCGACTCGCTCCGCGCCCGGCGCCGCGTCGTCGAGCTCCGAGCCTCCCGCCGCCTCGACGCGCTCCGCCGCCGCGAGCTCTCCATCGACGCCTCCGTCAAGCTCGCGCTCTCCCGCCTCGACGCCCTCGCCAAATCCCCCGCGCCGAAGCGGGACCGGGAGGACGGAGACGCGCCACCGTCCCCGCCGCAGCCGTCGTCGGACGACGTCGCCGAGGGCCTCGCCGCGCTCTGCGCCGCCATGGACCCCGCGGGCTTCCTCGCCTTCGTCGTCGAGCGCCGCAAGGAGGTGGACGCGCTCCGCGCCGAGCTGCCCGCCGCGCTCCAGCGCTGCGTCGACCCGGCCAGGTTCGCCATGGACGCCGTCTCCGAGGTCTTCCCCGTGGACCGCCGCGCCGTCCGCTCCCCCACCGACCTGGCCTGGGCCTGCGTGCTCATACTGGAGGCCGTCGTGCCCGCGCTGGCCGACCCGGACCCGGAGATCGGGGCGGCGCGGCCCATGGTGCCGCAGGCGGCCCGCGACAGGGCCCGCGGCATGGCCGACGAGTGGAAGGAGGCCGCCGAGCGCAAGGGCGGGGTGGAGGGCGCCAAGCCGCCCGACGCCCACGCCTTCCTGCAGCACGTCGCCACCTTCGCCGTGGCGGAGAAGGAGGACAAGGAGCTGTACAAGAGGATTGTCCTCAGCTTCTCCTGGCGCAGGCAGATGCCACGCCTCGCTCTCACGCTTGGCCTCGAGGATGACATGGAAGGTAGTACTTCATTTCAGCTCGTTTCTCTCCACATTTCAGCTCTTTTATCTCCAGATAACTCCCTAAAATTAACTAGTTGTTGGTAGACGCAGCTCATAAAATTGGCTAGATCTAGCGTTTAAATGCTACTACAAAGGTACGGTTTGCTCAGGGGAGTGTGGATTAGGACATTAGGTTAGTAGATAAGATTTATATTCTTTTAGCAAGTCTTATCGAACTGGTAATTGATAAGCCACAAGCGGGTTGCTGTGGTGTAGCGATGTTTGGGTTATTGCTGGGAATGCAGTACGCGTGTGCATAGTTGCCATATGTGTGTCCTTACCTGGATGAATTGTCACTGTCATAGTAAGTGCTGGGAAACGTTAACAGTCTTTCAAGATCAGTATGGCCGGCACCATGGACCACTCTGCCTATTGCAGTCGGGTGTGGCGCCTTAGTGATTGCCATGGGGATGGGCCACCAAGTACCTTCCTCTGTATTTTGTCTGGATTCTTATCCTTATACTTCTATGCTATTATTATTATTTCACCAAACGAGCTTTATAACCATTAGTAGCAGAGTGTCATGTGGATTCCCTGGTTTTGCCATGCATGAGGTTTCAATTGATAAGCCACAAGGGGGTTGCTGTGGTGTAGCTATGTTTGGGTTATTGTTGGGAATGCAGTCTGCCTGTGCATAGTTGCGATATGTGTGTCCTATACCTGGATGAATTGTCACTGTCGTAGACAAGCGCTGGGAAATGGTAGTCTTCCAAGGGCAGTATGGCCAGCACAATGGACCACTTTGGCTATTTTTCTAAAAAACATATCAAGAGTGATGCGACATGGAATACTTCTCTTGTGTAATCTTAGTTATCCAGTAAATGCATTTTTACAGTATGAGACTTGCCTTGTTGGGCTGGTGTGACCATTTCAGTTGGCCTGATCACGAATGTATGCTGCTGGCGCTTTGTACAGTAGTAATCACTTTATAGATCATTCTTTTCAAGTGAGTTTGTTAAGAATTAAGCTGTCTTATCTGACCTTTATCGTGTTTGCAGAAATCATTGAAGAGCTTATCACAAAGGGGCAACAACTTGATGCCGTGAACTTTGCATATGAGGCTGGTCTTCTGGAAAAATTCTCCCCAGTCCCTCTTTTGAAATCCTACCTGGAGGATTCTAAGAAGATATATTGCATTTCAGATAACGTGAGCACTAGCAGTGGCCAATCTGGGGTAAGACTAGTAGTAATATTGAATTTGGTGTCGCATGCCTGAAACTCTACAAGTAGTTTGTCGACAGGGCTTTCTGAAAGATACAAATGTTTGCTTGTTGTAGCTATACCAGTTTACCTCTATTTGCTAGCTACTCCCTTTGTTAAGAAATATGAGAGCGTTTAGATCACTACTTTACAGAGGGAGTAGCTAGCACTGTATTTCAATTCTCCGTTGTGGCTTTGGCGAGGATTTTCTGCCTGCTCTGTTTCCCCTACCAAATTAGGGTCTAATATTGCGTCTCTTGTAGGTCAATGCAAATAAGAAGGAGCAGTCTGTGCTTCGGGCTGTTATAAAGTGTGTTGAGGACCACAAACTCGAAGCCGAGTTTCCATTGGAGGATCTGCGGAAACGGCTGGAAGAATTGGAGATGGCCAAGACCGAGAAGAAAAAGGCAGCCTCAAGCTGTTCCAGTGGCGGCCCAGCAAGCAAGCGCATCAAAGGGAGCGCTGGGGGAGCAATGTCCCCTTCCAAGGCTGGTCGTCCAAGCGACAACACCGGTGCACCATCTTCGCCCGCCACCGCCACCAGCAGCAGCAGCACCACCGCATTCATCGGCTCTCCAGCCTCCCATGTCTCCTACGGTACCGGATCTCCCTACTCTTATGATAGGTCAGCTGGGCACGCCCTCTACTGTGGCCAGAGCCCACTTCCAATGAGGGAGCCATATGCATACCCACCTGCTGTGCCGGTGCCCAATGTTGGCCTTGGAATGCCATACCAAGCCCCTCCCATGACCTACCCCATCTACGCCGGATACAACAGCGGCCTGGGAGCCTATGGCAATGCCATGCCCCCAGCCCCAGCCTTTCACCAGGCTTACTACCGGTAGAATCAGTCAGTCGGAAATGACCAAATGACAAGAGCCGATGACGGCGGGGCTTCGTCAATGGTGCCCTGTTTTGTAGCGACTGACTACAACGGTAGGTTGCGTACGTCCTTAATACATCATCACTACTAGATGCTTATGTCACTTCGTTCTGTTCGGTTATTAGCACTCATGTTTACTTCCGCACTGAAAACTGAAAAACTGAATGTAGAGTATGGACGCCGTGTATGTGGACCTCGTGTTGTAATTCAGTTTAAAGCACTAGGCGAAAAACCCAAAAAATTTATTATGCATGTAATCCTCAAGCATTGACTATTAATATCTTCTGTTAGCTATAGTTGCGATGGTCATTATTTCTCTCTGATTATTGCATCTGTGTGCTTGTTATGCTGTTTTTTTTTGTACCTTCTACCTACTAGTTATGCCTTTTTTTTAAGCTTAACTTAGCTTGCTATTTATTAAAAGTTATCAGAAACCTCCGATGCAATAATGTGCAGAATACAATCTGGTGGCCTATCATTCAACACCTTATAGAGTTTGACATGAAGCAGCGCTATTCGCTGTTTGACGAGCCGAGCTTACATTATACGCTGTGCCAGGAGCCCAGGAGCACCTTCTTGAGGTCCTTGATCAGTGGCCCAATAGCTGATAGGTTGTTTCTCCCTACTTGCTTCGCAGATATCGACCACCACCTTACGGTAAGCTTGACATGACGTTGTTGCACATTGTTTCCTTGTGCATGTTGCAACGCTCGCTGGCACACCAGAATTTCGACGGACTCCAGATTCGACGCCTCTGGACGCGCCTGTGTGGTCTCTGAGCACAACACCACCCACCCCCTCCTTCGTCACCAAGCTTCAAGACGGCCCCATCAACGTTTATCTTAAGCCAACCATGCTCCGACGGTTTCCAACCGTATGCTGCATTGTCTCCCGCACTCTAATAGACTTGCTTCTTGAGCCTGCCTCCGCTCACTCATACTACAAGTCATCACCGAGTCTGCTATCACTTGTGGTGGCTTCGAGTGTCCACGAGCATGACGCTTTACCGCGCCACCCCCTCTCACTGTCGCTCGTCCTTGAACTACCATCAACACGAGGGTCACATATTCCATCTGCATGCACTAACCTTCCACAATCAAAGCAAAGGTGGGGCATCTTTCCATATCAAAAATTACACCAACTCCCTCTTCTTATCTTCCCAGTAAAGCTTTGAGGTAGAACCCCTGCACAAGTGGATACAAAACTGACAGCTTTGCACGCACACACGAAGATGTTTGCTTCTGAAAAAACCATGTGAATTAGACAAACTGAAAACGATATCTCTGCTTTGCTAAAATCCTCAGATCTTTTATCTAGCCAGTGGCAGACCCGTCACACGAACCCACACTTCCACCGTGTTAAAAACCATCTCCGACGGCCTGATATCATCACCCTCATAGTCCTCGAGAACTGTCACATGGAAGTCAAACAGCCACGGTCCATTGTAAGCGCATGTTTCCATTCTCCCCCACTTCCCAAGTGGACAACAAAGATGCATGTTGTCTCCCATGTCTCTGAATTGTGCTTCGCGGTGCAGACCCCAAGCCCTCATCATTCTTCTTTCTAGCGCATGTATGTAAGACTGCAAGTATGTTCACCGGCCGGGGCGAGCAGACTTTGCCCATGGCAGACCATCTCCTCAGTCTTGGGTGATCCTGCCCCGGTCTTGAAGCACCAAGCTTGCCGACTCCTCCTCAGTAAGCAGCAGGTCTCCCATCCTTGCAGTGAGGCTGGCCGCCTCTTCCGACTCCTTTCCTTCCGTCGGGGATTTCATCGAACCCCTGCTTGCTGATCCTGTTGCTGTCCTCGCCGTTTGCGTTGGAGTCTTTTGAGTTTTGGCTGCCGTGCCGTCACCGTCCCACACGCCTCACCAGTGTCACCACCCCTGAGAGGAACCTAAGCTAGCGGCGGAAGACGATCGCCCTGCAATCGCCTCTCCTGGAAAACCCCTAGTTGTGCAGGAACTGGATCCTCTATACACAAGGAATGTTAGAGAAGCTATAGTACCCTAACTTTCCTTCTATTAATCCATACAATTAAGATTAAGATAACTTAAATTATTTTTAAATTACAGATCTAGTATGTACATTCATAGTAATTACATACTCCCTCCGTTCCATAATGTAGCGCATATAGATTTTTTGAAAAGTCAAATTTTACAAACTTTGACCAAGTTTATAGAAAAAATTATAAGTATTTATAATACCAAATATATACAATATGAAAGTACATCTTATGGTGCATCTAATGATATGTATTTGATATTCTAAATGCATATATTTTTCTCTACAAATTTGGTCAAATTTTGTAAGTTTGACTTTTCAGAAAATCTACGGAAACACTAACGCCCACACGTGTGGGTGTTCTTCAACTCGCCCACACGTCTGGATGGTCGTTGATTGTCTTTTGCACGAATCTTGACACGAAAAGGTAGATTTGGTGTGCCACGTAGGACAGGGCTGGTGTGTGGGCGTTGGATAGTTTGCCCACACGCCCCGCATCACGCTGTTGCCAGCTGCGCTGTGTGGGCGAACTAGTTTCTGCCCACACAGCCACCACCTAGTCCATGTGCGTGTGGGCGAATTGATTTTAGCCCACACGACACTCCTACGTTGTGGATGGCAACTGCAGTTACGCGAACGTGGCAACTAGGTAAACAAACATGGCAACTGTGATTCTTTTGCTAGACAGCAACTGCAGTTGCGCGTACGTGGCAACCCGATAAACACACATGGCAACTGCGATTAACTATACATGGCAACTATGGTTGGACCACACGTGGCAGCTAGGTAAACACACATGGTTGTTTGACCATATGTGGCAAGTAGTCAATCACACACGGCAACTACGATTTGATTACACGCGGCAACTACCATAAATTAGACATGGTAACTATAGTTAATCAAAATATATATAGTTGCCATGCTTTTACAACTACACTTGCCATTCCGGATAACTACATCTGCCAACCAGGATGGCAACTAAATCATCATCCCGCGGGGTACCTAAGGTAGCTGCGCTAAGACGTGTGGGCATTTTTGCTTCGTGCCACACGTACGTGCGGGGTGGAGATGAGTAGTACTTGTTGGGCGTGTGGCACGAAGTAGCCGCGCCCGCATGTGTGGGCAATTTTAATGTCTGCCCACACACATTCCATGTGGGCTGCCTCCTGCTCACACCACACACGGTGTGTGGCCAGACCCTTTAATGCCCACTCATGTGGGCGTTATCGGCGTCCAAAATCTATATATGCTTACATTATGGAACGGAGGGAGTACAAACAAATTGATGGTGAGATAAAAATAATTTTGAATTTTTTATGTCTACAGTAATTACCAAAAGTAAATAACCTGCTAATAGTCTCTAACATTCATTCTTCATTTTACACTAGACCAGCACGATAGCATCATGACTTTCCTTCTCTAAGTTAGATGATCCGGCTCCGGTTGTGCACGCATGCATGCATGCACTTCCAGTTTGAGCGTGAATTGTAGGACCGTTTCCAAGAAAATTTCTGCCACCGCGCTTTTTCGTCCTTTTCGTTCCAATAAAGCTGATCGAGATGAGTGTGCGTGTATGTGGTGTGCACTGTGTCGTCCTTGTAAAGGTGGACGTTATAAAACTTGGATGAACAAAGAGTATATACAACCAAGACACATTTATCCAAATTCAAGCACGTATCGATTAAACTATCACACAACTTTAGACTTCTCATGAGATGTTTCTGACCTAATAAATCTTCTAATGATACCAATCTCCTAACATTTTTATACGAGTACTATATACTGTATCAAAACTGCATGTTTGCCGTATTCATCGATCACTGCTTGTCCTCGACGGCGACGGGGGGCTCCTCCTCCTTCGCCTCCTGCATGATGGTGACGCCGAAGATCCTCAGGCATCCCGCCGGCACCGCTGGCGCCTGCGGCGGCTGCACTGCCACCTCGGCAGCTGGTGCCTGTGGCGCCGGTCCGGGCAATGCGAGCCCGAGGTGATCCGGGGGAAGGAGGAGGCGCGCCCGCTTCCTCGGCACGATGGGCTTGCCTGTGCTTCCTCATGTGGCCCCCGAGTCGGACGCCGCTGCTGTACACGGCGCCACAGACCTTGCAGGTGTGCTGTCTCGCCGGCCTGGGCGCGCCCGCGGCGTGGTCAATCGGGTCGATCCCCGCGGCTATGGCTGCGGCGGCCGCTGCCGCGATCCGCCGGTTCTTGTGGCCGGCGACGTGGCCGCCCAGTCCCTGGTGCGTCGGGAACCACCGGTAGCACTCCTTGCACGAGAACCCACGCGGGGCGGCCGGGTCCTGGTGCGGGATCATGTGCAGCGGCCCGTGGAAGGCATGCAGCGGCGCCGCGGCCTGCGGTGGGGGGACGAAGGCATGCTGCTGTGCGGGGGCGGGCTGGTGGAGGTACACGACGGCTGGCTCTGGTGCTGGCGCGACCGGAGGGGGGACGGGGACTTGCTGGGGTGCAGGAGGCGTTGGGGCGATGTCGACTTGCTTGGGTGCAGCGGCCGGTGGTGCTCCCTCTGCCACCACGATGGCCATGGAAAGATCAGCAGCACTCTGACTGGGCTCCACGCCTGCGCTGCTGCCGCTGCCGCTGCCGGGGACAACCTGATGGCTGCTGGCCACCTCCACGGGCATGGGATCGTCCAAGATCTTGGGCTCCGCGACGACATTGGGCATGGACACGGACACGGAGTCGTCCACGACGCTGACAGCAGCAGACACCTTGTCCTCCTCCCTGGGCTGCGCCTGCGCGTGGACCCTCATGTGGCCATGCACGGCCTTGGAGCTGTGGAACTGCCTGTGGCAGACGGGGCAGGCCGGGAATAATGCGGTGGTGGCAGCAGCATCGCCCCCTGCGCGGTCGACGTCTCTGATGGTCCCGTCGGAGCGGAGCGAGGAGGTGGGCGAAGAGTCCAGGGTAGCCAATCTTGATCTTGAGACGGCGGTGCCGCCGCCGACGAACACGTCCTCCAGTACAGGGACAGGGCCGGGCCGCGCGACGGTGACCATCATCGCCCGGCGGTCGTCGCGGTGGGGCACTGGGTGGAGGTAGTAGCGCGCGTCCTCGTCGTCGGTGTCGGTGTCGGAGCCCGTGCTGTAGCCGGAGACGACCTCGCCCTCCTCGAGCTCGCGGCGCCGGCGCCCCGACTGGGCGAGGCGATCAGCGGGACCGGCCATGGAAGGAAACCAGATCGATCGATCGATCGATCAGCAGTGAGGGTTCGGTATCGCTACGCTACGCTACGCTCGAGGGTTTAGGGCTTGGCTTGTGCTGTGGGGGGCCTGCGCCTGCGCGCGCTTTGCTTGTGGGGTGGAGGGAGATAGAGGAGGAGTGGGTTGCCTTATATGGAGAGCGAGGGCTTGGGTGAGGGGTAGATCCGTTCTGCGGCGGCAAGGCGCAGTGGGACTCCGAGGCGGGGTAGTAGTAGATTGGTAGCTAGGGTTTAAGCCTGGCTAAGCCGGCGGGGGTTCCGTGGCGCGCGAGGCTGCGATCGAGCTAGGTGGTGGATCGCGGCGGGAGGTGGGATGGGAGTCCGCTTCGGAGACGATGGACGATGGCGGGTGAAGGAAGGAAAGGCTGGGATCGATCCGGTTTGTTACGCGGTTTAAACGGGATTCATTCACCTGCTGTTAATTTGACAGCGCGGCGCGGCGCGGCAGATAGAGATAGAGAGACTGCCGCGCGGTTTAAGCGGAATCACTTGCTGTTAAGTTGACAGCTAGCGTGGCGCAG